>NC_073628.1:60269482-60579741 GCF_029407905.1 Bubalus kerabau
ATAACACCAGAAGCCAGAAGACAATGGGGCAAGGCTTTTAAAATTCTGAGGGGAAAATATGTTTCCAGTTGGAATTCTCTATCCTGGCAAAACTTCAGATAGAAAGAAATATATTTATAGATGTTAAAGGTTTTCAAAATTGCACAGTTGTCAGGAAGCTGTTGGGAGCTGTGTTTTACTCCAACTAGGGAGTGAGTGCAGAAAAGGCAATGGCACCCAACTCCAGAATCTTGCCTGGAAAATCCCATGGATGGAGGAGCCTGGTAGGCTGCAGTCCATGCGGTTGCTAAGAGTTGGGCATGACTGAGCGACTTCACTTTCACTTTTCACTTTCATGCATAGGAGAAGGAAATGGCAACCCACTCCAGTGTTCTTGCCTGGAGAATCCCAGGGACAGAGGAGCCTAGTGGGCTGCCATCTATGGGGTCGCGCAGAGTTGGACACGACTGAAGTAACTTAGCAGCAGCAGCAGCAGCAGGGAGTGAGTGAGGATAAAGACAGCTCAAGGGAGGAATGGGAATTCCCATGGTATGGTCAAAGCAGATCCTAGGATAACAGCTGAGCAGAAGACTCTCAAGTGTGAGAAGGGAGGTTTGCTGATAGAAAAAGATGAAATCAGCGTATCCCAATGTAGTTGAAGATTAGGACAGCAAGTTTCCCCTTCTGGGCAGAAAACAAATAAAGATAAAGTGGGTGAAATTATTACAATTGTGATAAAAATTATAAAACCACATGTTCACCAAACAAATCTAAAGTATAATTATCTTAAAAGCTGGATTGATGCTTGTAATAAATTTCTGAAAATCAATACAGTAAACTGAACTGTAGCTATAAAATAAGACACATTACATACAGAAGAATAAACAATTTTGATAGAAGACAACTGGACAACTGTTTAAGACTGCTTTAAAAAGTTGTCTATGCTATTTCATTTCCTGTAAAAATATCTCACTAAAGGAAAGGCATAATAAAAATATTTTTATACAAATAAAACCTACAAACAACAGACCTACATTTTTTTAAGTTCTTCAATGAAAAGAAATGATGTCTTTTGAGAACTTAGATTTATATGAAGAAATAAAGACAGCAAAAATGGTAAATATGTATGTAAATATAAATGACTAATTTTTTAAATATAATTTATTCTTTAAAGCAAAAATCAAAGCAAATCACTTGTAACAAACACAGAAGTGGAAAGAAAGAGAGAAAGAAAATAAAGTCACTCAGTCATGTCCAACTCTTTGTGACTCCATGGATATAACCCGCCAGGCTCTGTGTCCATGGAATTGTCCAGGCAAGAATACTGGAGTGGGTTGCCATTTCCTTCTCCAATTAGAAGTGAAGTGGATGGCAATACTATGACAAAGATTGAAAGGAATAGTAGAAATATACTAAAATAAGATTCTTGTACTTTGAATATTATTTGAATGAAGAGTTTGATAGAGATTAATATTATAAAACTTAGAATGACCATCAGATCAGATCAGATCAGTCGCTCAGTCGTGTCTGACTCTTTGTGACCCCATGAATTGCAGCATGCCAGGCCTCCCTGTTCATCACCAACTCCCAGAGTTCACTCAGACTCATGTCCATAAAGTCAGTGATGCCATCCAGCCATCTCATCCTCTGTCGTCCCCTTCTCCTCCTGCCCCCAATCCCTCCCAGCATCAGAGTCTTTTCCAATGAATCAACTCTTCGCATGAGGTGGCCAAAGTACTGGAGTTTCAGCTTTAGCATCATTCCTTTCAAAGAAATCCCAGGGCTGATCTCCTTCAGAATGGACTGGCTGGATCTCCTTGCAGTCCAAGGGACTCTCAAGAGTCTTCTCCAACACCTCAGTTCAAAAGCATCAATTATTCGGCGCTTAGCCTTCTTCACAGTCCAACTCTCACATCCATACATGACCACAGGAAAAACCATAGCCTTGACTAGACGAACCTTTGTTGGCAAAGTAATGTCTCTGCTTTTGAATATGCTATCTAGGTTGGTCATAACTTTCCTTCCAAGGAGTAAGTATCTTTGAATTTCATGGCTGCAGTCACCATCTGTAGTGATTTTGGAGCCCAGAAAAATAAAGTCTGACACTGTTTCCACTGTTTCCCCATCCATTTCCCATGAAGTGGTGGGACCGGATGCCATGATCTTCGTTTTCTGAATGTTGAGCTTTAAGCCAACTTTTTCACTCTCCACTTTCACTTTCATCAAGAGGCTTTTGAGTTCCTCTTCACTTTCTGCCATAAGGGTGGTGTCATCTGCATATCTGAGGTTATTGATATTTCTCCTGGCAATCTTGATTCCAGTTTGTGTTTCTTCCAGTCCAGCATTTCTCATGATGTACTCTGCATATAAGTTAAATAAACAGGGTGACAATATACAGCCTTGACAAACTCCTTTTCCTATTTGGAACCAGTCTGTTGTTCCATGTCCAGTTCTAACTGTTGCTTCCTGACCTGCATACAAATTTCTCAAGAGGCAGATCAGGTGTTCTGATATTCCCATCTCTTGAAGAATTTTCCACAGTTTATTGTGATCCACACAGTCAAAGGCTTTGGCATAGTCAATAAAGCAGAAATAGATGTTTTTCTGGAACTCTCTTGCTTTTTCCATGATCCAGCGGATGTTGGCCATTTGATCTCTGGTTCCTCTGCCTTTTCTAAAACCAGCTTGAACATCAGGAAGTTCACGGTTCACATATTGCTGAAGCCTGGCTTGGAGAATTTTGAGCATTACTTTACTAGCATGTGAGATGAGTGCAGTTGTGCATTAGTTTGAGCATTCTTTGGCATTAAGGATAAAGTAGAAGACAAAGTGATATACTAAAAATATTTACTTAATCCAAAAAGGTAAAAAAAAAACACAAAGATCAAATGAGACAGATAGAAAACAGTGCTATAGTAAATTTAAACCAAAGCATATTAGTAACTGTAAATTATGAATGGACTAGACTCACCACTGAATGGCAGGGATCTTCATACTGAAGAAGTAAAAGGAATACCAAAGAAAGTATTGTCACAGCAATTACACTCAAAATGGAAATGTATGATTATTAATATATTAAAAATAGGAGGATAAAAAGATATACTGTGTGCACAGCTAGTCATACAAAAGCTGGAATGGCTATGTAAGACAGATGAAGAAGACCTAAAGGGCAGGAACTTTTAACAGAGGTAAAGAGAAATATTTTATATTTATTAGAGAATCAGTGAATGAAGAAGACACAACACTACTAAGTGTGTATGCACCTTAAAATGAAATCTCAAAACTTATCAAGTATGAAATAATAGAGGTGGAAGGAAGCATAAAAAAGGACAGTTATTGTTACACATTTCAATATTCCTCTCTCAGTAATTAATAGAACTAATAGAAAGAAAATCATTCAGCTTATAAAAACTTGAACTCATTTAAATCAAGCAGATCTAATCAACATATATTGCATTACACTCAACTGCAGAATATGTGTTCCTTTCAGGTGCATATAGAACACTCAGAGATGGATCATAGGCTGGATCACAAAAGAAATGTCAAGACAGATAATTGGATTTAAAAAAAAATTACAGAATATGTTCTCTGATCAATAATTCAGTTCAGTTGCTTACTTACGTCCAACTCTTGCAACCCCATGGACTGCAGCATGTCAGGCCTCCCTGTAAATTTGAGTAAACTCCAGAGTTTACTCAAACTCATGCCAATTGAGTCAGTGATGCCATCCAACCATCTCATCCTCTGTCATCCCCTTCTCCTGCCTTCAGTCTTTCCTAGCATCAGGTCTTTTCCAATGAGTCAGTTCTTTGCATCAGGTGACCAAAGGATTGAAGTTTCAGCTTCATCAGTCCGTCCAATGAATATTCAGGACTGATTTCCTTTAGGATGGACTGGTTGGATCTCCCTGCAGTCCAAGGGACTCTCAAGAGTCTTCTCCAATACCACAATTCAAAAGCATCAATTCTTCGGTGCTCAGCTTTCTCTGTTGTCCAACTCTCACATCCATACATGACTACTGGAAAAACCATAGCCTTGACTAGACGGACCTTTGTTGGCAAAGTAATGTCTCTGCTTTTTAATATACTGTCTAGGTTGGCCATAGCTTTTCTTCCAAGGAGTAAGCATCTTTTAATTTCATGACTGCAGTGATTTTGGAGCTCAAGAAAATAAAGTCTCTCACTGTTTCCATGGTTTCCCCATCTATTTGCCATGAAGTGATGGGACCAGATGTCACAATCTTAGTTTTCTGAATGTTGAGCTTTAAACCAACTTTTTCACTCTTCTCTTTCACTTTCATCAAGAGGCTCCTTAGTTCTTCTTTGCTTTCTGCCATCAGAGTGGTGTCATCTGCATATCTGAGGTTATTGATATTTCTCCTGGCAATCTTGATTCCACCTTGTTCTTTATCCAGCCCAGCATTTCTCATGATGTACTCTGCATATAAGTTAAATTAAGCAGGGTGACAATATACAGACTTGACATACTCCTTTCCTGATTTGGAACCAGTCCATTGTTCCATGTTCAGTATTAACTGTTGCTTCTTGACCTGCATACAGATTTCTCAGGAGGCAGGTCAGGTGGTCTGGTATTACCATCCCTTTCAGAATTTTCCACAATTTGTTGTGATCCACACAGTCAAAGGCTTTAGCATAATCAATAAAGCAGAAGTAGATGTTTTTCTGGAACTCTCTTACTTTTTCTATGATGCTGGCAATTTGACCTCTGGTTCCTCTGCCTTTTCTACATCCTGCTAGAGCATCATGGAAGTTCATGTACTGTTGAAGCCTGCCTTGTAGAATTTTCAGCATTACTTTGCTAGTGTGTGAGATGAGTGCAGTTATGCGGTAGTTTGAGCATTCTTTGCCATTGTTTTTCTTTGGAATTGGAATGAAAACTGACGTTTTCCAGTCCTGTGGCCACTGCTGAATTTTCCAAATTTGCTGACATATTGAGTGCAGTACTTTCACAGCATCATCTTTTAGGATTTGTAATAGCTCAACTGGAATTCCATCATCTCCACTAGCTTTGTTTTTAGTGATGTTTCCTAAGGCCCACTTAACTTCACTTTCCAGGATGTCTGGCCCTAAGTGAGTGATCACACCATCATGATTATCTGGGTCATGAAGATCTTTTTTGTATAATTCTTCTGTGTATTCTTGCCACCTCTTCTCTTCATAGCAGAACTTAACTAGAAACCAATAATAAACGTTGGCAGAGAATACCCACACATATGAAAATTAAATGATACATTTCTAAATAACCCATGGGTAAAATAGGAATAACAAAGAGATTTAGAAAAATGTTAATTAGAATTGTGATGAAAAATGCAACAATGAACTTCACTGGTGGTTCAGTTGTTAAAACTTTGTAGTTCCACTGCAGAGGACTGTGGTTTGATTCCTACTCCAGAAACTATGATCCCACATGTTGGGTGGCATGGCCAAAAAATGAAAAAAACTTTAAAAATTTGACCTCTTTAAAAATGCAACATTTCAAAATTTGTAGGATGCAGCTCAAGTAGTGCATAAAGAGAGATTCATACCTTTACCTTCTTTTATTACAATAGAAGTATAAATTTGAGTATCAAAGAGGAAGTGGATTCAGCAATTACAGTCTTTAAAAGTGGTTTTTCTAAGTGGAAGCTGAGAAATATAACAGGAACTTTGGGTAATGTCTGACTGAGGAAAGTTTTCTCTGTTTAAGTGGGAAAATTTGTTTTCAGGTTTTTTTATTATTGAAGTATATTTGAATTACAATGTTGTGTTAATTACTGTTATACAGCAAAATGATTCAGTTATATATATATATATATTATATATATATATATATATATATATATAATATATATATAATGACTCAGTGGCAAAGAATCCACCTGCCAGTGCAGGTGACCCAGATTTGATCCCTGGGTCAGGAAGATCCCCTGGAGGAGGAAATGGCAACACCCTCCAGTATTCTTGCCTGGCAAATCCCATGGATAGAGGTGCCTGGTGGGCTACAGTCTGTGGAGTTGCAAAGAATTGGACATGATTGAACATCTAAACAGCATACATACACACACACACACACACACATATATATATTCTGTTTAGTATTATTTTCCATTATAATTTGTCACAGGATTTTGAACATAGTTCCCTGTGCTATAGAGTAGGACCTTGTTCTTCATCTGTCTTAGCAGTTTATACCTGCTAACCCCAAACTCCCAATCCAATGCTCTCTCACTCTGTCCCTCACCCCTCTTCCCCTTGGCAACCAATCTGTTCTCCTGGTCCCTGAGTCTGTTTCAGTCATGTCCCAGCCTTTGTGAACACATGGACTGTAGCCCTCCAGACTCCTCTGTCCATGGAATTCTCTAGGCAATAATACTAGAGTGGGTTGCCATACCCTCCTCCAGGAGATCTTCTAACCCAGGGATCAAACCTGTATCTCCTGCATTGCAGGTGAATTCTTTACTGTTGAGTCTGAGCCACCATGCAAGCCTTTAAGCTTTCAATTGAAAAAAAAAAATAGATTTGTAAGGTGTAGAAAATATATTTTAAAAATCATTGATTAAATGCTGAGATATCTCTCAGGAATTTAAAAATACAAAAGGATTAGGAAATTATTAACAAAAATTATGTATGTCTTAAATATAAAATTGGTTCATGAAACAGAGAAAAAAAGTTTCAGACACTTTAATTTTGAATATCTTGTTCACTCTATCAGTAGATGTGCTCTTAATTTAAACATCTGTTCAAAGCTAAGTCTTTCTCTGAGTCATTATAATGCGGGAAGCATAATTAATTTAGCTTCTGGGTAGTCTTTCTTTTAAGGCTTCCGTGGTGGCTCAGTCTGCCCGCAATGCAGGTGACCTGGTTTTGATCCCTGGGTTGGGAAGATCCCCTGGAGAAGGAAAGGGAAACCCACTCCAGAATTCTTGCCTGGAGAATCCCATTGACAGAGGAGCCTGGTGGGCTACAGTCCATGGGATCACAGAGTCGGACATGACTGAGTGACTAAGTTTCATTTTTGCTTTAGCCTTTCTTTGCTGTGGTGAAAGAATTTGATTTGCTTAGCTGAACTAGGCATATGAATTTTTACTTAGTCTGAAAAAACTTATAATGTTTGCTTTGCTCTTTTAGCTTTATTGGGGGTTTTTTTGACAGTATTGATTTTTAGACTTATTAGAAATAAAAGGAAAAAAGAACTACATCATAATCCCCTCATTGATTCAGTTCAGCTCAGTCATTCAGTCATGTCCAACTCTTTGTGACAGCTCGCCAGGACTCCCTGTACATCACTAACTAACTCCCGCAATCTAACCAAACCCATGTCCATTGAGTCAGTGATGCCATCCAACCATCTCATCCTCTGTTGTCCCCTTCTCCTCCTGCCCTCAATCTTTCCCAGCATCAGGGTCTTTTCAAATGAGTCAGTTCTTCACATCAGGTAGCCAAAGTAGTGGAGTTGCAGCTTCAGCATGAGTCCTATCAATGAACACCCAGGACTGAGCTCCTTTAGGATGGACTGGTTGGACCTCCTTGCAGTCCAAGGGACTCTCAAGAGTCTTTCCAACACTACAGCTCAAAAGCATCAATTCTTCAGAGCTCAGCTTTCTTTATAGTGTAGCTCTTACATCCATACCTGACTAATGGAAAAACCATAGCCTTGACTAGACGGACCTTTGTTGGCAAAATAATGTTTCTGCTTTTTAATATGTTGTCTAGGTTGGCCATAACTTTTCTTCCAAGAGTAAGCGTCTTTTAATTTCATGGCTGCAGTCACCCTCTGCAGTGATTTTGGAGCCCCCAAAATAAAGTCTGCCACTGTTTCCATTGTTTCCCCGCTATTTGCCAGGAAGTGATGGGACCAGATGCCATGATGTTAGTTTTCTTAGTTTTCTCGTTGATTAGCCATCACTAAATATAAATTACAGATTAGAGACCTCTTACATATATTTATGCATACATGTGATATATTTCTCACAACAATCCTGCAAGGAGGTTCTTACTAGCTTCAATTTGTCAATTAATAAACCAAGGCTCAGGTTAGCTATTGTATTTAACCTTCTTAAGAGTATAGGGTTAGTAGTTCACAGACTTATGTTTATACCCTGCTCAGTGTCAAAGAAAAATTGTACTAGACAGAGTTGAACATGCAAGGAAGACTACTAAAGCCTGGGGGAGAGATTGAATTCAACTCCTCTGAATCAAAAGACTGGAGGAGTTTGATGTACTGGGTTGGGGAGCTTGGTCAGTGTGATTAGGTCATCATTTGCTTACTGTTCTGTATGAAAGTTAGGCTCCCTTCTGCCCACAGAGACTGGAGATGGGGAAAATTTCACCTTTGATGATCACATTTCAAAGAGATAGCCCCCAGGTCCTTGAGAAAGACTTTTCTCTGTTGTAAAACTGCTGAGAGGCCAGGGAGAAGATTTACATCTCGAAGGGACAGACAAAGAATATATAATTGAAATTTTTCAAAAGTAAATGCTCTAAGAAAAGAGAGGTCAGGGATCTACAGTTTTGAAGAAACCTGTCAGAAAGTCAAGCATGGGGGAAACTTTAAGGTCATCTTGGTCATCCAACTCCAGAGACCTGAGTTTTTGTAACTCAAAAATAATTAATCTGAGAGCACACTATTAGCTTCTTCCTAAATGTGAAAGGTATTTTTTTTCTGATTATTACATGCATTTTGGAATATTTGAAATCTTAGAATCAAATGCAAATAATCATTGAGCACACAGTAATTTCCCTGTATGACCCTTTCAGACAATATGAAAAAAGAGCTGAAATAAAATATTTGGGATTTCAGGGGAAGAAAAATAATTTTCCTCTAAAATTCTACCTTCTGTGACTGAGAACACCTGTAATGAAAGACAGCTTAACACAAGCAAAACAAACAGAAATTTAATAGCATGTGTACCTCTTGTCCACATGGAAGATACCTAGGAAAACTGAGTAAACCCACCCCTGCACCCCCAAATGCCCAAGTCACCACCTCAAATATTTTCTTCAGCTAGAAACAAAAGAAAGGGGTTGGTAGAAGGAAGGCTAATTCTGGGTAGTTATCCAGAAAAGTACAATAAGCTTATTATGCAGATTTAAGTCTGGTGCCTTCTCTACTGATCAAGTTTCTTGTGATTTGTAATCTTCCTTCTTGGTACAAAGAGAAAGATATCCTTACAAATGAAGATTTCCCTTTTGAATATAAATTTCCCTTACAAAAGGATGAATTGTACTCTGATTTCAGAACTCCTCCTGTGTCTGCTTTTTCTCCAAAATAATCAGCTCAAAATAATCCTTATGCTAAAAAAGCATATTTTGGGTAGCATATTGTGCTACTGTTCACAATTTAAGTTTTTTTTTTTTTTTTAAGTTTGTTTTGTTTTAAGCAGATTCATTTGGGACAGTGAAACACTTTAGCACTTTATCATTCAATTATTGTATTCCCTAGTTATATTCTTTAGAGGGTTTTTTCAGTTTTATTTTGCTGTTTATTCAATCCAGAGGTTAACCTGTTTTCAAAATGATCTGTCTACCAATTTATAAAATCATGGAATTCTAAACTATGACTATTAAACTTGCTAAGACTCCTGGGCTTCACTAGTATAATTTGTATTTTAGTCTCACCAGAAATACCTTTTGGCAAATTCTTGACTAATTCTTCATTGGACTTCAGTTATGTAGTTTCAAGAGAGCCTATCCTTTTTGTGAATCACATTCATTATTATTCACTTGACATTTGTCAATGATTTTTATGAAATTTTGAGACATTTGGACATAACTTTGTTTAAAAAGAATAAATAGATGAGGGAGACTCAAGAGGATTACAGTCTCTAGTTGGATTTGGTGTTAAGGGGTGTGTGCTTAGTCGTTCAGTTGCGTCCGACTCTTTCCAGTCCCATGGTCTATAGTCCACCAGGCTCCTCTGGGGATTCTTCAGGCAAGAATACTGGAGTGGTTTGCCACTTCCTACTCCAGGGGATTTTCCTGACTCTGGAATTGAACCTGCATATCTTATGTCTCCTGCATTGCCAGCAAATTCTTTATCACTAGCACCACCTGTGAATTCCCCAGAACTTGGGAGAGGACTTACATAATGAAAAGGTTTCATTTAAGGGATGTAGTGGGAGAAGGCAATGACACCCCACTCCAGTACTCTTGCCTGGAAAATCCCATGGATGGAGGAGCCTGGTAGGCTGCAGTCCATGGGGTCACTGGGAGTCGGACACGACTGAGCGACTTCACTTTGACTTTTCACTTTCATGCATTGGAGAAGGAAATGGCAACCCACTCCAGTGTTCTTGCCTGGAGAATCCCAGGGACGGGGGAGCCTGGTGGGCTGCCGTCTATGGGGTCGCACAGAGTCGGACACAACTGACACGACTTAGCAGCAGCAGCAGCAAGGGATGTAGTGCTAAGTCGCATCAGTCATGTCTGACTCTGTGCAACCCTATGGACAGTAGCCCACCAGGCTCCTCTGACCACAGGATTCTCTAGGCAAGGATACTGGAGTGGGTTGCCATTTCCTTTTCCATAAGGGATATAGGGCTTTGGCTAAATGACTGGCACTCATACCAACAAGCACTAGAAAACAATATAGAATTTCAGCTCTGAGAAGAACAGTTCCAAATAGATGCTCTCTCTCTAAGTAAAGAGAAAGTAAGCATGTGAATTGACTCCAGTTACCTTGTTGCTCAGTCCCCAGGTTTCCAGTAACATTCTCAGAACGTTGTATCTAGAATTTCTCACAGGCAGTCAGGATTTTGCCAGTACATGTCTGTGAGAATTAGTATACTCTCAGAAATCCAAAATTAGGATTACAGTTCCTGAGAGGTCATTGTAAAGATCAGGGGAGTACAAATAACCTTAAAACTGGAATCCAGGATAATGTTTTGGTCCATCAAAAAACAAAATACAACCCAGCACATTTGAAGATTTAATTGGTTTTGATAGGTGATTCATGAATTGGAAAGCATCCATCTAGCAACTAGAAGGGAGCTCTGATGAATGATAGAAAAAATGAAGGATTTTATAGAAAGGAGAGTGGATCCAGAAACTCATTAGCAAAGGAAAGAGAGGAATATTTTGATCCAGAAGCAAGGATCTTACCTTGCAGATTACTTCCTCTTCCTGTGGGGGTAGGAGCAGGGCCCAAGAGACTTCTTACTTCATTGCTGCTGACCAAGAAATTCCAAACTGTTTGATTAAGATTACACTTCTGGTGAAGGTCATAAGTGCTGTCTGGTTAGGTATTAAATCTAGGATTGGCGTGGTGGGCTTTAGCACATCACCAAGTGATACCATCTTGAGCCTGTGGTTTTCCTCTTTAATGGGCCCCATACATAATATAAAACTTTTCTGTTTAAAAATGGCAGGAAGATAAAATTATACTAACAGTCCTCTGAGTTTTGATATAAAGGTCCAGAATGCTAAGCTGAGGCTCCTTTAATAAATCTTTCCTCTGATGCAGATTATTTTTGAAGACTGAGTTATTGCTGAGCCTATGCTATGCTATGCTAAGTCACTTCAGTCGTGCTCGACTCTGTGTGACCCCATAGACGGCAGCCCACCAGGCTCCCCCATCCCCAGGATTCTCCAGGCAAGAACACTGGAGTGGGTTGCCATTTCCTTCTCCAATGCATCTAAGTGAAAAGTGAAAGTGAAGTCACTCAGTCGTGTCTGACTCTTAGTGACCCCATGGACTGCAGCCTACCAGGCTCCTCCATCCATGGGATTTTCCAGGCAAGAGGACTGGAGTGGGGTGCCATTGTCTTCTCCGGCTGAGCCTATAGGTATTTGATTAAAACACAGTGGCTTGATCATTTGCTTTCTAGTAACCTGTTAGTCTAAAAGGGCAGCAACATATTTTAAAGTTATTGTATCTTAGGGGTTTTGGTTATATGTTTTGTTTTCAACTATTTTATTTTAGAGGGCTTCCCTGGTGCCTCGGTGGTAAAGAATCTTCTTGCCAATGTAGGAAACATGGGTTTTCTCCTTGGGTCAGAAAGATCCCCTGGAGAAGGAAATGGCAACCCACTCCAGTATTCTTGCCTGGAAAATCCGTTGGACAGAGGAGTCTGACGGGCTCCCATCCATGGGGTTGCAAAAGAGTGACATGACTTAGCAACTAAAAACACCACCATTTTATTGAAGAAAATTCTGACTTACTTTTGTATGTATAAGTATATATCAAATTTGAACCCTGCTTCTCTAAAGGTATCAGTTGCAAGTAATTTCAATGAAATTTTGTAGTTTCCTTGTTTAGTCGCTTAATTGTATTTGACTCTTTTAAGAGCCTATGGAATATAGCCTGATAGGCTTCTCTGTCCATGGGATTTCCCAAGCAAGGATACTGGAGTGGGTTGCATTTCCTTAATTCAGTCATAAAATCAAACTAACTAATGGTAGATAATATATGCTATAGATACTTTGTGTTGTAATTGAATTTCATCTCTTACATTATAGAAACCTATATATGTAGTCCAATCTTACAGTTTATAAGACAACCTAATTGTGAACAAGACGGACCATTTTACTCAGGTGCTTTTAAGTTTAATATAATGCAGTCTTTACTTTGTTTTCTGTGCATTTGTAATTCTAAATGCAAGAATTACTTTTAGCAAGAATTTTTTATAAACTAACACATTCTAGTGTTTCTAGGAAAGATTTGTTCTCCAATTTGCTGCAAAACTTTTTACTCTCTCTAATAAATCTTTTGTCTTTATTCAGTTGCCTATAAATATTTATTTACAAATATTATTTTAAGTTTCATGACTTCCTTTTGTGTCATCTTAAATAATGTCCAATAGATAAATTAGCAAAGCATACTTAAAATAGTAAAACAAAAAAAAAGTCTATCATTTTCTAACCGTTACAAATATATTTTCTTAGATTTTATTATTGGAAAAGTCCTTTATATCACCTTTTTGAAGGATTTTTCTCTATACATAAAATTCTGGTTTCACAGTTTGTTTTATTTCCTCCTCATTCTAAACTTTAGTTTGTTATTTCTTTGTCACCTGATTTCCATAATTTTGATGAGAATCTTTGGTCCTATGACTGTTTTTCTTTGGCTGCTTTCAAGATAGTATCTGTATCTTTGATTTTCAACAGTTTGACTGCAGTGTTCTTAGGTGTGGTTATCATTTTGTTTACATAGTTTGGTCTTTGCTGCATTCCTTAAATTCTAACTTTGTGTCTCATAAAATTGAGCCATTTCTGACCATTATTTCTTCAGATAATTTTCTGCTCTAATTTATCTTTTATTTCTTCCCTGGGAATCCAATTACATTACTTAAGATGTTTTCACATTTGTTCCCAAAGTCCCTGAACTCTGTTCCTTTTCCTGTTTCTTTTTTCTTTGTTTTTCAAATTGGATAAATTCTACTGATCTGTGGTCATGTTCATTGACTCTTTCCTCTCACTTTCATCTATTTCATGATCCATCCGGTGAATATTTTTCAGATATTTTAGTTTTCTATCTAATTTTTAAAATATTTTCTGTTACTCTACTGATTTTCTTCTCTGATTATTAGAAGCATTATTTTCCTTCACCTCACTGATTACAGGAGCTGCTTTAATCTTTGCCTAATCATCTTTACATTGATCATCTATATGCTAGCAGCTCTTGGGTATTGTTTATTTGTTTCCCATGAAAATACGTCACATTTTTCTGCCACTTCACATACTCAGTAATTTTGTATTGTATTCTGTTTATCATGCTTTGGGGTGAAGCCTTGGATTCTCTTGTTCTCCTCTAACAATATTGCTATTCTTGTTCTAGCAAGAAGTTAATTTGATTCAACTCAAAAGGCAAACTCGATCACCCTTGCTGTTGGCAGTGATTCAAATCTTAGTTCAGATTGCGTTTATTCTGCCCTATGCATACGCCGTTCAGGTGTCAGCCAACGTGTAAATTTATACACACAATTTTTAGTTTCTTTTCTCTGTCTCTTCTGGGATTTCCCAGTCAGCCAGAGCAATGTTTAACCAAATACCTTGGCACACTATGAACTGGTCAAGTTGATTCATGAAATTAACTACCACACCATTTTCAGCTCATTGTTACCTTCTGGAAGGCACACATTGCTCACCTAAAGAATTCTCATTTTCTATTCATTAACTTTCATGTGACTTAAAGTTACAAACCATTGATTACAGTTTATTCTTTTTGCACAGATAGTCCCTCAAATCTACTTGTATTTTTAATCTTCTGTTTCCCTAATAGTGGTGTCAAATAAAACTTGCTATGATGATGAAAATCCTCTGTATTCTATATCTCCACTATTCTAATATAGATTGAATTTGTTGTATGTTGCTTTGAACTCTTGACATGTAGCTAGTGTGATAAAGGACTTTAATTATTGATTTTAATTAATTTTACTAAATTTTAAGTTTAAAGAGCCACATGTGGCTAGCGGCTATTACACAGACAGTGCTACACTTATTATGTGCATGTCCTCTTTGAAAACAATATATATTCAAGTCTTCTGTCCCTTTTTTATTCAGCTTGTTTGGTTTTTGGTGTTGGATTGTATGGACTGTTTATAGGTTTTGGATATCAACCTTCCTGGTCATATAATTTGCAAATACTTTCTCCCATTCTGTAGTTTATCTTTTCATTTTGCCAATGGTTTCCTTTGCTGTGCAAAAGCTTTTAAGTTTAGGTCCCATTTGTTTGTTTTTGCTTTTATTTCATTCACTTTAGGAAATAGATCCAAAACAATTACTACAGTTTATTGTCAAAGAATGTTTTGCCTATGTTTTTGTTCAGGAGTGTTATGGTTGCTGATCTTCCATTTAGGTCTTAATCCATTTTGAGCTTATTTTTGTGTTTAGTGGTAGAGAATGTTCCAATTTCATTCTTTTAAATGTAACTATCCAGTTTTCCCAGCACTACTTGTTGAAGAGACTGTCTTTTATCCTTTGTATATATTTTCCCCCTTTGATGTCTATTAATTGACCATATGTATGTGAGTTTATCTCTTGTATCTCTATTCTGTTCCATTAATCTATGAGTCTGTTTTTGTGCCAGTACTGTACTGGTTTGATTACTCTAGTTTGTAGTATAATCTGAAGACAGAGAGTGTGATTCCTCCAGTTTTGTTTTTCTTTCTCAAGATAGTCTTGAATATTTGGGGTCATTTGTATTCATGCAAATTTTAAAGTTATTTATTCTAGCTTTGTGAAAATGCCATTGGTATTTTGATAGGGGTTGCACTGAATCTATAGATTGCTTTGGAGATTACAGTCATTTTAATAATATTAATTCTTCCAATCTGAGAATACAATATATCTTTTCATCTGTATGATTTACACTTTCTTTCATCAGCATCGTGTAGTTTTCAGAGCACAAGTCTTTTACCTTCTTAGGGAGGTTTATTCCTAGATATTTTATTCCTTTTGATGTGATGATAAATCTTGTCTTTCTGATATTTTGTTATTAGTGTATAGAAAAGCAACAGATATCTGTATATTAATTTTGTATCCTGAAACATTATTAGATTCATTGATGAGCTAGAGTCATTTTCTGCTGGCATCTTTAGGATTTTCTATGTAAAGTATCAGGTTATTTGCAAACAGTAAGTTTTGCCACTTTATTTCCAATTTGGTTTCTTTTATTTTGTTTTCTCGTCTTATTTCTTTGGCTAGAGAGTATGCAGATAGCCAACAGCAGCATGAAAAGTTATTCAGTAACACTGATCATCAGGGAAATGCAATCAAAATCACAATAAGATATCACCCACACCTGTCAGAATGGCTATTATCAAAAAGAATATAAATAATAATTGTTGGCGAGGATGTGAAAAAAAAATGGAATCCTTGTACATTGTTGGTGGGAATGTAAATTGGTGCAGCCACTGTCAAAAACAGTATGAAAGTTTCTCAAAAAACTAAAAATAGAAGTACCATATGACCTAGCAGTTTCACTCCTGGGTATATATATATCTGAAAGAAACAAAAACACTAATTGAAGATTACACCTGCATCCCACTTTTCATAAAAGCATTATTTATAATTGCCAGGATATAGAGCACCCAAGTATCTAACAAAAAATGAAAAGATAAAGAAGATGTGGTGTATGTATATATATATATATATATACACACACACAGACATAATGAAAAGATGAAAATTTGTCATAAAAAGAATGAAAATTTACCTTTTGCAACAACATAGATGGACTTGGAGGGTATTGTACTCAGTAAATAAGTCAAACAAAGACAAATACTTTATGATATCATTATATATGGAATCTAAATAATACAACAAGCTAGTGAATATAACAAAAAAAGAGAATAATATTTATTGAGAATAAGGTAGGGTTACCAGTAGGGAGAGGCAGTGAAGGAGGGGCAATTTCAGGGTAGGGTTAAGAAGTACAAGCTATTAGGTATAAAATAAGCTACAAGGATATATATACAGGCAATATAGTCAATGTCTCATAATAACTATAGATGAGATACAAACCTTTAAAAATTGTGACTCACTATATTTTACACTTGTAACTTGCATAATGTTGTATATCAACTATACTTCAGTAAAAAAGTAAATAAATAGAATGTATCTAACTTTAGTGAATTTTTCTAATACAGTTATCCCTTTGTATCTGACAGTTCTGCATCCTTGGATTCAACTAAGTTTGGATCAAAATATTTGAAAAAGAAATTCCAGAAATTTTCAAAAAGCAAAACTTGAATTTACTGGCTGGCAGCAACTATTAACATTGTATTTACATTGTACTAAATATTATAAGTGATCTAGAGATGATTCAAAGTATTTGGGAGGTGGTACATAGGTTATATGCAAATTGTTGTTGTTCAGTGACTAACTTGTGTCTGACTCTTTGCGATCCCATGAATTGCAGCATGTCAGGCTTCCCTGTCCTTCACTACCTCCTAGAGTGTTCTCAAACTCCTGTCCATTGAGTCAGTGATGCTGTCTAACCAACTCATCCTCAGCTGCCCTCTTCTCCTGCCTTCAATATTCCCAGCAAGGTCTTTTGCGATGAGTCAGCTCTTTGCATCAGGCAGCCAAAGTATTGGCATTTCAGCATCAGTCCTTCCAATGAGTATTCAGGGTTGATTTCCTTTAGGAAATACTGTACCATTTTACATGAAGAACTTGAGCATCCTCATATTTTGTTATGCATAGAGAGTCCTGGAAACTGAAGGACAGTTGTAATTTGCTTTGATTTATTCAATTAAATCAAGCTGATTTATTCAGTTAAATCAGTTATGGGGTGATACTATATGTAAGATTTCATGGTAAGCATGATATTCACTTCCTTTCTCAATCTTAGCATTTCTTAAAAAAAAAAACAACTTTTCTGTTACTTTTTTAATATCTGAAAGTTATTGATTTCTTCCAATACACACAAAGTCAAAATTCTTTTATCTTTACTACCATATAGTAAAAAGTAAACTAATGTGTTCTCACAAATGGTCTCTGCAGTCATTGCCCTTTTACAGTCTATGTTAAAATTATTTTACGTCCATCTTTTTCCCATGGAAATTGTTATTACAAACTCAATTTTGCCACATTTCTGGTTTCTACCCCTTAATTATTTTCTGGGAAAATTATTTTTATCCTTGTCAAAGGCATTCCTCTTAATCTCTGCTAATTTCTAAGTGTTGACAATTAGTACTAATTGAATTATGTATTGTTGATCTCTTTTATAGAAATTGGGCTTCTCTTGTAACTCAGTTGGTAAAGAATCTGCCTGCAGTGCAGGAGACCCAGTTTTAATTCTTGGGTCTGGAAGATACCCTGGAGAAGGAAATTGCAACCCACTTCATTATTCTTGCCTGGAAAATCCCATAGACAGGGGAGCCTGGTGGGCTACAATTCATGGGATTGCAAGAATCAGACATGACTTAGTGACTAAACCACCACCATAAAATTAGCAAGTTATCTTATCTTTAATAGTAAGAACTCTCAATGAATGATTTCATATGCTTAGGTTTAAACTGTAGATGTGACCATTTCACACACTGATTGACAAATTTTACTTAATATTATAACACTTTCAGTTCATCTCATGATATTTTGGGTTTTATCATTTCAGGATCACCAAACAATTTTAAGAGCATGGGCTGTAAAAGATTTTGCTCCAAATTGCCCTTTGTATGTCCAGATCTTAAAGCCTGAAAATAAATTCCATATCAAATTTGCTGGTAAGTTTGACCTCAAATGAGATCCTTTAAACCTTTCCTCAAATTCTTATTGTCATTGTAAGAGTTATGCTTCTGAAGTTAGTGGTAGTTAATTATATCCATGTTTCTGTAAAACAGGATTTATTTTTTATCATCTACTTGTTATAAGAGAATTAATTCACTTTAAAATGTGAATCTTTGTGGTAAGTCCTTACTTTTTTATATAACTTGGTGATTTTGGTAACTGAACTTGCTGAACATTCTAGTAAGCTTAATTAGATTAGCTCTGATAGTTGAGTATGAAATATAGACACAAGTTTTAAATGTTACATAGATAGATAGATAGATAGATAACACTTTGCTATACGTTATTTTATATACATATAAACTTACCATAGAATAGAATAATATAATGTATTCAGGTAATTTAAATAGATTTAATTTGAGGGTAGATATTGAAAACAATTCAAGAAAAAGATACACGTGAATTTTTCATACAAGTGCTGCTTTTAAAATAATTATCCACATGAGATTATGCTTTAAACTATTAGAAAATTGAACAATAAAATGGTACTGTATCATTTCCTAAGTGCTTCTGGAGGAACTAATTTTGATCCAGAGATAATTTATGTACTTTTTTTTCTCTTCAAATATAAGAAACTTTTTTTTGGATAAAATTTAACCTTAAAGGTTTAAAACGTCAAAAGTCTTTAAAAAGTAAATCATTTTAAGTATGTATTTGCAAAATGTATTTCCTTCAGAAGATTCACACATCTTACAATGCTTATCTATTACTGTATGATATTTAAATGCAATTTTATAAACACTGGGTTTCCTGGTGGCTCAGATGGTAAAGAATCTGCCTTCAATGCAGGAGACCCAGGTTCAATACCTGGGTCAGGAAGATCCCCCTGGAGAAGGGAATGGCTGTCCACTCCACTATTCTTGCCTTGAGAATTCCATGGATCATGGAGCTTGGCTGGCCACAGTCCATAGGATCGCAGAGAGTCAGACACGACTGAGTGACTAACACTTATAAACACTAAGAAGTTTTAAAGTAGTGATAAGAGTACCATGAAATTATTGCTATTCAATTTGTTCTGAGTCATCTTTTAGTCTTCCTACTAATGACATCATTTTTTTCTAAAGAAGTATCGGAAGTAAAGCAATGACTCAACTTTGGTGGCATTTTCTTTTCAGTTCAGTTCAGTTCAGTTCAGTCGCTCAGTCATGTCTGACTCTTTGCGACCCCATGAATTGCAGCGTGCCAGGCCTCCCTGTCCATTACCAACTCCCGGAGTTCACTCAAGCTCATGTCCATCGAGTCAGTGATGCCATCCAACCATCTCATCCTCTGTCGTCCCCTTCTCCTCCTGCCCCCAATCCCTTCCAGCATCAAGGTCTTTTCCAATGACTCAACTCTTTGTATGAGGTGGCCAAAGTATTGGAGTTTCAGCTTTAGCATCAGTCCTTCCAAAGAATACCCAGGACTGATCTCCTTTAGAATGGACTGGTTGGATCTCCTTGCAGTCTAAGGGACTCTCAAGAGTCTTCTCCAATACCACAGTTCAACAGTTAAAATAAATAAATTTAAATTAAAAAAAAAAAAGCATCAATTCTTTGGTGCTCAGCTTTCTTCACAGTCCAACTCTCACATCCATACATGACCACAGGAAAAACCATAGCCTTGACTAGACGAACCTTTGTTGGCAAAGTAATGTCTCTGCTTTTGAATATGCTATCTAGGTTGGTCATAACTTTCCTTCCAAGGAGTAAGCGTCTTTTAATTTCATGGCTGCAATCGCCATCTGCAGTGATTTTGGAGCCCCCCAAAATAAAGTGTGACACTGTTTCCACTGTTTCCCCATCTATTTCCCATGAAGTGATGGGACCAGATGCCATGATCTTCGTTTTCTGAATGTTGAGCTTTAAGCCAACTTTTTCACTCTCCCCTTTCACTTTCATCAAGAGGCTTTTTAGTTCCTCTTCACTTTCTGCCATAAGGGTGGCGTCATCTGCATATCTGAGGTTATTGATATTTCTGCCAGCAATCTTGATTCCAGCTTGTGTTTCTTCCAGCCAAGCATTTCTCATGATGTACTCTGCATATAAGTTAAATAAGCAGGGTGGCAATATACAACCTTGATGTACTCCTTTTCCTATTTGGAACCAGTCTATTGTTTCATGTCCAGTTCTAACTGTTGCTTCCTGACCTGCATACAGATTTCTCAAGAGGCAGATCAGGTGGTCTGGTATTCCTATCTCTTTCATAATTTTCCACAGTTTATTGTGATTCCCACAGTCAAAGGCTTTGGCATAGTCGATAAAGCAGAAATATATGTTTTTCTGGAACTCTCTTCCTTTATTCATGATCCAGCGGATGTTGGCACTTTCATCTCTGGTGGCATTTTAGAATCTGTTTTAAAGAATATTTTTAAAGGACTAATGAGAGATTCTGAGCATGTAAATGATTTTGGATGGTACCAGGGCTTCTTTAAACCTGTTTCCTAAATCAAAAATTAAAAACAACAGGGGGTGGGCCCACACTGAAGCTGAAGTGTCTTGGTCTCCCAGCTGGTTCCCAGGGGTGGGCAGGGCAAACAGACCAGAGGGGGAGGCCTGAGCAGGGAAGACGAGGAAGATGAGGAGGTCTGCTGGAGGACAAGGGTGCACCCCGGGCCTCTTGCCAGAGTAGCCCCAGTGGTGGGAGCCAGACAGTCGGCCCAGCTGAGAAGGAGGATCACCAGGCAGTGAACAGCAGAGGAGGAGGTGCTCATAGCTGGGAGCAGAGCAGAGATTTGGAACTTCAGACATCACATTTCTTACCTCATGATGGAAAGTGTGTAAATTAAATGTCAGGAGGAAACCAGGCTGTAGAAATTTAATCCAGTCAGTGTACCTCCAACCCTACAGCTGAACTCATCCTTGTCAGAGATCAAGCCCTGAGCCTTTGGAGTAAGAGCACTGACTCCAGTACCCTACACTACCAGAGAACTGACCCTAGGGAGTATCAAATACTAAGAACTCACACAAAAGAAACCACTTGAATACAAGGCCCAATATCACCCCACCACCAGTAGCACCCTGTGCAGGAAACCTCATCTAAACAACAAACAAAACAAAAATACAAACCCAATCATCAACAGACAGGATTATCACCTCACTCAGCCTTGCCCATCAGAGGAAAAACAAACAAACAAAAAAACTCAGCACAAATCTTTCCCTATGCAAAGCTTACACAAACCACTGGGACCAACCTTAGGAGGGCAGAAAACAAAAAGAAGAAAGAATTCAGCCTTGAGGCTTGGGAAAAGGAGACCTCAACCACAATACACTAAAATAATAATAATAATAAAAAGGCAGAGAAATACTACACAAATGAAGAAACAAACTAGAAACACAGAAGTCCAAATAAATGAAGAGGAAACAGGTACATTACCTAAAAAAAATTCAGAATAATGATAGTAAAGATGATCAAAAACCTTGAAAACAGAATGGAGAAAATGCAAGAATCAATTAACAAAGACCTAGAAGGATTAAAGAATAAACATACAGAGACAAACAACACAATTACTGAAATTAAAAACACTCTAAAAGGAATAAATAGCAGAATATCTGAAGCAGAAGAATAAATCAGTGAGCTGGAAGATGTAGTGGTGGAATTAACGTCTGAAGAGCAGAATAAAGAAAAAAAAAAGAAAAGAAATTTGGCAAAACTAATACAATTATGTAAAGTTTAAAAATAAAATAAAATTAAAAAAAAAAAAGAAAGAAAAGAACTGAGCATAGTCTCAGAGACCTTTAGAAACAAATCAACACACCAACATTTGAATTATAGGGGTCTCAGAAGAAGAAGAGAAAAGAAAGGGTATGAGAAAATTTTTGAAGAGATTATAGTTGAAAATTTCCCCAACATGGAAAAGGAAATAGTCAATCAAGTATGGGAGGTGCAAAGAGTCCCATACAGGATAAATTCAAGGAGAAATGCCAAGACACATACTAATCAAACTAAAAAAGACTAAGCACAAAGAAAGAATATTAAAAACAGCAAGGGAGAAGCAACAAGTAACATACAAGGGAAACCCCATATGTTTAACAGCTGATCTTTCAGCAGAAACTCTGAAGGCCAGAAGGGAATGGCAGGATATATTTAAAGTACTGAAAGGGAAAAATCTACAACCAAGATTACTATACCCAGCAAGGATTTAATTCACAATTGATGGAGAAGTAAAAAGTTTTTCAGACAAACAAAGTCAAGAGAATTCAGTACCACCAAACCAGGTTTCCACAAATGTTAAAAGGACTTTGTAGCCAAGAAATATGAGTAGAAAAAGATCTACAAAATCAATCCCAAACAATTAAGAAAATGGCAATAGGAACATATATATCAATAATTACTTTAAATGTAAGTGGATTAAATGCTCCAACCAAAAAACACAGCCTGGCTGAATGGATACAAAAGCACGTCCCATATATATGCTGTCTACAAGAAACCCACTTCAGACCTAAACACACATATGAACTGAAAATGAGAGGATGGAAAAATATATTCCTTGCAAGTTGGAAGCAAAAGAGAGCTGGAGTAGCAATCCTCGTGTCAGAAAAAATAGACCTTAAAATAAAGAAGATAGGGAAGAACACTACATAACGATAAAGGAATCAATCCAAGAAGAAGACATAACAATTGTAAATATCTATGCACTCAGCATAGGAGCACCTCAATACATAAGACAAACAGTAACAGACATAAAAGGAGAAATTGACAGAAACACAATATTAGTAGGAGACTTTAACACCCCACTCACATCAATGAACAGATCATCAAAACAGAAAATTAATAAGGAAATGCAAGTCTTAAAAGATACATTAGATGAAATGGATCTCATTAATATCTTCAGTATCTTCAGTCCAAATGCAGAAGAATACACCTTCTTCTCAAATGCACATGAAACATTCTCCTGGATAGACCACATCTTGGGTCACAAGTCAAACCTCAGTAAATTTAAGAAAATTGACATTGTATCAAGCATCTTCTCTGACCACAATGCTATGAGACTAGACATCAATTATGAGAAGAAAAAAAAAAAACACTGTAAGAAACAGAAACACATGGAGATTAAACCAGCATGTTTCTAAATTACCAACAGGTTACTGAAAAAATCAAACAGTAAATGAAAAAATTTCTAGAAACAAATGACAATGAATATACAACTCAAAACCTATGGAATGCAGCAAAAGCAGTTCTAAGAAGGAAGTTTGTAGCAATACAATCCTACCTCATGAAACAAGAAAAACATTAAATAGACACCTAAAACAACTGGAAAAAGAACAACAAAAAAAAGTAGAAGGAAAGAAATCATAAATATCTGAGCAGAAATAAATGAAAAAGAAATGAAAGAAACAAAGGTAAAGATTAAAAAAACCAAAGCCTGGTTCTTTGAGAAGATAAACAAAATTGGCAAATCTTTAGCCAGACTCATCAAGAAAAAAAGAGAGTAGAACCAAATCAACAAAATTAAAAGTGAAAAAGGAGAGGTTACAACAGACAATGCAGAAATACAAAGGATTATAAGAGACTATTATGAACAAGTATATGGCAATAAAATGGATAACCTGGAAGAAATGGAGAGATCCTTAGTAAAGTTCAATCTTTCAAGACTGAACCAGAAAGAAATAGAAAATATGAACAACCGAATTACAAGCACTGGAATTGAAGCTTTGAAAAAAAATCTCCCCAAAAACAAAAGCCGAGGACCACATGGCTTCACAGGAGAATTCTATCAAACATTTAGAGAAGAACTAAGCCCTATCCTTCTAAAACTCTTTCAAAAAATTGCAGAGGAAGGAACACTTACAAACTCATTCTACAAGACCACCATCACCCTGATACCAAAACCAGTCAATGACAACGCAAAAAAAGAAAACTACAGCTCAATATCACTGATGAACATAGATGCAAAAATCCTCAGCCATATTTTGGCAAACAGAATTCAGCAACACATCAAAAAGCTCATACACCATGATCAAATTGAAAGGTAAAAACCATATGATAGTCTCAATAGATGCAGAAAAAGCCTTTGACAAAATTCAGCACCCATTTATGATTAAAACTCTTCAAAAAATGGGCATAGAAGGTACCTACCTCAACATAGTAAAGGCCATACATAATAAGCCTACAGCAAACATTATTCTCAATGGGTAAAAACTGAAAACATTCCCCTTAAGATCAGGAACAAGACAAGAGTGTCGACTTTCACCTATATTATTCAACATAGTTTTGGAAGTCCTAGCTATAGCAATCATAGAAAATAAAAAGAAATAAAAGGAATCCAGATCGGAAAAGAAAAAGTAACGCTCTCACTGTTTGCAGATGACATGATACTGTACATAGAGAACCCTAAAGCCAGTATCAGAAAATTGCTAAAGCTAATCGGTGATTAGCAAAGCTGCAGGATACAAAATCAATACACAGAAATCACTTGCATTTCTTTTTTTTTTTTTAATTTTATTTTATTTTTAAACTTTACATAACTGTATTAGTTTTGCCAAATATCAAAATGAATCCGCCACAGGTATACATGTGTTCCCCATCCTGAACCCTCCTCCCTCCTCCCTCCCCCTTCCATCCCTCTGGGTCGTCCCAGTGCACCAGCCCCAAGCATCCAGTATTGTGCATCGAACCTGGACTGGCAACTCGTTTCATACATGATAGTATACATGTTTCAATGCCATTCTCCCAAATCTTCCCACCCTCTCCCTCTCCCACAGAGTCCATAAGACTGTTCTATACATCAGTGTCTCTTTTGCTGTCTCGTACACAGGGTTATTGTTACCATCTTTCTAAATTCCATATATATGCGTTAGTATACTGTATTGGTGTTTTTCTTTCTGGCTTACTTCACTCTGTATAATATAAGAATGAAAAATCAGAAAGAGAAATTAAGGAATCAATCCCATTCACCATTGCAAGAAGAAGAAATAAATACCTAGGAATAAACTTACCTAAGGAGATAAAAGAACTGTACACAGAAAATTATAAGACACTAATGAAAGAAATCAAAGATGGCAAAACAGATGGAGAGATATTCCATGTTGCTGGGTAGGAAGAATCAATATTGTTGAAAATGACTATATTACCAAATGCAATCTACAGATTCAATGTGATCCCTATCAAATTACCAATGGCATTTTTCACAGAACTAGAACAAAAAATTTCACATTCATATGGGAACAGAAAAGACCCCAAATAGCCAAAGCAGAATGGAGCTGGAGGAATCAAGCTTCCTGATTTTAGATTATACTATGAAGCTACAGTCATCTGGACAGTATGGTGCTGGCAAAAAAACAGAACAGTATACCAATGGAAGAAGATAGAAAGCCCAGAAATAAACCCATGCACCTATGGTGCCATATTTTTGACAAACGAGGCAAGAATATACAATGGGGCAAAGACAGCCTCTTCAATAAATGATGCTGGGAAAACTGGACAGCTCCATGTAAAAGAATGAAATTAGAACACTTCCTAACACCATACCCAAAGATAAACTCAAAGTGGATTAAAGACCTAAATGTAAGATCAGAAACTATAAAACTCATAGAGGAAAACATAGGCAGAACATTCTATGACATAAAGCAAGATCCTCTATGATCCACTTCCTAGAGTAATGGAAATAAAAACAAAAGTATACAAGTGGGACCTGGTTAAACTTAAAAGCTTTTGCACGGCAAATGAACTATAAGCAAGATGAAGAGACAACCCTCAGAATGGCAGAAAATAATAGCAAATGAAACAACAGAGGATTAATTTCTAAAATATACAAGTAGCTCATACAACTGAATACCAGGAAAACAAAGAACCCAGTCAAAAAGTGGGGAAAAGACCTAAACAGACATTTCTCCAAAGAAGACATACAGATACATAACAGACTCGTGAAAAGATGCTCAACATTGCTCATCATTAAAGAAATGCAAGTCAAACTTACAATGAGGTATCACCTCACACTAGTCAGAATGGCCATCATCAAAAATTCTACAAACAATAAATGCTGGAGAGGGTGTGAAGAAAAGGGAACACTCTTCTCTGTTGGTGGGAATGTAAATTAATACAGTCACTATGGAAGACAGTATAGAGATTCCTTTCAAACTGGGAATAAAACCACGATGTGACCCAGCAATCCCACTCCTAGGCGTATACCCTGAGGAAACCAAAATTGAAAAAGACACATGTATCACATTATTCAGTGCAGGACTCTTTACAATAGCTAGAACATGGAAGCAACCTAGATGTCCATCAATAGATGAATGGTTAAAGAAGTAATGGTACATATACACAATGGAATATTACTCAGCCATAAAAAGGAGCACATTTGAATCAGTTCTAATGAGGTGGATGAACCTAAAGTCTATTATACAGAGTGAAGTAAGTCAGACATAGAAAGATAAATATCGTATTCTAATGTGTGTGTGTATATATATATATATATATGTATGATATCTAGAAAAATGGTACTGAAGAATTTATTTACAGGGCACCAGAAAAACCAAAACAATTGCTCCAGATCCTGGGCCTAAAATCGACCCTTATCACTGATGATTCCACACCTATCAACCTCTTCAACACAGCCTTTGGTTTGCTGGGGCTCAGGACTGAGGCACAGCCTCCAGCCAAGAAGGCTGCCGTCGGGCCCAGCACCCAAGAGGGCTTGCTTCCCATCTGCACCACTGCCCCTCTAACCCTTGGAAACAGCTAGTTTGTGCCTTAGCTCTGTACTACACTGTCAAACAAAACTGACACTTATGGGGAAAAAAAAATAGCACCTCCTTTGCAGACTTTTTAATAAAATGGAAAAATAAATATGAAGTATTACAGCTAGTGCCAGTAACATTTGTTATTAACATTCAGGAAATGCCAATTATTTATCTCAAAAGCTTTTGTAACTGAGCTGCCTTATTTTTATTATTTAGGAAAAGCAGTATTTTTGCAAAGTTTTCATACCTAATAATGACTTGGTATGATAAAATTTTAGGATGGTAGCAGTGGACACAGAACTAATGAAGGTTCTTAAAATATGAATTTAAATTTGAGTGCCACCATGTACACTTTAGCCCAGCAGATGAGTAGTTTGGCTGCTATATTTTTCTTCTGTTAAGTGGCCATAATAATATTATGTCTTTTCATTGGTTAAAACTAGCAGTAATGGTGAAATAAGTGATATCTGAGACATATTAGGTATTCAATAAATGGATATTGAATGTGGATCTCAAAACAATATATAGTTTGAGAAGACAAGTTGTGCTTTTGAATATGCTATAGCTGAAATTCAGAGCAGATTTTGGTTTTTCTCTTTAGCAAGTCATTGATGTGCTCACAGACAGACCAAACTCACTATCAAAATAGCCTATTTTTACAAACAAAAAATTACAAAGACTATTTGAATGTATTCTCTTTCACATTCTTATTTGGCTGTTATTTAGATAAATCCATTGAAATGAATGGACTGTTTTAAAATTCTATCCCAATAGTGTATCTCAGTATTTCTCATTTATGGCATCTGCTGAAATTCCTTTTAATAATATCTTCATTCATTTATGTAGTGAGCTTACACTATCTTGGAGGCACCCTTTTTATATTTTGAAAAGATAAAAGCACCTTGATTTCATTAAAGTGCCATAAAAAGCAGTTTGAGGTGATATATGAGACTCTCAAACCAAAAATAATATGTTTTATATCTCAATATGAGGTTAAAGCAGTTATGGACTTAACCTTTCAAAAGGCATTGCATCAAACTGTCATTGAGTTGGTGTTGTAAGTTGTTAAAATAATGGCCTCCAGTGAGCCATGCCCCCTGTGTCTGTGGCCCATTGTGATTCCACATTGCAGCTTCTTCCTCAAGGAGGCACAGTATACTTCCCCACCCTTTGAATATGGGCTGTCTGGTCACTTGCTTTGACCAATATACTGTGACAAAAGCTGTTAATACATTGTGTGACTTTAAAAACAAAGCCTTGAAAGGCCATCCAGGCTCTGCTTGCCTGTGGTTGGAATATGGCCCAGACACCATATGTGAAGACTCTGATTTATTCTTTCCAAGGATGAAAAATCCCACGGAAAGTGAGACTTATCCATCCCAGGCACCCCACCTCACTGGTTCCCAACTCACCCATCAACCACTGATTCTCTTTCAAGTTGTTATTTTGCTGTTTTCTCGATAAATCCATTGAAATGAATGGATTGTTTTAAAATTCTATCCTAATACTTTATCTCAATATTTCTCATTTTTGGCATCTGTTGATGCTCCCAAGTCACCTATCAGCCAATGACAGAAATCATGCTGACCCACAGAATTTTGAGAAATGAAATGTTTAAGTCAATAAGTTTTGGAGTCATTTGTTATATAGCAATAGATAATGAATACTGTTTGTAATAAAACAATAATCATTTTAATATTAAAACATATTTACTTGTTATTGATTATATTTTGTCCTTGTAGTTTCACAGGTATTAAATGGCATGATTTTAGTTATCACAAGATACAAAGCATATTTTTATTTCCACTTATTTAATTACCTTCAATTCCCTTAAATTGTGGAACTCATACCCTGACAGTCATTGATGTATTTTTCAAAAGTAAACCCATGTTTTTAAAATGTGAAAGACAGAAACTTCAAAATTCAACTTACATGTATAGAAACTATTAGAAAGCAAAAACAGTTTAGCAACCTAGCAACTAGTACTCTATGCAGATATATCAATTGTGTAATTTGTGGATCACTATCTTCTGAACAAAATAACTATAGATATTCATTAAATTATGGAACTGTTACATTATATTTAAATTAATTATTCTATGAATTATTGTAACATTAGTTATAAATGCAATTAGCATCTACACTTTGATCAGATTCACAGAAGGAAATTCCATATGGACATGATTTCAGCATTAGAAAAGATATGCTCTTAGTCATATCAACAAGAGATGAAATTAAATAGTGAGCCTAGAGTTAGAAAGAACAAAATCCTACCCAGAATAAGAATTACAATAAAAGATTTCTGAATATAAGCCCTAGTACAAATTGTAATGAGAGTCAAGTAGAATAAAAATATTCTTCACAGATAATTTGTTTAATCACCATAAATTCCCAAAAAGAAAATAAACTCAAACTGGTTTATAAGAGAAAATCCTTCAGCAGTTTGTCCCTTTTTATAATAAATTTGTCAAAGTGAAAAGATAAATATTGCAAATTCTGGAATAAGACTGACTTCAGTCAAATTTTTCTTCTACTGTATAAAGACTGTATGTCAGATTTCTCAACCTCCCAAGCTAGAGTTTTTCAATATATACAGTGAGAGTAATAAGAGAAACTATATCTTAGGGTTGTTATGATTTAAAAAAGAATACTCAAAAAACATCAGCCACTAGTAATTAGTATTTATCAAATTGATGATTATCATAAATCTTGAGTACCAATGTCTCATGCTCTTAACAATTCTGTATTATCATTGTCTCCAGAAAAAGTAACTAAGGGTTTTCCATGAAGCTTTATAAAGAGTTTATTCAGTTCAGTTCAGTTTATTTCAGTGGCTCCATCATGTCCAGCTCTCTGTGACCTCATGGACTGCAGCACGCCATGCCTCCTTGTCCATCACCAACTCCCGGAGTTTACTCAGACTCCTCCTGTCCATTGAGTCGGTGATGCCGTCCAACCATCTCATCCTCTGTCGTCCGCTTCTCCTCCTACCTCAATCCTTCCCAGCATCAGGGTCTTTTCAAATGAGTCAGTTCTTTGCATCAGGTGGCCAAAATATTTAGCATCAGTCGTTCCAATGAATAATCAGAACTGATTTTCTTTAGGATGGACTGGTTGCATCTCCTTGCAGTCCAGTCCAAGGGACTCTCAAGAGCCTTCTCCAACACCACAGTTCAAAAGCATCAATTCTTCAGCACTCAGCTTTCTTTATAGTCCAATGCTCACATCCATACATGCTGCTGCTACTGCTAAGTTGTGTCAGTCATGTCCAACTCTGTGTGACCCCATAGACGGCAGCCCACCAGGCTCCTCTGTCCCTGGGATTCTCCAGGCAAGAATACTGGAGTGGATTGCCATTGCCTTCACCCATCCATACATGACTATTGAAAAAAACATAGCTTTGACTAGATGGACCTTTGTTGTCAAAGTAATGTCTCTGCTTTTTAATATGTTGTCTAGGTCGGTCATAACTTTTCTTCCAAGGAGCAAGCATCTTTTAATTTCATGGCTGCAGTCACCATCTGCAGTGATTTTGGAGCCCTAAATAATAAAGTCTTTCCTGTTTCCCTTGCTTCCCCATCTATTTACCATGAAGTGATGGGACCTAAGGCCATGATCTTAGTTTTCTGAATGTTGAGTTTTAAGCCAACTTTTTCACTCTTTTCTTTCACTTTCATCAAGAGGCTCTTTAGTTATTCTTCACCTTCTGCCAGAAAGGTGGTGTCATCTGCATATCTGAGGTTATTGATATTTCTCCCAGCAATCGTGATTCCAGCTTTTGCTTCTTTCAGACCAGCGTTTCTCATGATGTACTCTCCATATAAGTTAAATAAACAGGGTGACAATATACAGCCTTGACATGCTCCTTTTCCTATTTGGAACCAGTCTGTTGTTCCATGTCCAGTTCTAACTGTTGCTTCCTGACCTGCATAGAGATTTCTCAGAAGGCAGGTCAGGTAGTCTGGTATTCCCATCTCTTTCAGAATTTTCCACAGTTTGTTGTGGTCCAGACAGTCAAAAGCTTTGGCATAGTTAATAAAGCAGAAGTAGATGTTTTTCTGGAACTCTCTTGCTTTTTCAGTGATCCAATGGATATTGGCAATTTGATCTCTGGTTCCTCTGCCTTTTCTAAATCCAGCTTGAACATCTGGAAGTTCACAGTTCAGGTACTGGCTTGGGGAATTATGAGCATTAGTTTGCTAGCGTGTGAGATGAGTGCAAGTGTGCCGTAGTTTGAACACTCTTTGACACTGCCTTTCTTTGGGATTGGAATGAAATCCAATATTCCAGTCATATTATTTTCAGGTTTTGCATATTTTCCAGAGAATAGGATTATGGGATTATATAAACTTGAATCATAACCTATTAAGCATATTATGGGAAATGATAATTAGAGGAAAATATGATTGATTAACATAGTTGACAAATTATAGAAAATATGTTAGCAAGTCAAAGTAATATATAAAAAATAATATATTGTCACCAGGTTGAAATTATTCTAGAAATAGATCATCATTTTAAAGGAGAAATAATATTCTCCTTTAAACGCTTCAGTGGATACAAAAAACAATAAGCATTTGAGAGAGAATTCAACATCCAGTCAAGATTTTTTTAAAAAGGAAATTTAAAAAATGCTAGGAAGCTACAAGTAAGGAACTTCTTAACATAAGGCAACTTATCTACAAAATAACCTAGAGGAAAACAAATATTTAATGATCATATATTGAGAGCTTTCTTTAAAATTAGGTACAAACAAGGGTGCATACCAAAACCACATGTACTCAGTGTTGTCCTAGAAATCCTGATGAGTGCAGTAAGGCTGCAAAAATAAATAGAAGGAATAAGCATTGGAAAAAGAGAAATGAAATTGCCACTATTTACATAAGATTCTCCACAAGAAAATTCAAAAGAATTTTTTTTTCCTAGAATGCCTTTTTATTAGGGAGTTCATCCATTTATGATTTCCAAAATTGAACCGATATTTCCCCTTTAAATATCCTCTATGGACTCCTGTCTTGTTCCACTAACTAGTCAGTATCTCCTGTTAGGTTTCTCATAACTATCTCAAAATTAATATATCTAGAGTCTGTTTCTCCACATTCTTCTCAGCAGCATATGCTTAGAACATAAGCCACAAACCCATGCAAAATCCACTCTTCTATTCTTTGTATCCAGTCCACCAGGTGCTGGAAGGTTACGCTTCCTGAATATCTCAGACTTATCCACTGACACAACCCTTGTCCATTCCATTATCACGTTTTGCTTAGGCTGTCTTAAAACTCTCCTTTTCCGTTTCTTCCTGAGTATTTACAAATTGTATCTCTAAGCTTATTGCTGCTCTTATATTCCTGTTTGCTATAACGATTGTCATTTGTGTATTGTAGTAGGCAGCAGCATTTCATACCTCTGATGTCAGTCTAAAGTCAATTGTTTTCTCCTTTCAGTATATTGATGACAGCATTCTATTACAACGTCATTATTTTTAAAACGACTCTAGTGGATTATTTTTTGTCAATCTCTGTAGATGAAAAATTGAGTGGTGATATAGCTTTGGTTATGTTAAATCTTTTTTCCTGTGAGAAATAATTTTATCAATGCTCTTCTTTTTTAGAAGTGGCAATTGGTACTGAAACATAGGAAGAGGTAATGGCAGTGTTCCCTAGCTATGACTAATAGAAATATGTGGTTTCAGAACATCTTGTCTTCTCTGTGAGCCTCTTGTGGGACTAGCAATTCTGGTAAAGCCTCTCCAAGGTCAAATATCTGATCTGAAATTACCTGGAAAAAAGATTATGCCTCCACATTGTTAAGTCCTTCATAAATTGTATCTCCCTAGTGACAAAACTGTGATGAAAAAGGCAAAACGTTATAGTAATTCAGGTTTCAGATGTGTTTCTGGATATATATATATATCTTTTTCTTCACTGTACATTCCAAAACTCATTAAAAAAACACACACACACAAACCAAAACAAACAGTCAAGAAAAAAAAATGTACTTTACTAGGAAAAGAACCATTTAACTAAAAAGCCTTGAATGAACTTAAAGAATGAACTGTACTCTGCAGTTTTTCAATTGAATCTAAACTCATTGCTACTTGTCTCCTGGTCAGATGAAACTACTCAGAAAATCAGTGTGAGATGAACCCTTATTACATGCATAAACTAATTGCTAGATTTATGTTCCCACTCAAGACTCCCTCCTGCAAATAAAGTGCTACATCATCTGTGACCATTCAATTCCTTTTTCTTTATCAACTAATTTCTTTCAACTGCTGGGTTCTCTGGAAATTTCCCACTTCATTTAACAAATATAAGAAGGCATAAAAATCAAATTGATAAATTTTACCCACAAATAGGAGTCAAGAATGTAAACATAAGTTTGTACATAAATTTGTAGGAGAGACGAATATAAAACTCAATTTGTAAATGATTAGTGGATTTTCTATGAATTTTATTTCCCACGCTTTGATGCTGATATTCTCTAAGTAGCAGATTTTAAGTTCATGAGTGAAAGGAAGAATCAGAGTGTAGAAGTTAAGAGTTGAGTGAATAAAATACTTTCTCCTCTGCTGCTGAAGCACGCCTAGAAGAATGATTCATGATACTGGGGCTGTAGGAGTTATCTCTGGGATATTAAAAAAAATTTTTTTAAATTGCAAACAAAGTTAAAATAGGCAAAAAGAAAATTGTTTTTAACAATATCATTGATGATACTTTATAAACATACTTTTCTTATAGTAGATAATCACGAATAGCTACCATTATAAAAACAATATGTTTAAAATCGCGCACGCACACACACACACACACACACACACATCTTGTGGAAATGATTTTACTAAAAGTTTGCTGCTGCTGCTGCTAAGTCGCTTCAGTCGTGTCCGACTCTGTGCGACCCCATAGACCGCAGCCCACCAGGCCCCGCCGTCCCTGGGATTCTCCAGGCAAGAACACTGAAGTGGGTTGCCATTTCCTCCTCCAATGCATGAAAGTGAAAAGTGAAAGTGAAGTCACTCAGTCGTGTCCGACTCTTAGCGACCCCATGGACTGCAGCCTACCAGGCTCCTCCGTCCATGGGATTTTCCAGGCAAGAGTACTGGAGTGGGGTGCCATTGGTTTAGCCACCATCAATTTTTTGCTGAAGCAACAGATACTCCAGTGCCTCAATTTCTTCTTCACAAAAGGAAAATGAAAAAATATTTCCAAGCAATATAAATATTGGAAATTATCTTAGCTGTTTCTAAATAACATATGTATGTGCAAGGCTTGGCTTTTACCAAATGGTGAGGTGTGAGATTTTCATGCTGAATAATTTCTTCATTTCCCATACACACCCACATAAACACCATGTTAAACTTTATTCTTACAGCCTACTTAAGAACATAATGCTTTGAATTCTTAACTCTCAAAAGATGAATTACCGAAATTTTGAAAATTCTCCATTTTTAGATGGAAATAATTTTTCTGATTTTTTATCTTATTGTGAAGATTGTCAGAAACCACTTAACATAAGGCCATGTTCAAACTCAGCACAATTTGAAATTCTTTATTTTTTGTTTGTTTCTTTTTCCTCACTATTTTTTACTTTGTAAAAATCAAACATAACATAGTTCAAAAATTATACAATGAAAATCTGTGTTGCCTCCATTTATATTCAGTGATGAACATTTTCCCACATTTGCTTAATCTTCTCTTTGTGTGCGCACACACACACACACACACACAATAACACATACACACTCTTTTACATAAGCATGTTTTTTTCTAAGAATGACATTCCTGTTACATACACAGGATAACATTTTCACCTCTAAGAGGTGAAATCAATATTTTATTTTTTATTGCATTTGCTTTTCCATTTATTTATAGGAGTAATTTTAGATTACCAGAAGCATGGTATGGATAGTACAAAGCACTTCTATGTACCTTTGATACCACATAACTTCTTGGAATGTTAGCTTCTTATATAGTCTTGGCGCACTCAATCAAGTTTTTTAAAATTACATTGGTGTAGATTATGTTTAAGTTAAATGCATTCTTGTATTTTGCTCCTCCTAATAAAATATCAATCACATATTTGTGTTTCATTTCTGTGACTGTTGCAAGTTTAATATATGGACCAAATCATATTTCCTGCTTGTTCTCTTTGCGCTTGGGTAGTTGCTGTTGACCACTAGGGATTTCAAGCCATTTTCTTGGGGACCATTTATAATTTAATTAAGTCAAAGCATCTTTGTGCTTTTGCCATCAGTTTTCTTATAGTTGTATATGTCTCAAAGACTCAGTTTCATAGTTTTGAAAATCAGAGAAGTGTTGTCCTTCTGTATTAGGATAGTGCCAGGCATATTCTATCATATCCTAGACATAGGATTCTCAGTCTGTAAAGTAGTTTCTTGTTCTGAATGTTTCATAAAGAAGACCTGGTACATATTCTTTTATTCTTACTTACTTATTCAAAACATTTTTATTGGGTCATATTGTGAGCAACAAATTGTTCCAGGAAGTCATGGTACACCAGGGATGCGTGTGTGTGTTTCACGTTGTCCGACTCTTTATTGAACCCATGGACTGTAGCCTGCCAGGCTCCTCTGTACATGGGATTCTCCAGGCAAGAATACTAGAGAGAGTTGCCATTTCCTTCTCCAGAGGATCTTTTCAACCCAGGGATCCAACCCACATCTCCTGTGTTGGCGGGCAGATTCTTTAACACTGAGCCACCTGGGAAGCCTAAGATGGACTAGCTGTCTGTTCCAATGGCAGATTTTCTAATTTCCTTTACCTCTAACCCTTTAAGAGGGCTTTCCTGGTGGTTCAATGGTTCAGAATCCTCCTGTCAATACAGGAGACACAGATTCTATCTCTGGGTCAGGAAGATCCATTGGAGAAGGAAATGGCTACCCACTTTTCCAGTATTCTTGCCTGAGAAATCCCAAGGACGGAGGAACCTGGTGGGCTACAGTCCACAGGATCACCGAGTTGGACATGACTTAGCAAATGAACAGCAACAAACAACTCTTTAATAACCAGAATGTGCATTTGCTTTCCTTCCAAGAATAACACCTGAGTTGAGCTTATTCTTTCTACAGAGATCTTGAATTATAACCTTAGAACCCTCCTCCCTGAGCCTTTCCACACTCCCTGAACATGAAAACTCATGATCCCAATCATGTTTTAATTTAGAAAGTTTTTATGATTTGATATATTATCCCCATTGCTGAAATAGTTACTTCTTTATAGAAAAATCTCATAAAGCACAATTTTACCCCCAAAAGAATGAGATCCTAATACAAGTATTGTTAACTAGTGAAGAGAGCAAATATTATAATGGGATGTTTATTTAATCTAACATTATCTCAGATCATACTGTGTGAGAACATACTGTGCACACACTCATGGGTGTGTGTTGTGTGTGGGATTGTTAATTAAGCTTTACTAAACAATTAGAATGTTGCTGGACAAGCAGTAAGAAGCTAATGAAAGTTTTAAGTAAAGGTGTAAATTTTTAACTAGATAACAAAGTACTAATAACTCCTTGAGAAATGCAGAATGCGAAAAAGAAAAGTGAAAGTGTTAGTCGCTCAGTTGTGTCTGACTCTGTGCAACCCCATGGACTGTAGCTCACCAGGCTCTTGCATCCATGGGATTATCCAGGTAAGAATACTGGAGTGGGATGCCATCCCCTTCTCCAGGGGATCTTACCGACCCAGAGAGGGAACCCAGGTCTCCTGTATTGGCAGACAGATTCTTTACCAACTGTGCCCCCTGGGAAGTCCCAGTTAATGAATATATTCATAGTTGCTTAGATATTCACTTATTTTGCATGATTTAAAAACTTAAAAGATCTATTAAGCATGTAGAAAAATAATACTGTAACTCTGTAGAGTAAAAATAAGCAAAAATGTACGAAATAGTGAAAAAAAAAAAAGAAACCTAAAGCCCAGTTATTTCCTCCCATGTTTCTCTACTGTGAGCCTCCTTTACTTATCATGCAGAACACTTCACTTCTGACACTTCTGGTCCATAAATGTGTGTGTGTTTTACCTCCACACAAAGCAATTCTCTGAAACACCAGTTGGGTGTCCTAAATTCAGCTCAATTCAAGTGATGGCTCTAGTGGTAAAGAACCTGCAGGCCAATGCAGAAAACATAAAAGATGTGGGTTCTATCCCTGTGTTTGGAAGATCCCCAGAAGAGGGCATGGCAACCCATTCCAGTATTCTTGCCTGGAGAATCTCCATGAGCAGAGATGTCTGGCGGGCTACAAGGTCGCAAAGAGATGGACATGACTGAAGCAACTTAACACTCACTCACATCTATTTAATGATAGTGCCAGATCCCACAGGGTAATGGCTCAGACCCACAAGACCACCCCCCCACCCCCACTTCAGATGATGAGGTACATAGAGTGAGGTCTGGGAGGGTCCTGAACATAGGACCTTCTGTCCTTGAGGATTTGGGGTTCATCACTTTCCCAATGTGTGTGTGTTCACCAACCAAGAAGCCCTCCAAACTCCTGACTATTGGTATTTTATGGAAGTTTCCTCACAAAAGCATGACCATTTATTAACTCCACTTCTGGCCCCTGTACCCTCTCTGGAAGATGGGGTTGGAATTGAAAATTTCAGACTTCTAATCACAATTTGATCTTTCTGGTGACTGTTCCCATCCCAGAATCATCCAGGAGCCCATCCAGAGTCACCTCATCAGAACAAAAGATGCTTCTAGTTCTCAAAAGCATCTTAGGAATTTACAAGAGTTCTAGGAGTTCCATGTCAGGAACTGGGTTGGAGGAAAATATAGTAACAAGGGATGTTCCTAGTGCTCTTATCAACCAGAAAATTACAAGGGTTTCAGGAGTTCTGTGTCAGGAAAACTTCACAAATAGCTTTCAAATATATAAGTGATGTTCTGTCATGATATGGTAACAATGAATTCTGCAGGAGAAGGAGTGACACAGGATAAGAGCAACAGAAATCTATACCTAGATCCTGCAATTTTTTATGCAGCATTCATTTTTTTGTAGCAGTGTCATTAAAATGTGTCTCCATAGAATGCTGCTCTGGAGATAATATGGAGAAATGCTTGCTATGAAAGTATTGTATAAAGTAGTAAAAGAACGCATATGTAGAAATCAAAAAGGATGGCTGCATCAGCTAACATCTGTTTACACAATTATATGAAGGTTTCACGAGGAAATAATATGATCTGCACAAAACATTTTTTTCTATTTTTTAAAATAATTAAACTCATTTTTAATTTAAGGATAATTGCTCTACAATATTATGCTTGTTTCTCCCAAACATCAACATGAATCCACCATAGATAAATTTATATCCCCTCCCATTTGAGCCTCTTTCCACCTCCCTCCCCATCCGACCCCTCTAGGTTGTTACAGAACCCTGGTTTGAGTTCCCTGAATCACACAGCAAATTCCCACTGGCTACGTATTTTACATATGGTCATATACACGTTTCCATGTTACTCTCTCCATACATCTTACTTCTCTTTCCCCCCACCGTGTCCATCAGTCTTGAACACAACAGTTAAATAAAAGTTCATCCTTTACAATTTTATTTATTATAAGAATAGATGTAAAAAGAAATAAAATGTCTAGCCATATGAGAGTCGATACACAAAATGTATGATATGTGATCTGTATATGAATTCGTTGTTGTTGTTTAGTCACTAAGCCGTGTCCGATTCTTTTGTGAGCCCTGGACTGTAGCTCACCAGGCTCCTCTGTCCATGGGATTTCCCAGGCAAGAATACTCGAGTGCGTTGCCATTTCCTTCTCCAGGGGATCTTCCTGACCCAGGGTTGAACCTGGGTCTCTTGCATTGCAGGTGGGCTCTTTACCACTGATCCACCAGGGAAGCCTGTGTATATAAATTATCCAACTATAAATCACTATTATACATTTTATTGATATTAAAATGAAGAACATTATGGATGAAATAAGATATGAAATTCCTTAAAATAAGGTAACAATTTTATTAATACTACTTATGTGCATTAAATTATATTTCATTTTATATGAAAACATAATTATAGCTAGAAGGCAAGTTTGTTGAAGACGGTTGTTTTTATTTGTAGAGTTTACATTTCACATTGTTTCCCACAAGGTCCAAATTACCAAGTGTAATTAATGCCATAAAAATTTCCAAACAGTTACATCTAAGGAGGAAACATGTTCACTTAATTAGAACAAGGGGTTATATTTTTATAGACTATAGTCATTTGTTTACATGACCAGAAATACTGCTATTATGTTGGAAAAATTTAATATATATATGAATTTATGTATTTGCAATTAGCATATTGTTATATAACCTATAACCAATTCTCATTTAATATGTTCATATATCTTTCTTTCTTTCATGCCCAGTTCTCATTTTTTTTTCAGTTCTTATTCAAGCTATTCTATATAGTAATTAGAAGGGACTAAATGTGATAAATTAGCCAGAACACCTCCTTGAGAATGTTAAATTCACCTTCAAATAAGGAATAAAAAATAAGTCATTTTAAAAAGTGGTAGCTATTTTTGGGGCTGCTCCATACAGCATGTGGGATCCTTGTTTCCCCAATCAAGGATCGAACCTAGGCCCCCTACATCAGGAGCATATAGTTTTAACACACATCAGGGACGTTCCAAGGAGTAGCTATTTTTAAAACTGCCAAAGTGATTGTAATTAGCTGAGATAAATTATTGCCAAAAATTTGGGAAGTTTGTGTGTTTGAAAATAAGAAAAAGAAATTAGTAAATTGTAAGTTAGTAGTTTTGACAAAATCAGTTTCATTTTGGATTGTTTGTTCTTTGGTTTTCAGCTTATTAAGATTCAGTTTTGTCTGGGACTAAAAGAAGGAAAATAAAAGCGCAATTATTATATAAGAGATTTTTGTGAACTTGAGTGGGACTAGCTTTAAGATGGTTATCTAGTTTAATTTTGAAGTTAAATGGTATGTATACTTTTATGGTATTTAATACACAAGCCAATTTGCTCCCCAGAAATGAATAACTTATGTTGCAGGCATGAGCAATATTCCTTTTACTAACTTTTGCCACCTGGTTGAATGAAAAATAATTTAAGAACGACTTTACTATTATTATTGTGGCATGCATGTGTGCTAAGTCGCTTCAGTCATGTCCAACTCTGTGCGACCCTTGACTTTAGCCTGTCAAGCTTCTCTGTCCATGGGATTCTCTAGGCAACAATACTGGAGTGGATTGCTGTGCCCTCCTCCGGGGATCTTCCCGACTCATGGATTGAACCTGTTTCTCTTACATCTCCTGCATTGGCAGGCAAGTTCTTTACCATTAGTGCCACTGGGAAAGCCCATAATTGTGGCAAACATTTATTTAATGCTTACTATGTGCAATGACTACAGTTCTGAATAACTTTTTATAGATTAACTCAATAACTTTCTTTTTTAATTAATTTTTTTTATCGGAGTATAGTTGATTTACAATGTTGTGTTAGTTTCTGCTATACAGCAAAGTAAATCAGTTATACATATATCCCCTCTTTTTTAAACTTTATTTCCCTATAGTTCATTACAGAAAATCAATGAATTTTCATCATAATCTTGTAAAGATAATTGTGCTTAGTCGCTCAGTTGTGTCTGACTCTTGTGACCTCATAGACTGTAGCCCACCAAGCACCTCTGTCCATGGGATTTTTCAGGTAAGAATACTGTGCTGCCATTTCCTCCTCCAGGGCGGTCTTCCTGACTCAGGGACAAAAACCTTCATGTTCTGTGTCTTCTGCATTGCAGGCAGAGTCTTTACCCACTGAGACATCAAGGAAGCCGCATTAAGATAGTAGATTAGTAATCTATTGCTGTGTAATGATCTCAAACCTTTGTGGTATAACCAATAAGCACTCATTATCTCACAATTTCTGTGGGTCAGGAATTTGGGAGAAGTAATAACCCAGATACCTGTGAGGTTGCAGTAAAGATGTCAGTTGGGTCTGTGTTGTCTGAAGGCTTGACTTGGACTGGAAGTTCTGTATCCAAGGTGGCCCCTCAGCACTCACATGGTTGTCAGGTTAGTGCTGGCTGTGGCAGGAGGCTCAGTTCCTTACCTCTGGGACTTTTCTTTAGGGCTGCTTGAGGGCCTTGTGATGTGGTTGCCTGCTTCCGCCAGACCAGCTGATCCAGGAGGGAGCAAGGCAGAAGCCACAGGGTCTTTTATGACCACTACTCTCTGTCATTTCCACAGTATCCCATTGGTCACATAGATCAGCCATATTCTGTGTAGGGGGGAATGGATGACATGAAATGGATCCCATTTCATGGATGAGAAAACTGAGAAATGGAGATATTAAGTGAAATGCTGATGGTGCCATACTAAGTGGTAGAGCTCCATCTTGAATATGCATTCTGTCTCCAGACCATGTGCTGTTAAGCGATATGTGGTGTTGCCATAATAGTTCGTTTTACTTTTAAAGTTTTGATTAACAGTTGCACATTTTCATATGTCTCTTGTCCACTTGCTTTGTGTGTGTGTTCGTATATAAAGCACACCCCACTTACCCTTATTTTCTACACAGGTGGCTATTTTTCTCTTAGTGAATTATAGAGATTTTCCTTATTTTAAAATTACAAATATTTTGACTTTTTAAAAGTTGTTTTTTTTTTTCAGTTTGCCAGTTGTCTTTGGGTTGTGCTTATGGTGTTTCTAACACAATTTTTGTATCTTTTTTGTACATTTGTCACTGTCTTCCTTATGATTTTTGCCTCTAGATTATTCAAGGATCCATCATTTAATAGTTCAAATCAGTTCATTTTTCTAATAGTTACTTTTTAAGGCAGAATTTTCAGCAACCCCTAGAATTATCCCCTAAAGTCAAAAAAAGTGTGTGGATCATGAAGTACTGAAATGCTAAACTTAGTTTTTGAAATCTGTTGATGTGAACTTCATATTGAAGAATTGTGAGGGCTTGTTGAAGGAAGAATATCTCATGGTAGGCAAAGACTCAGCAAGACAAGGCACTTGGCTCAATTATTCCCTTAAGTCAACCTCACTTTGTATCAAGTGACTCCTTTAAAATTGCATATGCCTCCTGGTAAAATTGAAATTTCAATGGCCTTTTGTATGTCTCTTTATTAAGATTGTTAGATGAATATCTAGCTGATAGTAGTGCTTATCTACCTATCTATTATCTATCATCTATCTATCTCTATCCACCATCTATCTCTACAGAGGCATTTTGGAGGGAAAAAGAAAAGATTTGGTTATTATGGAACGCTGCCAAAGATTAGGCAGTGCCAATAAGTGTGTCTTAAATACCCAATAGAAGAGATGAGGTGAGATCTTATTTGCAACTTTGTCCAGGGTAATGACACAGGCAAAAAGAACTGTCACAGATCGTACATGACAACTCTTAATATGGCTATGGGTTGTCATGGGAAGATCAAGAAAATTGTAGCATCTTCCTTCTTTGATAAGGAAAGGGTGTGGACTCATATAAGTGCAAATTTCTGCTTGCCTATTTTTATGAAAGAAAAAACTTTAACATATTATGGGACTCTGTACTTTGCTGCATGCTATTCTGTGTTATTTTAATTTAAAGTTTACATTTTTGTAAGACAGATACACTTACTACTTATTTGTCTAATATAATAATAGGCATAGTTGCTCTAAGCCTTACATGATTAAAGATGTGGAATTCGATCTTACATCTTTTGACTCCGGTTGCAATGATTCTTTCAATTAAGTACAGAACCACCCTTGCCACGTTTTCCTACTTTATAATTTATTTCTAAGAGTTCTGGGATTATATTTTAATCCTCACAGAATGTGTGATTCAGAAGGTCTATTTTCCAGTTTAAATGACAATGGTTTCCAGAGATTTAGAGTGAAAAAGACATGCAGTAGAATTGTATACCTGGATCCTGCATCCTCCCAAGTGATTCCAGGCCTATTTAACTGTTCAGACCTCACATCACCCAAACTCAGTCTTCTGTCTGTTTTGTTAATTCAGCCATCCAGTGCTATCTAAAGCCTCCCTCTTCTATCTCAGGGATGCAATACTTTTCAATTAGCTTTTAACACAGTGCTGCTCAAAGTGAGGTCCAAAGGCCAGTTTCAGTCTATAGACTTTTACTAGCTTGTGCATGCTCAGTCATCTCAGCCGTGTCTGACTCTGCGACCCTATGGACTGTATCCCCCCAGGCTCCTCTGTCCATGGAATTTTCTAGGCAAGAATACTGGATTGGGTTGCCATGCCCTCCTTGACTTTTGCTAGACTACAAAATAAATACCCAGTTGAGACTGAGCATGTAGAAACTTTGATAGCAATCTGACATTGTGACATCCTAATGCATTGCAGTTTGTTGCTCTTTGGAAAGCAAGTAGACTGAGTTGGATCATATCAAGTTCGTAGGTGAGTCATATATGGCATGAGTTCTCTGTGTGTGTGTGTGTGTTAGTTGCTTAGTCATCTCCGACTCTTTGCAACCACATAGACTGTAGCCCACTAGGCCCCTCCGTCCATGGGATTCTCCAGGCAAGAACATGCATGCAAAATAGAACCACATATGTGTTTGCAATAAGTTGGAAATTAAAAAGAAAAGAGACATCTGTCTTTCATCACAATTAGCTGAGATGCCAGCTCCAGTGCCTCATCAGTGTAGAGTCTTTTGTGCCTCACCTTCCTTGTTTGTCCTGCCCTCTTTAAACCACCTGGACTTTGTGGTTCGTCATAACTGCATATCAGTATACTGTTTCCCTTTGTTGTGATATTTGATGGCTCCTGATTAACAATAGCAAACATACACACAAACAAAATCCTACATGGATGGATCCTTTTCTTCTGCTCCTTGGCTGAGTAAGTGCCACTAGAAACAAAATTCACGCAGTGAGTCAGACTCATATTGGTGAATTCATTGTCCTGCAGCTCACAGGCCCTTCACAGTGTGCACTTTTTTTTTCTTATTAAAACACGCTCTTACTTTTGCAGTTACAGTTTCAAACTTCAGCTCATCGCTTAATTCTTAGATGGGGAAAACAATGCATGAAAGATTTCCTCAGATTTTTGCTACCGTATTTCCCCAATGTCACTTCCTTTTCACCCACTCTTTCCTGCTTTTCTCCTGTTACAATAGTATTTCCTTATTTCCATGCTGGTTTCCCTGGTGGCTTAGATGGTAAAGAATCTGCCTGCAACTTGGGAGACCTAGGATTGATCCCTGGGTTGGGAAGATGCCCTGGAGGAGGGCATGGCAACCCACTCCGGTATTCTTGCCTGGAGAATCTCATGGACACAGGCACCTGGTGGGCTACAGTCCAGGGGGTTGCAAAGAATCAGACACGACTGAGCGACTAACACACACAGACATCTCCTTGCTGGATCCCAATGCCTGGTGCCCTGTCTGCAACTTTGTGATATTATTCTCCCCTTCATTTTAAAATCTTTATTTGTTAATTTATCTCCATGGAAATTTAAATATCTTCCTACCTCTCTGATTTACTTTTAAGAAAATTAAAAGAAATTTTAAGAAAACTTTTAAGAAACTGCATGCTTTCCTCATCTTTCAACTAATGACTCTTAATTATCCTTAAAATCTTAGTTTACACATCACTTTTATGGGGATTTTTTTTTCTGATTCCTTGAGGGAAAGAAAGGTATCCTTTTTAAATTCTTAGAGCGCTTGCATTCTTGTCCTTCGTAAAATTTATCATTGTATATTTGCTACTAATAAGTCTCCTAGAGGTGTTTCAAAAGCTCTTTGAATCAGTGACTCAAATCATTTTAGTCCAGCTATAATATTGGCCACATTCTTTGCAAACTCTGTCATTAAATGGTTGGAGTTTGTGTTTTTTCAATCATCAGTTCAACTTAGTGGTGGTTTGAGCCACTTATCCATCTGGTAGCAAGTAGTAAGCTTTAAAGAACGTTCAGGAGAGAGGAAAACCACTAGAAGATTCACGTATTGTAATGCACTTGGTTAATCAGTTTTAGACTTGTATAGCTTTTGTAGAGTTCTTCATAGGCAGTTTGAATTTAATATGGATTTAGGCAACTTACATTACCTCTCTGAACATCTAATTCCTTATCTGAAAACTGTTTAACACAATATATATCATAGAGCTTTTGTGAGCTTTAATAACACCACACATACGTACATGTATATGAATCATTTAGCATAAAAGGTGAAATATTGTTTGGGATTATTATTATTGTAATATGATTAAGATAATTCAATAAATATATCATTCACTCTCAATTTTCATGACATCAATTACTATCACAAACTAGTGAGAAATGCTTTCCATTAGCATCTAAATAAATTGAGTTCTGAAGTCAGCAATTTTTCAAAAAAATATTAATACTGCTGTTTTTGTGACATGGTTTAGAGAAAGAGGTTAATAAAATTAAAACTGTTTTGCTCTAGGATATAGGAAACTTGGTTCCTCTTTTGAGCTTTTAATTAGTGTGATACATTAAAAAAGTTACAGCATTAACATAGCATAAGGATTCAAGTAATTAGAAAAACACAAAAATGTGTTTTATACTCAGTATTACTGAAGTGAAATAAATCTGTTTTTTTAATGTTGCCAACGTCAAGCTGAGTTGAATTCTGTATATTTAATAAGAATCTTATATTTAAATCTTGTGAAAGTAAATGACTTTTAAAGCTTTACTTAAATCTATTCTTAGTCATTTAGTGGTTGAATGGTTCACAGTCTTAGAATTGGAAGAAGTGTGATGTCTGCTCATGTATACACACACACACACACACACACACACACACTCCAACTGGTAATTTATTGATTTAAGCAACAATATCAAAATAAAACTCAATTGTTAGAGATTGTCTATTCTCCTTGAAGAAGAAGCAATTTTCATGGCAATAAACCCACTCATGCTTATAAACAGAGCCTAATAAGCAAAGGTTATGTGAGAGATTTATAACACAATTTGTTCAGTCGGTCTATGTAATAAACTCTTTTCCCGTAAAATAAAAACAAATAACATTCAATTTTAAAAATTTACCCCGTTTCGTGTTTCTCTTTGAAAGCTTTTTTCCAAACGATATTTGATTTCTGTAAATCAAAACCCAGGGCTAGAGTGGTTTCGTGCACTGGCCGCTGCTGTTTACAGCTTTCCAAAGAGCCGTTACCTAGCAACTGCATAGAAGCAGCTTCCAGTAGTTTAAATCATAGACGAGCTCAGAAAATACTGTGAAGCAGACCTTAAAAAAAATTCTGACTTGTTAAAATGTAATTAGCAAATCGACTTTCTGTCGAAATAGATCAAAATAGATTTGATCATGTCTATTGATAACTTTATAACTTTAATTATAATTGCTTATCTGAAAAGCTTTTAAATAAAAAATGATAAAAATAGCAATAAAATAGAAACCACGGATCTCACATAATCCTGCTGGTTTAAAAGTCACAGTCCTTGAAAACTGTTTCCCCTTCCTTAAGATGGCTACTATTAAGTTTGAGTCATGTTGTCACTTTTTTGTGCATGTGTGTAGTCTGCTTTTGTATCAGTGGAGTTATATCCTTTTACTCCCTAAGATTTTAAACTGTGTCATTGACATTATTTCAAGATGGCTTATTGAAATTTCATTTTTAGTAATGCCGAATTGTGATGATAAACATATTTAGCATCATCTAAGTGATCCCTGGGTCAGGAAGATCCCCTGGAGAAGGAAATGGCAGCCCACTCCAGTACTCTTGCCTGGAAAATTCCATGGATGGAGGAGCCTGGTGGGCTACAGTGCATGATGCCACAGAGTCAGACATGACTGAGCGACTTCACTTTCACTTTTCACTTTTCCCAGTGATCTAAATGAAGATGATCACCATCATCTGTCTAGCATTCTGATCAGCATTTTGTTCTCATTATCTACTCTTCTCAGAAAATCCCATGAGGTAAATACTTTTACTATTCACATTGTCAAAGATGAGGCAAGTGAGGCTCTGAGGGAACAGGACCTTGTTCAGGGCCTGACACACTCGGTGGTGACCCCACTGGATCCCATGCACTTATGCTCGAAGAACAAGCAACAAGAGAGAGAGCTGAGTCAAAACAAACAGAAACTTTACAAGGACAAGAAGGAAACACAAGACAGAATATATGTAATTTCAAATGAGGAAATGTTTTCTTCAACAAGGGAAGAGAATTAGAAAACATGGACAGATTTGATCTCTGCAAAGGAGTGATTGTTGTCTGCATAATCAAAACTGGCCACATACGTGGCCAAACCAGTGAGAGGGAAAGAATTTAGACAAAACTGGTTTTGTCTGCCAAATATTAACCCAGAAGTTTACAAAACTTGATCTAGTAACCATGTTTAACTGAGGAGCCGATACATGCCATTTCCCCCTCGGTAGCCACCCACCCAGCTAAAACTTGGGGATATGTGTGGGAAAAGGGGGGCCTTTTACTAAGGAACAAGGAGAGAATGAATATAGATGATAGTAGTTTCAGCCACAGTTCAAATCTTTTTGTCCACCCGAGTATCCATGTACAGTATTTTTTCTATACAGTAAGATAAATGTGTTCAGTAGTAGTTGCTCAGACATGTCCAACCTTTTGTGATCCCATGGATTCTAGCCCACCAGGCTCCTCTACCCCTGGGATTCTCCAGCCAAGAATACTGGAAAGGGTGGCCATTCCCTTCTCTAAGGGATCTTCCCTATCCAGGGATCAACCTGGGTCTGCTGCATTGTAAGAGGAGCATTCTTTCCCATCTGAGCCACCAGGAAAGATACTCATCCATTATTATGAAAAACACACCAAAGTTGCTTCAGTTGCTGAATCTAGCTCCAAGTCTAGGATATCTCAATAATGCAAAGTCATTTCTAGCTGTGGATCCTAAGAGTCTGGCAATGACAAACCAATAAATGAGTTAGTTACTTCCACTCCCACCCCATATGCATATATAATAGTGGGGAAAGATAACTGTAATAATATATTGGGTTTTGGAAAATGCAAGGGAGGCACATGGCAGACATTAGTCCATGGCAATGGTGATTATCCTGTGGGACATGAATTGCAAAGACCTTGCAGTAAATTTTTTGACTAGAGACCATCCTGCTGTACAGAATAACTTGTCTGTTCCTAAGCATAGATTCTTGTTCACTATTTTCAGTGATTACAGAGAATGTTGAAATTGGAACAGATTTCCTCTAGTCCTTTCCATGTGTCAGTGATCATGCTCAAGGTTCTTTTCTAAGAACTTTCGTACACTTGCCTTATTTGGCTTTTATTGCCCCATCCCTATCTCTGGCTTGGTTGTCATGGCAGCTACCTTGGCATTTCAGTTTGTTGACCCTCTGTTAGTTCGACTTCTTAGTCAAAAATCAACTCTAGTGTCAACTGTCTTCTAGGATTGTACTTCCATGCATTTGAATGGGCAGAGGAATCCAAACAAAAGGCAACCCATAGGCTAGTCCCACTTTAAATTCATGATCACTAATTTTTAGGGGTCTAGCAGGTGCCAAACAGTCATTCTGTTTCCCAAATCTGTTTCTTTTTACCCTCTCTTAAACAGCTTTGCCATGTTTTCTCTTCTCACCTCCAACCTCTTTCCTATCAACATTCCAACCTACTTCACTAAGAAAGTAGGACCATAGGAAGGAAAACAAAGTTTTCATAAACTTCTGCCTACGCACATACTCACCAGCCTGAAGGTAGAACTCCCATATGTTCTACCTCCTCTCCTGTTATTATAGATGAACAATTTTAGCAGCAGTGTGACTGAGCAGGGTCATGGAAAGAATAACGTATTATGTTAATAAGATTACCCAAATTCTGACAGTCTAGGAATGACATTTTAAGGAATTGGAAATATATCCTATAAAGCTTTCAGATTTATGAAAGGTCATTAGACCATTTGGCAGATTAAACAGCACTCTCTAGCTATTGATAATAATGTATATTTGCCTTGTAACTCCAGTATTTTTGCCACCTGATGCAAAGAGCTGACTCATTTGAAAAGACCCTGATGTTGGGAAAGATTGAAGGCAGGAGGAGAAGGGAACGACAGAGGATGAGATGGTTAGATGGCATCACCGACTCAATGGACATGAGTTTGGGTAAACTCCGGGAGTTGGTGATGGACAGGGAGGCCTGGAGTGCTGCCGTTCATGGGGTTGCAAAGAGTCAGACACGACTGAGCAACTGAACTGAACTGAACTGAATACCTAGCCAGTAGTCAAGTGTTATTGAGAACTTCGTTGTTTTTGAACTTTGATTTGTGTTTAGTTTTAGGTTGTTTAAACTTAAATAGCCACATGTGGCCAAGGCAACTGTATTTTTTTTTAATTTTATTTTATTTTTAAACTTTACAAAATTGTATGTTTTGCCAAATATCAAAATGAATCCACCACAGGTATACATGTGTTCCCCATCCTGAACCCTCCTCCCTCCCCATACCATCCCTCTGGGTCATCCCAGCGCACTAGCCCCAAGCATCCAGTATCGTGCATCAAACCTGGACTGGCAACTCGTTTCATACATGATATTTTACATGTTTCAATGCCATTCTCCCAAATCTTTCCACCCTCTCCCTCTCCCACAGAGTCCATAAGACTGTTCTATACATCAGTGTCTCTTTTGCTGTCTCGTACACAGGGTTATTGTTACCATCTTTCTAAATTCCATATATATGCGTTAGTATACTGTATTGGTGTTTTTCTTTCTGGCTTACTTCACTCTGTATAATAGGCTCCAGTTTCATCCACCTCATTAGAACCGATTCAAATGTATTCTTTTTAATGGCTGAGTAATACTCCATTGTGTATATGTACCACAGCTTTCTTATCCATTCATCTGCTGATGGACATCTAGGTTGCTTCCATGTCCTGGCTATTATAAACAGTGCTGCGATGAACATTGGGGTACACGTGTCTCTTTCCCTTCTGGTTTCCTCAGTGTGTATGCCCAGCAGTGGGATTGCTGGATCATAAGGCAGTTCTATTTCCAGTTTTTTAAGGAATCTCCACACTGTTCTCCATAGTGGCTGTACTAGTTTGCATTCCCACCAACAGTGGAAGAGGGTTCCCTTTTCTCCACACCCTCTCCAGCATTTATTACTTGTACACTTTTGGATCGCAGCCATTCTGACTTGCGTGAAATGGTACCTCATAGTGGTTTTGATTTGCATTTCTCTGATAATGAGTGATGTTGAGCATCTTTTCATGTGTTTGTTAGCCATCTGTATGTCTTCTTTGGAGAAATGTCTATTTAGTTCTTTGGCCCATTTTTTGATTGGGTCATTTATTTTTCTGGAGTTGAGCTGTAGGAGTTGCTTGTATATTCTCAAGATTAGTTGTTTGTCAGTTGCTTCATTTGCTATTATTCTCTCCCATTCTGAAGGCTGTCTTTTCACCTTGCTAATAGTTTCCTTTGATGTGCAGAAGCTTTTAAGGTTAATTAGGTCCCATTTGTTTATTTTTGCTTTTATTTCCAGTATTCTGGGAGGTGGGTCATAGAGGATCCTGCTGTGATGTATGTCAGAGAGTGTTTTGCCTATGTTCTCCTCTAGGAGTTTTATAGTTTCTGGTCTTACGTTTAGATCTTTAATCCATTTTGAGTTTATTTTTGTGTATGGTGTTAGAAAATGTTCTAGTTTCATTCTTTTACAAGTGGTTGACCAAGGCAACTGTATTGGCCAGGAGTTTCATTTTTATTTTACCTAATTATTTAATTATTTTATTAAAGTATAGTTGATACACAGTGTTGTGTTACTTTCAGGTGTACAGCCACGTGAATCAGTTATGTGCTGGGTGCTTAGTTGCTCAGTTGTGTCCAGCTTTTTGTCACCGTGTGGACTGTATAGCCCACCAAGCCCCTCTGTCCATGTGGATTCTTCAGGCAAGAATACTGGAGTGGGTTGCCATGACCTCCTCTAGGGGATCTTCCAAGTGCAGGGACCTTCCAAACCCAGGTTTCCCACATTGCAGGCAAATTCTTTACCATCTGAGCCACCAGGGAAGCCAAAGAATACTGGAGTGGGTAGCCTATCCCTTCTCCAGGGGACCTTCCCAAACCAGGAATTGAACCAGGGTCTCCTGTTTGCAGGCAGATTCTTTACCAGCTGAGCTACTAATGAAGCCTGAATCAGTTACACATACTGATAGCTTATGGTGGACAATGTTGGAGTTGTGATCTCTGAAGAAGAGAATTTAGCTTCAGGACCAGGGGCAAGGCTTCAGACACTCAGAACTTCATGTGGCAGAAGTTCCCTTACAGTGAAAAAGGAATAGAGGAAGCTTCTGACGTAGATATCAAAAGGGGGGTGGAGAGTGTCCTGTCACTAGTCTTAGCAAGGGAGCTGTATACTTTCTCAGTTGGTTATTAACAATAAATCAAAAGAACATCTCAAGGATGTAAAGGTCTTACCAGATACTCCCACAGTATACATTTTAAGATAACAGGATTAGTCAGACTTTTTTTTTTTTTTTTTTTTTAAGAAGGAGAAACATGTCTTTGCGCAGGATACGTTGTTGTTATATAATCATTGGTAAGGAGTTTAAGGAAAAACATACCCTTGAGGAAGATGAGTTGTTTTGCTGTATAATCATTAGCTCTGGGCTTAAAGGAAAAAAAAAAAGTTTTATGTGACTATGACAAAGGAATGTAGAAAAAAAACGTTTGTCCTTTTCTCCTCCTCTAGGGCCCCAGACTCCTTATCAACCTACCCAAGAATTAACTCTCTCCATACATATATATATATTTTTTCATACATATATATTTTCTTTTTCCTTATAGGTTATTACAAAATACTGAGTATAGTTCCCTACGCTATACAGTAGGTCATTGTTGGTTATCTATTGTGTATATAGTAATGTATATAGGTTAATCCCAGACTCCTAATTTATCTCTCCCTCTGCTTTACCATTGATAATCATGCATTTGTTATTTTTATGTTTGTGGATCTATTTCTACTTCATATATAAGTTTTTCTGTGTTATTTTTTTAGATTCCATACATTAGCAATATCATATGATATGTGTCTTTCTCTGTCTGGCTTACTTCACTTAATACAATCATCTCTAAATCCATTCATATTTCGGTAAATGTCATTTATTCATTCATGACTGAGGCAATTGTATTTGCCAACACAGTCTTAGAAGGGTGATAAGTGGCTTGTCAAAAAGTTACAAAACAGGACAAGCATTTAGGAAGCTGTTTTATTACCCCAAGTGAGAGATTATTAGTGTTTATATAAAGGTCCCTGATCCCTTTAGCTGATTTGGGATCCCTCAATCCAGAAAACTCTGAGAAAAGAAAATATTTTAGTATTTCTGTTAGTGGTAAAACCTGACCTGAAGTTATTTGGTAGTAAACCCCATACTGAACTTCATTTTTTTTTTTTAAGTAGTAAAAGTATTCACACATTTAACTGCAAAAACAATAGTGTTTTTAAGCATAGATTGCTCTCTACATCTAGTACACAAGATGAAGCATATTGTTTCTAAAATTAAAAAAAAAAATTTTAATTCTAGAAGCTGATAAGTGGCCCTTAAGAGCATGGATAAGGATCAGAAGCCTGCAACAAGTAGTTAAGAGTGGGAATGGGGGGGGAGGCGAGTGAGAAAGTGACAGAGGACCAAAGTGGTACCATCCATAAACCTTGGCAGTCATATGACATTGGGAAATGAGGGGCAAAATAAGATGAAAGAATATTCTGCTTTTGTATTCAAGTTAGGAAATAACAGTGAGTATAAATGTTTGAGGAGGAGGGATGGATTTGGTCCTGAGAGGAGACATCTAGAGATAAATTCAATTTTGATTTGCAGACTGAGTTTCACCTTTCTTAATTTGTGTAAATGAAGACTATTATGCTATAGTATTCCTTTTCATGTGTCAATCATCCTTATTGGTGAAATATATGTTTTCTTTATAAAGAGTACTGATTTTTCTTTTTCTCTAACAAGGAATCCCAAGATTATATATTAACTCATTAATCTAAGATGGATGCTTTCAACCTATCTGATCCAATATCTCTTTTGTATGATAAATATTTTGTCACACTTCCTTTACTAGCCTGGAACAAAATTCAGAGTAAATGTAAATATCTATATGAATGCACTTTAAATAATTAATAGAATATGTAATTTGTAATATGAAGGAGAAACAGAAGAGAAATAATTAATAGTAAGAAAGCATATATCTCAACACTGTAAATGCCCAGATATGAATAACCAAAAAAAAGACAACACAAAACAGATGCTTGCACCAATAAATATATGCCTGCTACTAACACTGACAACATTAATGATCAGATCTTAAATTTCTATTAATGACTCACATATAGTATTAACAAAATAAACTTTCTCTAAGTTTATACAGTAACTGTCTTCCTAAATAATTCAGTATTTACTAAAATTTTTCAAAACTTTGTATCTATGTGGACAATTGCCTCCAGAAATGTGTACATTGCTTGTTGGGTTAATAGACACTGTAAAAACTTTACTTACCTGTAGAAAAAAAGCATAAACAGACATAAAAATGATGCCTAAAGCTAAATTTTCTCTTCTATTTCCCACTGATTATTATAGTTTTTGAAACATTAGCCAGTGCAACATGATTGTACTTCAGCCATTTCCAACCAACCAGAGATAACACATTAATTGAGGAAAATGGAAGGAAGGGGACCCAGTTTTTTTATCTTTTAGCACTAAAGGAAAATAAGATGGAATATTTTCAAACTATCATATAACTACCACATTTTCTCATGGTCCCCTGCAAGAAGAAATATAGTTTGTACATTAAGCCAAGGGAAAGTTAATAGTTGCATATGGTATTCAGTTCAGTTCAGTTCAGTCACTCAGTCATGTCCGACTCTCTGCGATCCCATGAACTGCAGCACACCAGGCCTCCCTGTCCATCACCAACTGCCGAAATCTACCCAAACCCATTGAGTTAGTGATGTCATCCAACCATCTTATCCTTTGTCGTCCCCTTCTTCTCCTGCCCTCAATCTTTCCCACCATCAGGGTCTTTTCAAATGAGCCAGCTCTTTGCATCAGGTGGCCAAAGTATTGGAGTTTCAGCTTCAACATCAGTCCTTCCAATGAACACCCAGGACTGATCTCCTTTAGGATGGACTGGTTGGATCTCCTTGCAGTCCAAGGGACTCTCAAGAGTCTTCTCCAACACCACAGTTTAAAAGCATCAATTCTTCCGTACTCAGCTTTCTTTATAGTCCAACTCTCACACCATACATGAGCACTGGAAAAACCATAGCCTTGACTAGACGGACCTTTGTTGGCAAAGTAATGTCTCTGCTTTTCAATATGCTATCTAGGTTGGTCATAACTTTCCTTCCAAGGAGTAAGCGTCTTTTAATTTCATGGCTGCAATCACCATCTGCAGTGATTTTGGAGCCCCCCAAAAATAAAGTCAGCCACTGTTTCCCCATCTATTTGCCATGAAGTGATGGGACCGGATGCCATGATCTTAGTTTTCTGAATGTTGAGCTTTAAGCCAACGCTTTCACTCTCCTTTCACTTTCATCAAGAGGCTCTTTAGTTCTTCTTTACTTTCTGCCATAAGGGTGGTTATTGATATTTCTCCCGGATATCTTGATTCCAGCTTGTGCTTCCTCCAGCCCAGCGTTTCTCATGATGTCCTCTGCATAGAAGTTAAATAAGCAGGGTGACAATATACAGCCTTGACGTACTCCTTTCTCTATTTGGAACCAGTCTGTTGTTCCATGTCCAGTTCTAACTGTTGCTTCCTGACCTGCATACAGGTTTCTCAAAAGGCAGGTCAAGAGGTATTCCCATCTCTTTCAGAATTTTCCACTGTTTATTGTGATCCACACAGTCAAAGGATTTGGCATAATCAATAAAGCAGAAATAGATGTTTTTCAAGAACTCTCTTGCTTTTTTGATGATCCATTGGATGTTGGCAATTTGATCTCTGGTTCCTCTGCCTTTTCTAAAACCAGCTGAACATCTGGAAGTTCACAGTTCACGTATTGCTGAAGCCTGGCTTGGAGAATTTTGAGCATTACTTCACTAGCGTGTGAGATGAGTGCAATTGTGTGGTTGTTTGAGCATTCTTTGGTATTGCATATATGGTAATCATACCTTCCAAATTTTCTGGTAGTGGGTTTTTAAATACTCTATCTCATGTCATAATAGATATACATACTTTTCTTCAATCATGTGTTCAATTTTTGGTTTAAAATTTATAGACCCCATGTATTTGGCTATCATATGATTCTAAAGTAAAATTATTCTTCATTTAACAGTTTTGTAACTTTATTTTCATAGATTGGGCATTATATACTTAAAAATTATTTGAGAAATATTAAAATAGCGGTTTAAGTCACTGTTCTTTTGCAGATACTTTGAATACTTTTCTAAATTCAAAATAGAACTTAGAATCTACCCATCTTCCTGTAAACTGTTAAATCATGGTTATATATTTTGGAGGTTTTTCTTATAGATTTTTATTATAATACTGACAAGCAGGAAAAAAAAAAAGAGGCATTGTTAGATTCTTGATTTTTTTAAAGAGTAAATCCTGATGTGTAACCATAGCTTATAATTTCTTCCATAAAATGTAAAAGAAAAAATGAATTAAGGAAATGAAGGAAAAAGAAAAATAACGGGCTCTTTCATATGCTCACTGATGTTATGCAAACAAGAGTAAGGTTATTATTTATCTATCTGGAACATTTAATGAATCACTTCCCAAGTAATCTTGTTTCATCATAAATTGTATAGTGTGTGTTTTCATTTCATAGATCAGACTCACAAATTCAACCCATTTCTTCATTAGCTAAAACTGCTATTTTCTGCCTAAGAATATTTATTTTCTTAGAACTTTAAGCAGTCTTTATTTTCAATATCAGCTACAGCAGTTTACTTGGAAGGGAAGGTTTTTTTCCCCCAAAACAAACAGCTTTTTTTCCCCAAACATTAATTGCTTCTCTAAAATGTTATTTCTGTGGAAAATTGAGCATATGGCATCTGGGCCCTCATTCCTGCATGAAAACAATTTACTTGGGCTGAATGGCACTACTCCTTTTAACATGACCTTCACTCCCCCAACCATGTGTCATCATTTCTAGCTCTCTATTGTTTTTATGTCATTGAATTTATTTTTATGCCATTTATTATTGTTTCTAACTGGACTCTATCATCTTCTGAATTTATGACCTTAGATTCTAAGGTTAAGGTATAATTTATATTTATATCAGGATTAATTTTTATTGATCGATAATGGTAGTTGTTTTGATTGTACAAATTATTACTTATCTATTGTGCAAATATTATCTGCCACATTTTTTAATAAGTAATTCTAAGTCTTTATGTTATGTGACTATGGATTTGATAAATAAATCATGTTATAAATCAGCACTGTTATATTTCATACCATAGAATTATCAGAAGTAAAGGAGACTGTGTATAGTCTTCAATTTAGTATACAGGCTGTACCTCACACCTACCAACTTCTTACCTTTTTGTACAGATGAGGCACAGGAGAAAAACTTCTTGCCAAAGGCTGTCAGTTTTATTAAAGACATATCTGGGGTTAGAAGCCCTCTGTACCTCAATAACTTACCTCACAGTCTAGTACTCTTTCTTATGAAACATTTTTCCTGGAGATAAATTTGCACATGTACAAACATCTCTGAAGCAAGTGTATGTATATGGAAGCTTTTGTAATTTTATTCTCTGTTTTACATATTACTTTAAAATACTACTATCCCAAGGTAAATTATTCTAATTTACCTATTTTATTTCAAACAGATCATGTTGTTTGTGAAGAAGAGTTTAAATACGCCATGTTAGCTTTAAACTGTATATGCCCAGCAACATCTACACTTATTACACTGCTGGTCCATACCTCTAGAGGGCAGTAAGTATATTTTTTCTTTAAGATGATGCATTTTAAATTATAAAAAGGAATTATATAAGTGTAGTTATGTGACTTAGAAATACAGTAAGCCTAAGTATACAGCTAGATATGTACCTTTACTTGTATTTGTGTGAGTTATCACCATCTGGTAGACAGAGGGTAGACAGACAATTACAGACCTACTACAGGGTCCAAGACAGAGAGGATATTAACAGTGATTTGCTGTCTTTTCTAACTAATCGAGAGATGATTTGTTTTATCCCAAATTCTATGCCTGCCTCATTAGTTAGGCCTGGAATTAGGGTATTGTTTCTCCTTTCAAAATTAATACTTAGCAAATAAAATCTTGCAAAACAGGATGACAGCAGTCACTATTGAAAGGTCTTAAAGTCATTCTTTTTCTGTTTCTGAGGTAAGTTTTTATCTGAAAGCTGTATGTACACAAATGAGCTCAAAATTAAAATTTTATAAGTATTATAGAATGATAACAAAGTAGTTGATAAAATTAGCTAATGTAGTATAAAAGAAAGTATTAAATGAATTTTAGGGTATTGAGGGAAATTATATCATGAGAACATTTTTTCCTCTTTGTTTATTTTGATAGAGTTTCCTAAACCATAGATGTTGCTTTTGACTTGCATTATCAAGTAAAATACAATCAGCGAATATAGTCACTGCTCTTATTCAAAAAGATAAATGTTGCACCACATTTCATGCTTTTCATATTCCTTACTGGATATTTTAGACAAAATGTTTGATTTTCTAAATAAATCCCACAGTGGTACTTGCAGTTATAATCATTTAAATTTAGTGAGTTAATTGATAGCTGTTTAAGTGAAATGCCAAATCAAATAAATCAAGGAAAAGGAAATTCTTTCCTGGGATTTAGTACTGCTTGGAGGAAATTGATAATTGAAAAATAGTAAATTCCCTCTGGTGTTTTTAAGTAGATTTACCTCTTTTCCCTCTAATTATGTCTCTGCTGTATAGAGACAGAAAGAGTTTCCCAGAAGCAATTTTCTCAAAGTTCTGAATATAACTATTTCCATTCTATACATTGATAAGCCTTTAAAATGTGCAACAGAAACAATGTAACAGGTCCACAAATGAAATTGTTTTTCTTGGATGGACTTACTCAGCATTTTGATGGAATTAAATAAAATACTGAAAACTTTGTCACCAACTAGTTGAATATTCATAGAATTTATGGCTTCATTATTTTGTCATCCATCTTTGTCACAGATTCGTACAGCTTTAGAGCTGAGAATTTAGTCACCTTCATTCTTGCACAAATGATAATATGAAGCCCTTCAACACTAACACACATTAGTATTTATAGAATGGTTAAATTACATTTTCCAACTCCTAGTAAATATTATTTATTGGCACACAATAGTGCCTGGTGAACATTGGACTTCGTATAAATTTAAAAAGAATTTCAGCATCTCCTCAAATAGGACTTTTCCTAATATACTCTAATGAATATTGTCATATTAAAAAAGAAAGTGATGATCTTGAAAACATTACTACATAAGTAAGGATTTCCTGTAAGTAAGATTGACCTGCAAAATCATTCCCCAATTAAGTGACACAATAAATGCTTTAATCCACCAAAAGTACTTTCTTTGTTATTGAGATATAATTCATATACCATATAGTTCACCTGCTAAGATATACAATTTTGTAGTTTTCAGTATAGTCATAGAATTGTGCAACTATCACTGCTAAATCCTAATATTTTCATTATCTCATAAACTCTCTGCATTTTTGCAATAGCCCACATTGTATCCAAACTCTTCCAACTATAGGCAAACACAAACCTTACCCTATCTCTATAGATTTTTCTTTTCTGGACATTGCATATTGCAATGGATGGAATATTACAATGGATGGATATGAATGGAATCATACAGTGTATGCTGTTTTTGGACTGGCTTCTCTCACTTGGCATAATGTTTTTAAGGTTCATCCATATTGTAACATGTATCATTACTTCGTTCCTTTTTAAACTGAGTAGTTTTCTATTGTATGGATATATTTCTTTGTACTTTTCTATTCATCAACTGATGGGTACTTGGGTTGTTTCCAGCATTATGGATAAGGCTGTTCTTAATACAAATGTAAAGATTCTTATGTGGACATGTCCTTTAATTTCTTTGGGTCTATATCTAGGAGTGAAATTGCTGAGTCATGAGCTTCCTAGGTGGTGCTGGTGGTAAAGAAAGCACCTGCCAATGCAGGAAACGCAGGAGACACAAAAGACAAGGGTTAAATCCCTGGGTGTCAGAAAGATCCCCTGGAGGAAGAAATGTCAACTCACTCCAGTATTTTTGCCTGGGAAATCCCACGGACAGAGGAGCCCAGTGGGCTACAGCCCATAGAGTCACAAAGAGCTGGATGTGACTGAAGTGACTGAGCAACCCCCCACACCAGTAAATCTATTTAGCCTTTTTTTTTTTAGGAATGTCCCAGATGTTTTCTGAAGGGATTATATCATCTTACATTGCCATCAGCAGTCTATCATGACTCCAGTTTCTTCATGTCCTCAGCAATCCTTGTTATTATCTGCTTTTTGCATCATAATCCTCCTATTGAATGCAAAGTGGTGCTTCATTATGGTTTTGGTTTGCATTTCCCTAATTACTAATAATGTTACAATTAGTTCATGGGCTTATTGACCATTTTCATATCACCTTTGAGCAAAAACCTATTCAGATCCTTTGTCCATTTTCTAATCACATTGTTTCTGATTATTGAGTTGTAAGAACTTTTATATATTCTAGCTTATCTTAAACAGATAAATACCATCACTTCAGTATAAATGATCATCCTAATAGATCACTTAATTTAAAAAATCTAATATATTTTATTAATAATATTATTTGACTAAAGTAATTTGTTATGCATTAATTGAAGGTATAGTGAAGATTCACTCATTAACAGAACATGTTTAAAATTTTGCCTTTAAGCATCAGCAGAAATTAGAGACCTCAAATATATTGATTTAATAATAAGAGAGCAAACTTGGGAGCTAAATCAAGTAGTATAATGGGGAAATGTTGAGTAGTCTAGAAATGCTTTATGTAGGGATTATCAAACCATTAATTGAGACAATACCTACAGTAATACTCAAATTTCTCCATTAAAAAAGAAGAAGGAACAATATTATTAAAAGTTCATTCTATAACAAATGGTGATTGACTAAAAATAGTTGATAGACACAAGCTAAAGACTTAGATCCAACAAACACAGAAACAAATATAATACAAAATCTAAAATAGTCTAATTTGAAAATGTATTTTTAAATTAAATGCTCTGTAGATTGTAGGTACTTAAGGAAATAATAATTATGAGTTCTGAAGCAAATAAGGTAGACAAAGGAAGCAGGAATTAGAGATAGAGAGGGCAGCTTATTTAGTGACAGTCCTCCCTTAGGTCTGACAGTGGAGTTCCTAATTCAGCCTTAGAATTAGATTTCTCCACTTAACCTTCATACGTTTCTTAATTCTCTTCCTCTAGCCTGTGGAAATGGGGCAAAGATGGAAACCATATGTTAAGTATGGTTTTGTTTTGTATTTCCCTGATTACTTCAAGTGGCTTCAGTGGTAAAGAATCTGTCTGCCAATGCAGGAGACTCACGAGTCACAGGTTTGATTCCTGGGTCAGGAAGATCTTCTGGAGGAGGAAATGGCAACCCACTCCAGTATACTTGTCTGGGAAATCCCCTGGACAGAGGAGCCTGGCAGGGTTACAGTTCATGGGGTCACAAATACTGAATGACTAAGCAGGAGGCTTTCACATCAACTTAGCATGACCTAGACCAGTGCATCTCGCAAGGCTCATTAATGCTCCTATGATCTTACATTTTCTTTATTTAGATGTTAATATACTCATTCCTGTTCTAGTTGATCAGTGAGTCAACTAGATGGGGTCAATTTTAGATGACTTTGAATAACTGTATCCCTTTGATTCATTGATGTTTGCTCTGTATTTTAGCCCTTCTCAGTTTTCCCCTCTTACTCACTTCATTTACATTTGAGTGTTCAGTGCTCTTGGCAGGGGCTTTTCTTATTGTCAGTTAAATTAGTATTTTGATTTATTTGGCAAACATACTAGAAAGATGAACAGAAATTTATTCATTGGGCAGATATCACTGTAAGCTGTCAAACATGGACTGTGATGATTTTAGCAAACATTTGCCAAATTATCAGAACAGTTGATAGACATTCAGCTGACCCATCTTGATATTCCATCTCTATCAAAATTTAATATTTTCTTTTCCTTTCCACTTAATTTCACAAAAATATTTATTTCATTAGTCCCATCCAAGAGGTAATATTCTTTGCTCTTTATGCTTATTAATGGGAATGAAAGAGAATTGATAAGAAAAATATTTCAAAGTTAGAATTTATGAACCTTGGCCACTGATTAGATATGGATATAGAAAAGGGGAAAAGAGGAAGAAAATGTCTTCACACACTGAGGTTGGACAGGAGAGAACTGTAAAATGTGTGGTTTTGGCAGAAGGAGAAAGGAGTTTGGGATTGAATCTATTTGCTTTTTTGATGCAGGTACCTTTGCTTGTAGGAATTACTGGTTCCTGAGGAGGAATCGGGGCTTCCCAGGTGGCTTATTGGGTAAAGAATCCACCTGCAATGCAGGAGACTCAGGAGATGAGAGTTCGATCCCTGGTTCTGGAAGATACCTGGAGGAAGGCATAGCAGCTCACTCCAGTGTTCTTGCCTGGAGAATCCCATGGACAGAGGCGCCTGGGGGGTTACAGTCCATAGGCTCCCAAAGAGTCAGACAAGACTGAAGCAACTGAGCCTGCGAGCATGAAGAGGAATCAGGGTTGTTCAGGGCCACAGAACTGAAAGGAGAAATGGTGGGGATTTGGGAGAAATGATCACTTAAGACTTTTCCTTGGGAAATTACTCCTTATAGGAAACAGATGGGAGAAAAGGACAGCAAATATAGTGTAGCATCACAGGATAAAAAGGAGCAAGGATTTCCAAAAAAATAACTGGAGTGTTAACAATACAGATGGCTTAAGATGGAGAAGAAGCAAACAGAATTCGGAGGTCACTGGTTTCTGGGAAGTTCTGAGAAAATTTTGGACGATGGAGACTTTTTCATTTTGAGATAGGGTGAATGAATGAGGAGATGATAAGAAAGCAAAGCCTGGTCAAAGGCTGCCACTTCATTAGTCTTTCCCAGGAAGATAAAAAAGAGAAAGCATGAAAGCAAATAGTTCTGCTGGTTCCACAGAAGTCGGCTTCTTTGATCATGGCAGTTAAGATTGTGGTCCCTGGTGAGCCTTTCTTCATCTCTCCCATGACAAGCACACACACACACACACACACACACACACACACACACACACCCAGATTTCAGGACTGGAGGTTTGAATCATATATCTGAAGGTTACTCATTTTTCTTCTGCAGAGATTAACCTGCACTGAAAATCTGCACAGAAATGCATTTTATTAGGTGTATCCAAAATCTATTTGGTTACCTGAGAAATGTTTTTCCACCTATTGAAAGATCATCTAGAACATTATTCTATTAAACATAGTTTGAGAAATACAGATACTGCTCAGACCCTTAATAGCTTATCTTCTGTTATCAAATTAGATTTAAGTGTGTTAATTTTATTTATTGAGGCCCCTCTTTGCTCTCATCCAATTTATTTTTATGTCCTTAATTCTCATGATTCTATGTATCATGTTCTCCAAATAACATGATCCTAAATATACTTCATGGTTTCCGCCTTCTACATCTTTTTAAATGTTGTTCCTTCTGCCTTGAATTTTTTTCTTCTGCTTTCCTAGAGGATTTTCCTGAAATTCAAAGATTCTATCTCCTTGTGAATATTTTTAAGCTCCCCAGTTTAACGTGATGTCTCCTTTCTATGAGCTCATGTAGAATGTTATGACATTCTACCAGAGTATGTATTAAGGTCCTCTTATTTTTTCCTACTTGATAGGGCATAATTTCATTTAAGGTAGAGAACATGCCTTATTCATGCCTTATATAATGTATTTTTTTTCCAGCTTTGCTATAATCAACATGTAGCATTGCCCAAGTTTAAGGTATACAATGAGTTCTCCAATTTTATGTGAAGCCATTGATTTATTTATAGCCAGTGAACAAAATGTAGATATTTACATTTTTAACAATGTAAAAAGGTGCAGCTAATGATACTTTAGAGTAAAATTAGGTGGAAGAGATGGAAGGGAAGAGGATGGCTAACAGCTCAACTTACAGAATGGAAAATCAAAAGACTTAAATCTATAGTCACTAATACTTTAATATGTATAGCCCTGTGAGGAATCTTCCCTGAGCTAGTTCTCTAGTCTCACACCTCAGAGAATGTGATCAAGAGAAGATTGATACAATCTTCTACAATGATACAGTCTACAACCTTCCACAATTGATACAATCTTCTATAATGATATAGTAATACAATTTGATAGCATGTTTTTATTAAGAGATATGGGGAACACATGTATACCTGTGGCGGATTCATTTTGATATTTGGCAAAACTAATACAGTTATGTAAAGTTTAAAAAAAATAAAATAAAATAAAATAAAATTAAATTAAAAAAAAAAAAAAAAAAAGAGATAACTCAAAACTCTTCACATTAAGCCCAGAATTTAGAAGCATTTTCCATCAATTTAAGTTATGAATGAAATCACATGTTTAAGATAGCCGCTGCTAAGTCACTTCAGTCATGTCTGACTCTGTGCGACCCCATAGACGGCAGCCCACCAGGCTCCCCCGTCCCTGGGATTCTCCAGGCAAGAACACCGGAGTGGGTTGCCATTTCCTTCTCCATAAGATAGCATTAGAGTTAAAATATAACTAATCCTGGGAAGGATTGAAGGCAAATGAAGAGAGCGGCAGAGGATGAGGTGGTAGGCGATATCACTGACTCAATGAACATGAATTTGAGCAAACTCTGGGAGATAGTGAAGGACAGGGAAGCTTGGCATGCTGGGGCTTCCCTGGTGGCTCAGACGGTAAAGAATCTGCCCACAATACAGGAGACCTGGGTTTGATCCTTGGGTTGGAAAGATCCGCTGGAGAAGGGAACGGCTACCCACTCCAGTATTCTGGCTTGGAGAATTCCGTGGACTGTACAGTTCATGGGGTAGCAGAGAGTCAGATATGACTTAGTGACTTAAACACACACACCGGGAGATAGTGAAGGACAGGGAAGCCTGGCATGCTGCAGTCCATGGGGTCAGGAAGAGTCGGACACGACTTAGCAACTGAACAACAACAACAAATTGTAATGTTTGGTCATTCATTCATTCATCCTTTCCACAGATAATAATAATCATTTGCATCCATACAGTATAAGGCACTATGTTAGAAGTTCGATGAACACAAACATGCATACATTCTGATCACAAAATCTAACATTCAATACAAGGCAGCGCACACTGTAGACATGGCTTATGTATGTTTGGAATGTGTTATAAATTTCTCCTAGTAGATCTGTTTGGTTAGTACAGTTTCTTTTAGCTATGGTAAGATTAGTTTGCACACCTTGAGGCTAAACCAAATGATAATGTGGACAGACACTAAAGAAACTTGCTACTTACACATAATTTTAAAAGAGAAAAAAAAATCCTTAAAAAGATAAAATGTGAATAATAGCTATAGAAGCTTATGAAACTTCTATATCCCCAATATTAATATTTATGGAAGACGACTTTCTTGAAGATGTCACTGTGATATTCTAAACTAAAAGGACAAATATCAGAGAGCAATTCAAATGCATCAGGGTACAGAGAGCTTGACCATAAGCTAAGCGCGTGGTACTTATTCTGTGAGCAAGCAGTCTGTGTTCTGATAGAGGCAGGGAGATGGCACATTTTAGCTATAAATGTTTACAAATGCTGAAGGAGAACTGTTGAAAATCAGTGGGGTAGGATCTATTTAATAATGGAATTAAAGAGCTGAGACTGCAGTGTCATTATGAGAGATGAATTTCTATTTCACCTGACAATTTAAAAAGTAGATGAAAAGGCTTTGCAAGTGTTTTTAGGATTTGTTTGTGTGATAATTAGGTGACTTCTTGAATTAACTGAGCACTTCAGAAAACCACACTAGAGATTTTGAAGAACAAACAAACTTTAAGGGAAATGAGTTTGGAACACTTTCATGTACAATCAGCCTTTCAAACTTAAAGTTTGAGCTCTATTTCTTCTTTTGAAATCGCTTTCAAAAGGATATTCATTGTTTATGTTCACTATTGAGAATGCTTGAAAGCTCAATGGCATTTCTCTGTTACAGCCACTTTCACAGCGATTTTTCTTATCCTGAGAATGCAAACAGCTTTCTGGTTCCATCTAGTGGTAGAAAATTGATTATCATCCTCTACATGGTTTTAATCTTAGGACTCAGGTTTTTGTTTTGAGGTCTAATAACATAAAAAACTGGGAATGTTCTACTTCAAGAGTAGAGATGCATAAATCTCTTCCTGGAAGACAGAAGCATCTTCATTTTGAGTTTTATTACTTCTTCTACTTAGAGTTCTTGACTACCTTTCTCCCCAGTAAGATAATCCAACTTATGTGTCAGATTGAGTCCCAGACCAGGAAGAATAAATGTTCATCCAAAGTTGTATGTTAGCCCTTCCTTTTGTAACCTCACCTGTGGTAGAAGTTTCCATCTACTCCAATTTGCCATTTCCACTCCATAAATTACAATTATGTTTTCAATGACACAGGCTACCATTTGTCAAAATCAGTTCTTTTACCTACAGTATTGACTGTAGATTCCTGACACTGATAGCAAAGGAAAATCAGAATACCATTAAATACTTTAATTTTTAAATAAAGTAGAAGCTTTAGACCACATGAATAAATTACATTCATTTTTAAATTAATGTGTGTGTTTTCAGAGACCCTCCTCTAAAGAATATAAACAATTATCTGGAACCAAGCTAATATTAATTGGTGAACTACTAGGGTATGGAATTAAATAAAATGTTAATTTTAATTAGATTAAAACCTTTGGGTCACTTGTTTTAGGCTTTTTGAAATCTACTTTCAATCTAATATAATGAGGCAACAAATATAGTTTCTTATCCTCTTTAAAATAAAGCACCAATAAGGGAACTTTATCTTATCTAATTCTGCGATTATAAATTTAAATGACATCCTTTTCCTAAGGCAAAGATTTCCCCCAGTTATATGTAAAGCCTTTTATTATATATAGATGAATGGGTATTTATACCAAAGATACCTTGTGACAGTATGTTCTTTATTCCCATGGAGGTGAAAATAATTTCATTTGGTAATAAAAAGAAATATATAAAAGCAGCTAATTTGGCAATCTGTGTGAATTTTAGTGAATCTGAAACACCATTTATTGTATATTTAAATACATTATTTAGCTTTGAAAAGAACAAAATGTACTAGCAAAACTAAATGTGATAATTATAATGCAGAGGTGTTCAAGATAGCAGAAGGATTTCCACTAATAATTTCACTGTACAACCGTGAAGGCAGTAATGCCTGCCTGCACTCTATAGTTTACCTTTGTTTTTGTGGTATCTTTAAATACATGAAGAAGATATGAACACAAAAATTCAATTTTACCTTCTAAAAGTTATTAGTATGAATTTTACAAAAAAATCACCTTCTTAGAAATAGGAAGCTGTCTGTCAAGTAAGCTTTTATGCTATTTTTTTTTTTTAATGCACACATTACTGAGTGGGGTAATTCAGTACATTCCTGAAATAAGAACAGAGAGCGCAGTATAATAAGACTTCAGGGTATTGCATCTGGAACAGGAAATTCCAGTTAGATTCTTATTTACTCCTTTTGGGAAAAGTTGATGTGGGGAAACTTTGAAAATCAAAACCATATCAGATTCTTTTACTGCATTCAATGGTCTAGGAAGCACATTTCTACAGTTGCAGACCCAAGCACTTACTATTTAATGGTCCTGTTCCAGTGGGTTGGTTTTGTTGCAGCACAGGAGACAGTATGTGAGTGAATTTATTCTCTGGCAATAAATACCCATCTCTGATAGCTCAGTTGGTAAAGAATCCGCCTGCAATGCAGGAGACCCCAGTTTGATTCCTGGGTCGGAAAGATCTGCTGCAGAAGGGATAGGCTACCCACTCCAGTATTCTCGGGCTTCCCTTTTGGCTCAGCTGGTAAAGAATCCACCTGAAATGTGGGAGACCTGGGTTCGATCCCTGGGTTGAGAAGATCCCCTGGAGAAGGGAAAGGCTACCTGCTCCAGTATTCTGGCCTGGAGAATTCCCTGGGGTATAGTCCATGGGGTCAGCAAAGAGCTGGATGTGACTGAGCAACTTTCATTTTTACTTTCACTTACCTTGAAAGTGTAATCATGGATTAACCAGGGGTGTGCACTTTGCATTTGAAAGAAAAGCAAAATCATTTGTCAACTTTAATTTATGCACCACTAAAAAGTTAGATATTTCTAACTGGGGCACAATAAGCAGAATAAAACAAACATAACTTATTTCAAATTTTTATTATTTTTTTTTTTTAGTGAAAGCAGGTTTATTTAGAGAGATACACATTCCATAGACAGAATGTGGAATATTCTGTCTCAGAGACAGAATATGTCTATCTCAGAGATAGACCTAAAATATAGGGTGGTTAGTATTATAGGCTGGATAATTTCATATGCCAGTGAGTGGGAAGATTATTCCAACTATTTGGGGGAAGGGGTGTGGCTTCCAAGAATTGGGTCACTGCCCATTTCTGGCCTTTTATGATCATGAGAGGGACTTTTCATCTTGTCCCAAAATTGGTGACCACAATCTAAAACCAAGGAGGAAAAAGAGTGAAGTATCCCATTTTCTAATTTCCCCACCCTTCCATAGAAAGAAAAGATCAGAGAAGGCTAGTAGAGCAGCACAGTGTGTTTGTACCTACCTTGGTTGTACAGATGGTAAATAATGTGCCTTCAGTGCAGGAGACCTGGGTTCAAGTTGCAATCCCTGGGTCAGGATGATCCCATGGAGAAGGGAATGGCAACCCAATCCAGTGTTCTTGCCTGGGAGTGGCAAAGAGTTGGACACAACTGAGTGACTAACACTGTCATTTTCACTAGCCTCATGAAATGAAGTTCATGAAATGACCTAATTAATACTCGTGGAGAATAAGGCATGTCTGCAGAAAGCAGGGACCAGTATGTCCTTCCCCAGTTGGACATTGGTGTATGTAGTTTTCTGATTTGAACTTGAGGAAAAAAGAATCAAAGAGAGAGAGATGGCAGAACCTTCACTCCCATGCATGGGGTTTCCAGCATCAGAGCTGATGACTTGAAAAGATCTATGTTCTCTCTGTGGTACCCTGTCTAAGGGTGCTGCTACGAGGTGAGGAAACCCAAGAAGCCAAAGGCTGTAAGGTGCGCGGGACATCTGTCTGGGAAGTAGGTTAGACAGAGTGGACAGAAATTGTTTCCTTCCCAGGGATGGTACACGATACACAGAGGCCCACCCCTCCACACCCCACAAACATGTTTACATGACTCTAGGAGATGCCTTTGGTGACCAGTGTGAGTCACTTCAGAGCCGCAGCATTCCAGGGAGAATTAGCCTCAGCTGGGAAGATTGGACTTTCAAATTGGATGAGACAGAGCTTTCTAATCATTGAACAGGATTTGAAAGAAGTGGGAGCTCCCCAGTACCTTATTATTACTGAACAGGAATTGGAGATTTAAAAGAGCTTGGGTGAAGGCTACAGGGTCTTGAAAATTTTGACATGAAAGTTGCAATTTACTTCACCAGACATTTTTGTTTGTTTTCTCATAAACAGTTCTCTATCACCTCTCCTTATACTTCTCCTTTCTTTTTGCAAATATATGTGTATATATATGTAAGACCTTTGTTTAGGGTTTAAGCATGCAGAAAGGAGCAGGCATAAGCCTCCTTTGGTTCTAGGATGTGCACTGAAACTTTTCTAAGGCTCTCATGACTATGGTATTGGATTTATGAATTTTTACAGCATGACCTTTTGTTCAGGGAAAATAGAGATTTTTTTCAAGCATTGAGCACAAGCTTCTATTCTGTGTTTCCTCTATTTCCCTAGTAGAATATTTTCTTTTTATGTTCTTTTATTTTCTTTCTTTTTTTTTTATTTTTTTTTAATTTTATTTTATTTTTAAACTTTACATAATTGTATTAGTTTTGCCAAATATCAAAATGAATCCACCACAGGTATACATGTTCTTTTATTTTCTTTCTTTTTTCTACTAACACCTTTTCTAACAACTGGAGCTGGCATTATTTTGAAAATTAAGGTAGACATAAACCTGTCTAGGAAGAATTTATTACTATTTAATTTCCAGTCAGTTACTGTATAATGCAATTACTACTGCATTATCAGTCAGTATGGTAAAGTAGCCTGTAAAGAGTCAGAAATATAAACTACAGGCTATATTATTTTACATGCTGGAGTTTACTTTGAGGCTAACAGTACGTGAATGCAGAAGCAGACTGTCTTCCCTAAATGGTCCTTCTATTCATGTAAACACAGAGTAAATCTTTCTTAAATGGCTTTTCATAATTTTCATGAAGCTTTTCATTCTTTGCTTTTTGTCCTTAGTATCTTTATTGTCTTTTACTGCTGCTGAGGTTAAGTTCATTTCATGTCCATTTATGATTATGAAACTCAGTGAAGGCTTTTTCTCTTCATTCTAATAGCAAATTCATCATAGGGAAAGTACTTGATAAGACGTAAAAATGATTTTGGTGAAGGAGAAAGGAATTATATAATTAGAAAAGCAGAAAATTTAGTAACTGAGCATGAAGAACACTGTTAGGTTATACTCTGTTCATTTAACAAAACATTTATTAAGACATACTCTGTCAGACCAGATGTCTTATCTCAGAGATAGCATGGTAAACAAGAGATGGTCCTTTGTCCCATGGAGCCTATTTCACAAGGAAGCAAGACTTTAAGGATTAGTTAATATAATTTAATGTTATACTATCATGAAGTCCACCACTGCATGGCTGAAAGAGTAATGACTGAACTGTGGGTCCAAGAATGAGGAGGACATAGGAGGAAAAAGGAACAGGTTAGAAGACCTGGATAAGAGAGTTTCTTGATCAGGGGAAACTAAAGTTTGCTGGAGCACCCAAGAAAAAGGAGACAGAAATGACAGATGAAATTTGGAAGACAGGCATGGCATAGGTCAGGAGGGATTGGTAGTGATGGTGAGAAAGTTTACCTTTTTCAGATGGGAGGAGGAAACTCTTTAATTATTTTTAACAGGAAAGTGACCTGAAGTGATTTGAGATTTTGAAATTCACTCTTATTGTAGCACCAATCCATATAAGAGGCAAGGAAATGGAGTAGGAATATTTTAAGAGTGTAAGAGTTGATGATGGAGAAAAGGGTAAGTGGTGCATTCAAGAGTTATTTAAGTGGTAGAATTCTCTTGTATAAAATGTAAATAGATTATTTACTCAGCTATATGATTATTTTTGTCTCATTAAAAAATAATCTTTAGTTAAGTCTGCCCAGATACATGAAGTAGGAAAAGATGAAAGAAAATAAGGATGGAATGATAAGTTGAAAACAAGAGGTTTATGCTTTGTTTTTTTTTTAACAAATCTATAGGCTCTGAAATGCCCTGTATTATTAATAAAGGTTGGAGTAAAATTTGGCTCTCAAATTCTAGTAGCCTGAAGAAAAGAAATAGAACGCTCCACATTCACACTGAATATTAGAGAATTCAGAACTGAAACTTCTGAATAAAAGGCAGTGTTTGTCACAGACTCTTCTATCCATGCTGGCAAGACCAAAGACTTGAAACCACTGATCCTCAGTTTCTTTATCTATGTGATGGGCATAATACTAGCATGCATCTTAAAGGTTTCAGAAGAATCAAATTTTGTCATTAAACAAATATGTTTTGAAGTCACTTCACTGTATTCTGTAAAATGCTCTGGTTACTGGAGATCCCACAGAAAACAAGATAGACAGTGGTCTGAGAAGTTATGGTGTTTACGTTCTGCTTCATGCTAAGTGAGAGATGGTGGCAGAAAGAGACAAGTAACAAGCATACAAATGAAGTTATGTCAGTATCACAAAGATGTCAGTTTCACCCAGATTTATTAATCATTGCAATAATCATACTCTTTTTCAAGTAATCAAGCTGATTTTAAGTTCATATGGAAAAATGAAGAAACCAAAATAGCAAGAAAAATTTTGAAGGAGAACAATAAAGAGAGGGATTACCCTGATGTATTTTAGAACAATTTTGTACCTAAAATAGTCGATATAGTGTAGTGTTAGGGAATGGACAAAGGCAAATCAATTTGACAGACTAGAAAGTTGAGAAAGAGGCCCATAGGCATCTCGGAATTTGGTGTTTGATAATGGAGTTATTTTAAATCATTGGTTAAAAAAATTGGACTATTCAATAAATTGAATAACTGGGTAGCCATTTGGAAAAAAGTTGATACATTCATCATAGTATAAAGGGAAAATATTACTTTCTGCCTAAATAAAATGTTACTCTCAAAATATTGGTAAAGAGGGGGTGGGTGTATAATATACCCTATAATGCTGCTTTGAAAGGTAGCAGTGAAAAATTATATCAACAAAAACTTAAAATCCTTACTAGTTTTGGCTTGTTTCTTCACTTTTGTGAACATGCATTTCATTTTTAAAATCTATTTCAGACACTTAAACGCACAAGAATATTATCATGAGCATCCATTTCGAAATGTTTTTTATTTCAAGTGTTTCTGAAGCCCACATATATGATCTCTGATTTACCTGTCTTCTCCCTAGGACTTAGTTCACTAAATACTCTACCTAAAGCTACTTAATTCTTAAAACATTTTATATTTGATATTTCCCCATGATTCTCACTAAGCATTAGTTCTTGCATTTTCACTTTTAGCTGTATGGAATTTATTTATTTATTCACTCATTTGATCATTTAATTTTTGTATTTCTGATGAACATTCGGTCCTTAAGGTGTTTATTCCTATTTTTCTTTTCTGTCAGCAAATACACCTAGGTCCACCTTCAGAACATGCCCAGAATCTCCCCTGGTCCAAAGCCATCACCTTCTGACTGGATCCTTGTGGAAAAGTCCTCACTGATCATTGCCACTGCTTCAGTCTATTCTCAGAACAACTACCAGAGGGACTTTTTGCAAAATATAAATCAGAATCTTTGCAAATTTTCCCAATAAAGCCCAACATGATCGTAAGATTCTAGAAATCCCCGTGTGACCTGTTTCCCTGCCAGTTATTCCTCTGGCCTCAGTTCCTCCTCCTCCTTGCTTTTCCTCAGCCACACCAGGCGCCGCCCTGTCCCAGGGAAGTGCTTGCTGTTGCTTCTGCCGTAAACAGTCTTCTCTGCTATGGTTATCTCTCTCACTCTTTTCAGGATTTTTACTTAGATGTTATTCTCTCAGGGAGGTCTTCTTCAATTATGCATTTATTTTCCAACCCAACCCTGAAAATTTCCCTCTCTTTTTTCTCCCTACCACTTACCACTTCCAACACATAATTTGCTTTACTGCCAGTTTTCCTCCACTAGAGGCTTCAAGAAAGAAAGCATTTCTGCCCTTTTGTCAACTGCCTTAGCCTTGAAATCTAGAACTTTTCTTAGCACATCCCAAGTGCTCAATAAATATTTCATGTAGGAATTAATAAGTGAGACCCAGACATACCCATCAGTAGAAGATGGAGTGGCTAAGTTCCAACATTTCCCAAGCAATTAACATGAAGTGAAAGGAAAAAATTCTGTATATTTACAATTAGCTGAAATTAGAGGCTCATTAAAAAACGTTTGGTAAAAAGGTGCCATTATGAAATAGCAGGAAGACAAGCAAGTGATTTAAGGAAATTCATTACAGTCATCCTTGTCAAAATCCCTCCTTTTCTGTTTCCTTCCAAGTTACCACATTGCATTTCCATTTCAGCAGCTGGAATTAGATTTGTAATTCGCTTGAACAGCTCTTAGTGCCCTTATGCAACTATTATTTGACCCTATGCTGCCTTTCAGATGCCAAAGAAACCCTGATGAATTACTGGCACCTCCTCTCATGTTTTCAGCCCTTTAAATGGATTCTGTCTTTGCCAAGTGCTATCTTGCCAAGCAGCAGTATGGTACATATCAAAGATAGCTTTGTTTTTATTTGTCAAAGAAAAGGTGTTCTACACCAAGAATAATCATTCTTAGGAAACAGTAGTTAGATGTAGCCATATGTATTCCATAGTCAAATGTGTTTTGTTTTACATTTTCCTATTTCCAAAAATATATTAATATTATAGAAAAAAAGGGTAAAGGCTTTAAAAGTAATATCGTTCATATTGTTGACTAGGAATGTTGAAAGTGGCTCCAAAATTCTGCAATAAAGAAGATATACCAGCAAAATAATAATGTAAACTACTATTTACTGAAGATTACTATGCTCCCCAAATCTGCTAAATGATTAATTTGTACTGCTAAAGGATTTATTTGTACTATCTCATTTAATGCAGCCCAGTACCACTGATAATTTTTTTTTTATGGAAGTAAAGTATCATAGACAACTTAAATAACTCACCCAAGATTGTAGAGTTAAGGTTCAGATCAGGCAGTCAGACTCCAAGGCCCAGGATCTTAAGTCTTAAGCTTCCCTGTCGTAACAAACACCCTCTTCCAACAACACAAGAGAAGACTCTGTACATGGACATCACCAGATGGTTAACACTGAAATCAAATTGATTATATTCTTTGCAGCCAAAGATGGAGAAGCTCTATACAGTCAACAAAAACAAGACCAGGAGCTGACTGTGGCTCAGATCATGAACTCCTTATTGCCAAATTCAGACTTAAATTGAAGAAAGTAGGGAAAACCACTAGACCATTCAGGTATGACCTAAATCAAATCCCTTATGATTATACAGTGGAAGTGAGAAATAGATTTAAGGGCCTAGATCTGATAGAGTACCTGATGAACTATGGACAGGGGTTCGTGACATTGTACAGGAGACAGGGATCAAGACCATTCCCATGGAAAAGAAATGCAAAAAAGCAAAATGGCTGTCTGGGGAGGCCTTACAAATAGCTGTGAAAAGAAGAGAAGCAAAAAGCAAAGGAGAAAAGCAAACATAAACATCTGAATGCAGAGTTCCAAAGAATAGCAAGAAGAGATAAGAAAGCCTTCTTCAGTGATCAATGCAAAGAAATAGAGGAAAACAACAGAATGGGAAAGACGAGAGATCTCTTCAAGAAAATCAGAGATACCAAAGGAACATTTCATGCAAAGAGGAGCTTGATAAAGGACAGAAATCGTATGGACCTAACAGAAGCAGAAGATATTAAGAAGAGATGGCAAGAATACACAGAAGAACTGTACAAAAAAGATCTTCACGACCCAGATAATCACAATGGTGTGATCACTGACCTAGAGCCAGACATCCTGGAATGTGAAGTCAAGTGGGCCTTAGAAAGCATCACTACGAACAAAGCTAGTGGAGGTGATGAAAGTCTAGTTGAGCTATTCCAAATCCTGAAAGATGATGCTGTGAAAGTGCTGCACTCAATATGCCAGCAAATTTGGAAAACTCAGCAGTGGCCACAGGACTGGAAAAGGTCAGTTTTCATTCCAATCCCAAAGAAAGGCAATGCCAAAGAATGCTCAAACTACCACACAATTGCACTCATCTCACATGCTAGTAAAGTAATGCTCAAAATTCTCCAAGCCAGGCTTCAGCAATATGTGAACTGTGAACTTCCTGATGTTCAAGCTGGTTTTAGAAAAGGCAGAGGAACCAGAGATCAGATTGCCAACATCAGCTGGATCATGGAAAAAGCAAGAGAGTTCCAAAAAAACATCTATTTCTGCTTTATTGACTATGCCAAAGCCTTTAAGTGTGTGGATCACAATAAACTGTGGAAAATTCTGAAAGAGATGGGAATACCAGACCACCTGATCTGCCTCTTGAGAAATTTGTATGCAGGTCAGGAAGCAACAGTTAGAACTGGACATGGAACAACAGATTGGTTCCAAATAGGAAAAGGAGTTCATCAAGGCTTTATATTGTCACCCTGTTTATTTAACTTATATGCATAGTACATCATGAGAAACGCTGGACTGGAAGAAACACAAGCTGGAATCAAGATTGCCAGGAGAAATATCAATAACCTCAGATATGCAGATGACACCACCCTTATGGCAGAAAGTGAAGAGGAACTAAAAAGCCTTTTGATGAAAGTGAAAGTGGAGAGTGAAAAAGTTGGCTTAAAGCTCAACATTCAGAAAACGAAGATCATGGCATCCGGTCTCATCACTTCATGGGAAATAGATGGGGAAACAGTGGAAACAGTGTCAGACTTCATTTTTCTGGGCTCCAGAATCACTACAGATGGTGACTGCAGCCATGAAATTAAAAGACGCTTCCTCCTTGGAAGGAAAGTTATGACCAACCTAGATAGCATATTCAAAAGCAGAGACATTACTTTGCCAACAAAGGTCCGTCTAGTCAAGGCTATGGTTTTTCCTGTGGTCATGTATGGATGTGAGAGTTGGACTGTGAAGAAGGTTGAGCACCGAAGAATTGATGCTTTTGAACTGTGGTGTTGGAGAAGACTCTTGAGAGTCCATTGGACTGCAAGGAGATCCAACCAGTCCATTCTGAAGGAGATCAGCCCTGGGATTTCTTTGGAAGGAATGATGCTAAAACTGAAACTCCAATACTTTGGCCACCTCATGAGAAGAGTTGACTCATTGGAAAAGACTCTGATGCTGGGAGGGATTGGGGGCAGGAGGAGAAGGGCATGACAGAGGATGAGATGGCTGGATGGCATCACTGACTCAATGGACGTGAGTCTGAGTGAACTCCGGGAGTTGGTGATGGACAAGGAGGCCTGGCGTGCTGTGATTCATAGGGTCGCAAAGAGTCGGACACAACTGAGCAACTGATCTGATATGATCTGATCTGATCTGTTAGCTCAGTTGGTAAAGAATCTGCTTGCCGTGCAGGAGACCCCAGTTTGATTAGTGGGTCAGGAAGATTTGCTGGAGAAGGGATAGGCTACCCATTCCAGTATTCCTGGGCTTCCCTTGTGGCTCAGCAGTAAAGACTCCACCTACAGTGCAGGAGACCTGAGTTTGATCCCTGGATTAAGAAGATCCCCTGGAAAAGGGAATGGCAACCCAGTCCAGTATTCTGGCCTAGAGAATTCCACAGTCCATGGAGTCACAAAGAGTTGTACACAACTGAGCGACTTGCACTTTCACTTTCAAGAAGGAATGAAGTACAAATGAAACATACCTGGAAAATATACATTAAAAAAAAAACAAAACTTACTGACACTTTGAAAATGTTTATAAATGTTTATCTCCCAGTAACCCTTCAAACAAAACTCAGTTAAAAATATGATAGGTATGACTTTAATCCATGCAGAAGCTACAGAGATTATGGTGAAATATTTTTGATTTTTATAAATGTATCACATTTATTCTAGAATGTGTATTTCTTGTACTTAACAGAGTTCATAAGCTTTATTCACCAAGTGGAATTTATTGTACAAAATGGGAAATCATTCATGTATCTTCACAATAAATTTTGCATACGTTGACTTTTTGATACATTTCTAAAGCCACTGAGCAGGCTATTCTAGAGGGGAGAAAGAGAAACTACATTTTCTGTGATAAACTTACCTTCTTTTTAAAAAGTACTTTTGAAAATCTCTTTCAGAGATTCTTTTATCACAGAATGTATCTTTTGTTAACTTCTACACAAGTGAGAGAATGCCATTGCTATAATTTGGACAGAAATAAAGAGTATTTTTTTTATGAAATCAAACTGATAAATTGAGATGTGTATATTTATAATTTTAAATACAAAGCAAAGTAAAAAACATACAGGGGACAAGCAGGTATTATAAATGGGATGAAGTGTGCTATATTATTGAGACTATAAGACAAGTATGTATAGGCTGTTCATGACATAATATACATAAAAATTCAGTTGCTACAGCTCAATGGTTCATGATCACAATAAATGATTTTATTAATTGGATTGTGAAATTGTTTTAAAGAATTTCCCATTTAGCAAGTATCTATATTCTGTAGTTTCGAAATTCTTGTAGGTGACTCTTTGTAAATATTTGGTGATCACGTCATCACTTTGAACACCACACAGATACTTCTTTGAACTGTGCTTGTTCCTCCCTGAAGTTGGGAAACTCTGGAGTATGTAGGACAGCAGCTGTGCTTTGAGCCACATTCACTGTTTGTCTCTGTGCGTGTGTATGTGTGTGTGCTTTTGTTGCAGAGAAGGCCAGCAGTCACCAGAACAGTGGCAGAAGATGTACGGCAGATGCTCTGGGAATGAAGTGTACCACATCGTTCTGGAAGAAAGCACATTTTTTGCTGAATATGAAGGAAAGAGCTTCACATATGCTTCTTTCCATGCACACAAAAAGTATGTTTCCTTCTCAGAATGGAATTAAAATATTAATTTACATCCAGTTTTCCATAATGCAACCCATATTGGTGCTCATATTGAAGTATTTTTGAATTATTATCATAATTATTGAGACATTTGAATTCTCACCTTTTGTATGGTCTCTACAAGTTAAGATTCTTGGGCATAAAGTATAATTTAGTAGGAATATTGACTGAAAATGAAAGCGTTTTTCACTCAGTCATGTCCAGCTCTTTGCAACCCCATGGACTATAGCCCAGCAGGCTCCTCTCTCCATGGAATTCTCCAAGCAAGAATTCTGGAGCGGGTTGCCATTCCCTTCTCCAGGGGATCTTCTTGATCCAGGGATCAAACCCAGGTCTCCTGTATTGCAGGCAGTTCTTTACTGTCTGAGGCACCAGGGAAGCCCAGTATTGACTTTAGCATCTTTTCAATTATCTTTAAAAACATTTTAATGCTGTAGAAATTCACAAGAAAATGAGTCTTTTATATAGATCTAAATTTTAAAGTGTTAATTAAAATACTGTTTTATTTTTTGGCCAAATTAAGATATACATTTGATGGTAAGACCCAGTATAAACACAAAATTTACCCACGCCCAAAAAAATGCCCTTACTAAATGATATTTACTTTGATGTTTTCTTTTATCTTTTATTCCATTCTTTTTTTATTAAAAAATGTATATATAGTCTTAAGTATCCAAATTGATTTCACAAAACACTAAAGATATTGGATTTTTTTTTTTTTTTTGGTTTGGTTTCTTCTATAAAGATAAGAACTTTGAACTTATAGGATCTCTTCAAGCTTTAAAATCTTCCTATCTGAGGTTTTAATTTTCCTTTGCCTTTTAATAGTTTACTTATTTTCTTAATATGCAAGCTTAAGAAAAAAACTAAGACCTTTGCTGAACTTTAAACTTAAACTCCTTTATTTTCTTTTTTAAATTAAGGTTTGGTGTCTGCTTGATTGGTATTAGGAGGGACGATAATAAAAACATTTTGCTGAATCCAGGTCCTCGATATATTATGAATGCCACAGATACATGTTTTTATATTAATATTACCAAAGAAGAGAATTCAGCATTTAAAAACCACGACCATCAGAAAAAAAGCAATGTACCAAGGTCATTTTATCATGGACCATCTAGATTGCCTGTACATAGCATAATTGCCAGCATGGGTAAGTATAAACAAATTTGAAAATATAATTAATTTCCTTCTTTAAAAAGAGTAATAACTATATTTGTTTTTCTAAAAATTCCGAAGTCAAATTTAAAATATACTTGTGTGTATTACAAACTTGGTGACTAAATAACTAAATAAATACACAGAACAAAATTTATAATCTGTTAAACTGGTAAGAAATTAAAATAGTTCAAAACTTCTAACAATAGTTTCATATATCTGATTAGAATATAAACACCAGACACTTCTGTATTTCTCTGTAAGTTCTACGTTCAATTATCAATAATGGCTCTTTCAGATTCTCTCTCTGTTTCCCCAAACTCCCCAATCTTTTATCTAATCCTTACTGAAGTTGGCTTCTGTGACACAGAATTTTTTTTAAAAAGATTCAGACAAATAAGAACTTCCATTAAATTTTGTCACCAAACCACATAACAACCTACATGCACTTAGTTTCTATCACAAAGAAAATGTGTTCCTTCTTTTAGCTTATAATATTTTAATATAAATACCCTTACTTATGCAGCAAGCCATTCTCCATTTCCCTCTTAGGGACTTCCCGTTTTTATTAATCCTCATTACTTGAATTCTTATTGTTTTTAAAATCACCAATTTGTTCTTCCTCCCTGCTTCTCTTTCTCTGACTCTCTTCATGTCTCTCTTTACACACACACACACACACACACACACTTCTGGATGTCATGCCTTGACATCTTCACAGATAAATTACAAGTGTTGGCTTTAGTTGCTGGCTTGAAATCTGACCATTCCCTCATGTCTCTACCAGTTCAGTCTGAAATCTGCAACCAGTATGTCACTGAAACTGCTCTGGAAAGGCCCCTGCTCTACTCTTCCTCACTAAATCCAGTGGAATCGTCACAGCCTATGACAATATTGACCATGTTCTTCTTAAAACGCTCTAGTGCTATTTCCTCTGCACCCTGCACATTCATTTTCCCTAAATTGTTGCATCTGCTCTCAAAGATTCAATTCTTCTCCATAAATTGATGATCCCCTTACCTAAACCATGACCTTAAATGTCTTTTCATAGCAACATATTCAACTGTCCACGGGCTATTTGGAAAAATCAAACAAGCATTGGAAAAACCAATGTGGTATATTCAAATTGAGCTAATCTTTCTCTATTCATTCAAAACAATTTCCTCCTTCATTTTTTCTTTTTTGCTAAAAAGTGTGATACCATCATCCTTTGATTTGTAATGACAGAATTCTAATGTTTCACTATTTTTCTCTTCTTATACTTTGTATTTCACTGAATTCCACTAAATTTGATCAAGTGGCCTCTAAAGTCATTCGTTGCCATGTCCACACTCAGTTTGGTTGATCTGGGTCTCCATCATCTGTCCTTCCACTGCAGAATCCCCCTGGTCTCTTCTCCATTCCTCCAGCCTTGCTGCCTTGCAATGCTCTCCAACTTGCTACCAGAGTAACAATTTTTACATAATGTTATAATCACGCTCCTGCATTAATCTTTAATCTCTTCCTATTAGCTATTGGGAAAAAAGTCTAAATTTTATACTATAAAAAGTTTTACAATTGGATGATCAAGCTCTTTCTCTCTTTTTTTTTTTTACTTGAAGCAGTCCTTGTTTTCCCAGGACAGTACCAGATTATATACATTGTCCTTGTGCCATTATGAAGAGAAATCCACTTTGATTCTTAGGAATACCCTCATTTAGAAGATAACTTACATGATCACTTTTAAGTATCTCTTTAAAATAATTCCTTCTTATATTTTTAGTCCCACATTTTACCATTCCTTCAGTTGCTATCCTAAGTCCCAATCATATTAAATTCCTTTCAGTCTTCACTAATAGTTTTTCATCATCCCTTCAATTGCTCTCCTTAGCCCCAACCATATTAATTCATTTCAGTCTTTTCTAGTGGTTTTTTACCAACGGGCCTTGATGCACTGTTTCCTCTGAAAGGATCTACTCCCCAGCCCCCAACTTTGCTTATATAACTACCTCTAATCATTTGCATCTCAGTCTTAACATCACTAACTCTGAGACATATTTCATGGCCCTGCTTGGACTTTGTTAGATAACTCAGATTGTCATTGATGCAACATATTTTATCTTCTATAGAAGTTTTACTTGTTGGTTTCACATTTCTAAAAGTTACTTGTTGAGTACCTAGTCCATGCCAGGAACTCTCACAAGTATTTCTGATGGGAGGGTGGGACAAGTGGACAGAGTAGCATTGACATATATACACTATGATATGTAAAATAGATAGCTAGTGTGAAGCTGCTTAACATAGGGAGCTTAGCTTGGTGCTCTGTGGTGACCTAGACAGCTGGGGATGGGGAGGGAGTGTGACTTGGGAGGGAGTGTGACTCATTAGGGAGGGTATATATGTATACATGTAGCTGATTCATTTCTTTGTATAGCAGAAACTAACACACATGGTAAAGTAGTTATACTCCAAATTAAGAAGAAGTATTTGTGATTAATTAGAGAACAAATGAAAATTCCTTGCTTCCAGAGCTAATATTTTATCATGGGGAAGTCTGGCCATAAACAATACATATAAAAATCAGTAAAGTACTTAGTAGATTAGAAGGTGATAAGTAGTAAGATAAAAGTGAGAAGAAAACAGAGCTAGCAAAAAGCATGTATGAATTCTAAGACAATTGAATTTTTAGGTGGCTTGTAGGCCTCATTGAAAAGGTGGCATTTGAGAAGATGCTTGAAGAAAATAGGGGCATTATGCCTGTGAATGTCTGAAGGAAAAGCACTCCAGGGAGAGGTAATAGCTGGTACAAGGGCCATACAGGAGGGGTAGGAACCTGATTGATGTGCTCCAGGATCAATAAAGGGGCCCTCATGATGCAAACACAGTAATTTGATGGTAAGAGTGTAAGAGAAGTAGGGAGAGAAGTAAAAAAGGGCCAGAACATGGTGGGCTCTTTGAGTCAATGTAAGAATTGTAGCTTCTACTCGGAGTGAAGTGGGAGTCATCACAGGGTTTTCAGCACAGCAATGGTGTGGTCTCACCTATGCTGAACTCCATCTTCACAAAATCACTATGGCTGATGTTAACAATAGATGCTTAGGGTCAAGGATCCAGTGTATTTTCGAGTGGAAGTGGTAGGAGAGAAAAAATTATGGGTATACTTTGAAAGTAGGGTGCCATTATTATTATTTTATGATCAATCTATTTACTTTTTCTTTTTTTTACTTTACAATATTGTATTGGTTTTGCCATACATCAACATGAATCTGCCATGGGTGTACACATGTCCCCCATCCTGAACCCTTTCCCACCTCCCTCCCAATACCATTCGTCTGGGTCATCCCAGTGCACCAGCCCTGAGCATCCTGTATCATGCATTGAACCTGGACTGGCAATTCATTTCACATATGATATTATACATGTTTCAATGTCATTCTCCCAAATCATCCCACCCTCGCCCTCTCCCACCCACAGAGTCCAAAAGACTATTCTATACATCTGTGTCTCTTTTGATGTCTTGCATACAGGGTTATCGTTACCATCTTTACCATATACTGTATTGGTGTTTTTCTTTCTGGCTTACTTCACTCTGTATAAGAAGCTCCAGTTTCATTCACCTCATCAGAACCGATTTAAATGCATTCTTGAATTAGAAGTGAACTGTAATAGAGAAGTGTGAAGAACTCAAGGATTTTAGTATCAGTTCTGTTCATTTCAGTTGCTCAGTTGTGCCCAATGCTCTGTGAACCCATGGACTGCAGCACGGCAGGCTTCCCTGTCATCACCAACTCCCAGAGCTTGCTCAAATTCATATCCATCAAATATGATGCCATCCAACCATCTCATCCTCTGTCATCCCCTTCTCCTCCTGCCTTCAAACTTTCCCAGCATCAGGGTCTTTTCCAGTAAGTCAGTTCTTCCCATCATGTGGCCAAATACTGGAGTTTCAGCTTTAGCATCAGTCCTTCCAATGAATATTCGGGACTGATTTCCTGTAGTATGGATTGGTTGGATCTCTTTGCAGTGCAAGGGACTCTCAAGAGTCTTCTCCAACACCACAGTTCAAATGCATCAATTCTTCAGCATTCAGCTTTCCTTATGGTCCAGTTCTCACATCCATACATGACTACTGGAAAAACCACAGCTTTGACTAGATGGAACTTTATCAGCAAAGTAATGTCTCTGCTTTTTAATATCCTGTCTAGGTTGGTCATAGCTTTTCTTCCAAGGAGCAAGCATCTTTTAATTTCATGGCTGCAGTCAGCATCTGCAGTGATTTTGGAGCCCAAGAAAATAAAGTCTGTCACTATTTCCACTGTTCCCCCATCTGTTTGCCATGAAGTGATGGAAGTGGGTGCCATGAACTTCATTTTTTGAATGTTGAGTTTTAATCCAGGCTTTTCACTCTCCTCTTTCACTTTCAGCAAGAGGCTTTTTAGTTGCTCTTCACTTTCTGCCATTAGGATGGTATCATCCATGTATATGAGTTTATTGATATTTCTCCTAGCAATCCTGATTCCAGCTTGTGCTTCTTCCAGTCCAGCATTTCACATGATGTACTCTGCATATAAGTTAAATAAGTAGGTTGACAGTATACAGCCTTGATGTACTCCTTTTCCGATTTGGAACCAGTCTGTTGTTCCCTGGCCGGTTTTAACTGTTGCTTCTTGACCTGCATACAGATTTTTCGAGAGGCATATAAGGTGGTCTGGCATACCAATCTCTTTAAGAATTTTGCACATTTTATTGTGATCCACACAGTCAAAAGCTTTGGCAAAGTCAATAAAGCAGAAGTAGATGTTTTTCTGGAACTCTCTTGCTTTTTTGATGATCCAACAAATTTGGCAATTTGATCTCTGTTTTCTCTATCTTTTCTAAATTCAGCTTGAACATTGGAAGTTCACCATTCATGTAATGTTGAAGCCTGGCTTGGAGAATTTTAAGCATTACTTTGCTAGTATGTGAGATGAGAGCAATTGTGTGGTTGTTTGAGTATTCTTTGGCATTGCCTTTCTTTAGGATTGGAATGAAAACTGATCATTTCCAGTCCAGTGGCCACTGCTGAGTTTTCCAAATTTGTTGGCATATTTAGTGCAGCACTTTCACAGCATCATCTTTTAGGTTTTGAAAGAGCTCAACTGGAATTCCATCACTTCCACTAACTTTGTTTCCTAAGGCCCACTTGTCTTCACATTCCAGGATGTCTGGTTCTAGGTGAGTGATCACACCAGCAAGGTTATCTGGGTCATGAAGATCTTTTTTGTTTAGTTCTTCTGTGTATTCTTACCACCTCTTCTTAATATCTTCTGCTTCTGCTAGGCCTATACAATTTCTGTCCTTTATTGTGCCCATCTTTTTATGAAATGTACCCTTGTATCTCTCATTTTCTGGGTAAGGCTTTCTTATCTCTCCTTGCTATTCTTTGGAACTCTGCATTCAAATGGGTATATCTTTCCTTTTCTCCTTTGCCTTTTACCCCTCTTCTTTTCTCAGTTATTTGTAAGGCCTGCTCAGACAACCATTTTTTTCCTTTTTGCATTTATTTTTCTTGGGGTTGATCTTGATTACTGCCTCCAGTACAATGTCATGAACCTCCATCCATAGTTCATCAGGTACTCTGTCTATCAAATCTAATCCCATAAATCTATTTCTCACTTTCACTCTATAAATATAAGTGATTTGATTTAGGTCATACCTGAATGGTCTAGTGGTTTTCCCTTTCTTTAATTTAAGTCTGAATTTAGCAATAAGGAGTTCGTGATCTCAGCCACAGTCAGCTCCCGGTCTTCTTTTTGCTGACTGTCAAGAGCTTCTCCATGTTTGGCTGCAAAGAATATACCAATCTGATTTCAGTGTTGACCATCTGGTGATGTCCATGTGTAGAGTCTTCTCTTGTGTTGTTGGAAGAGGGTGTTTGGTATGATCAGTGCATTCTCTTGGCAAAACTCTATTAGCCTTTGCCCTGCTTCATTTTGTATTCCAAGGCTAAATTTGCCTGTTAGTCCAAGTATCTCTTGACTTCCTAGTTTTTCATTCTAGTCCCCTATAATGAAAAGGACATCTTTTTTGGGTGCTAGTTCTAGAAGGTCTTGTAAGTCTTCATAGAACTGTTCAGTTTCAGCTTCTTTATCATTATTGGTCGGGGCATAGAGTTGGATTACTCTCATTTTGAATGTTTTACTTTGGAAATGAACAGAGATCATTCTGTTATTTTTGAGATGGCATCCAAGTGCTTCATTTTGGACTCTTTCATTGACTATGAAGGCTACTCCATATCTTCTAAGGAATTCTTGCCCACAGTAGTAGATATAATGGTTATCTGAATTAAATTCACCCATTCCAGTCCATTTTAATTCACTGATTCCTAAAATGTCGATGTTCACGCTTGCCATCTCCTGTTTGACCACTTTTAATTTCCCTTGATTCATGAACCTAACTTCCAGGTTCCTATGCAATATTGCTCTTTACATCATGGAACTTGACTTCCATCACCAGTTATACCCACAACTGGACATTGTTTTCTCTTTGGCTCTGTATCTTCATTCTTTCTGGAGTTATTTATCCACTCTTCTCCAGTAGCATTTTGGGTACCAACCTGGGGAGTTCATCTTTCACTGTCCTATCTTTTTGCCTTTTCATACTGTTCATGGGGTTCTCAAGGCAAGAATACTGAAGTGGTTTGCCATTTCCTTCTCCAGTGAACCACATTTTGTCAGAACTCTTCACCATGACCTGACCATCTTGGGTGGCCCTACAAGGCACGGCTCATAGTTTCATTGAGTTTCATTGAGTTAGGTTTTTAGTATAAGCAGCAGGAAAATGGGAATGGTCATCCATTTAGATGAGACAGGTATGCAGGGAACCAGTGGAGTTGTAGAATTCAGTTTGGAATGCAGTGCATTTCAAATTTCTGTTAGATATTGAGAGAAAAATGTCAAATAAGAAATTAAACATAATAGTCTAGAGTTCAGGTCCTACTGTATAGCACAGGGAACTATATTCAATATCTTGTGGTAAACCATAATGGAAAACAATATAAAAAAGAATATCTATATGTGTATAGGCTTCCCTGGTGGCTCAGTGGTGAAGAATCCACCTGCCAATGCCAGAGACCTGGGTTTGATTCCTGGGTTGGAAAGATCCCATGGAGGAGGAAATGGCAATCCACTCTAATGTTCTTGCCAGGAAAATCCCATGGACAGAGGAGCCTGGTGGACTACAGTCCATGGGGTCACAAAGAGTCAGACATGACTTAATATGCACAATATGTGTATAACTGAGTCACAGTGTTGTACAGCAGAAATTAACACAATATTGTAAATTGACTAAATTAATTTAGAAAAAGAAACTGAAATGAGTCTAGAGTTCAGGATAGAGGTGTATGCTGAAAAAATTAATTTTGGATTCCTGAACTTATGTATTATGTTTAAAGTCATGAAACTGAGCACAATCGTTGAGAAAATGATTGTGGGCAGAAAAGGAATGAAGACAAAGGACCGAATCTTGCAATGTGTCAATATTAAATATCAAGGGAATGAGAAGAAACCAGCAGAGGAAACAAAGAAGGAGATACTGACAAGGGAAACCAGCTGAGTGTCTTGTCCTAGAATCCAAATGAATCCAGTGTGTGGAGAAGGTGTAGTGATCAGCCATGTCTAATGCCTATAATGGTCAAATAACATGAGAATTGAAAATTGGCCATTGAATTTAGTAAAAAAGTGATTGCTCTTTATCTCAATAAGAGCTCTTTCAGTGAAGTGGTAAGTTGGGGAATGCCAGATCAGAGGGGTTTATGACAAAATGTCAGAAGACAACTTAGGGAAGCTAGGTCTAGACAACTCTCATAAAATTTTGCTGCATGAGAGTAATGGAAATAAACATAAACAAATGAGACCTGAAAGTGAAAGTCACTGAGTCACGTCCAACTCTGCGACCCCACGGACTATACAGTCCATGAAATTCTCCAGGCAAGAATACTGGGTGATAGCCTTTCCCTTCTCCAGAGGATCTTCCCAACCCAGGGATCAAATCCAGGTCTCCTGCATTGCAGGCGGACCTAATTAAACTAAAAAACTTTTGCACAGCAAAGGAAACTATAAACAAAATGAAAAGGCAACTCACAGAATGAGAGAAAATGTTTGTAAATGATGTGTCCAACTAGAGATTAGTCTCCAAAATTTACAAACAGCTCATACGGTTTAATGTTATCAAAACAAACAACCCAATCCAAAATGGGTGGAAGACCTAAACATTTCTCCAAAGAAGACCTACAGATGGCCAAGAGCCACGTGAAAAGATGTTCAACATCACTAAATTTTAGAGAAATACAAATCAAAACTAAAATGAGATATTTCCTAACACCAATCAAAATGTCTATCATCAAAAAAAAAATCCACAAACAATAAATGAGTGTAGTGAGAAGGAATCCCTCCTACACTGTTGGTGGGAATGTAAAGTGGTACAGCCACTATAGATAACAGTATGGAGTTTTCTTAAGAAACTAAAACTAGATCCAGCAACCCCACTCCTGGGCGTATATCTGGAGAAAAACATAACTTGACAAGACACATGCACATTGATGTTACAGCAGTATTTACCATAGCCAAGAAGTAGAAGCAATCTAAGTGGCCATGAATGGAATATTACTCAGCCATGAAAAACAGGGAAATAATGCCATTTGCAGCAACGTGGATGAACCTAAAGACTGTTATATTGAGTAAAGTCAGCCAGACAAAAGAGAAACATTGTATGATATAGCTTATATGTGGAATCTAAAAAAAATATGATACAAATGACCTTGTTTATAAAACAAAAACAGACTCACAGAGCCTTAGAGAGCTAACCATAGTTACTAGGGAGAGGGCAGGGCTGGGGAAAGATAGGGAGTTTGGGATTGACATGTACACACAGCATTATTTAAAATGGATAACCTACTGTTTGGTGCAGGGAACTCTGCTCCATTGTATGTAATGGCCTAAACAGGAAAAGAATTCAAAAGGGCAACAACTGATTCAAGTGGACCTGCTGTCCACTTGAAACTGACACAACATTGTTAGTCAACTGCACTCCAATATAAAAGAAAAAAGTTAAAGAAATAAGTAGAATGTATAATAAAACAGCATATTAAAAAGCAGAGACATTCCTTTGCCAACAAAGGTCCGTCTAGTCAAGGCTATGGTTTTTCCAGTGTTTATGTATGGGTGTGAGAGTTGGACTACAAAGAAAGCTGAGCACTGAAGAATTGATGCTTTTGAACTGTGGTGTTGGAGAAGACTCTTGAGAGTCTCTTGGACTGCAAGGAGATCCAACCAGTCCATCCTAAAGGAGATCAGTCCTGGGTGTTCATTGCAAGGACTGATGCTGAAGCTGAAACTCCAATACTTTGGCCACCTGATGCGAAGAACTGACTCATTTGAAAAGACCCTGATGCTGGGAAAGATTGAGGGCAGGAGGAGACGGGGACGACAGAGGATGAGATGGTCGGATGGCATCACTGACTCAATGGACATGAGTTTGGGTAAACTCCGGCAGTTGGTGATAGACAGGGAGGCCTGGAGTGCTACGGTCCAAGGGGTTGCAAAGAGTCAGACACGACTTAGCAACTGAACTGAACTGAACTGAAAACAAAACAGACTCACAGAGAAGAAACTAGTGGTTAGCAGTGGGGAGAGTGGCAAAATAGATTAAGGGAATTAAGAGGTACAGACTACCAGATACAAGGATAAATGTATAGCACAAGGAATATTGTCAATACTTTATAATAACTTATATGGGGTATAATCTATAAAAACATTGAATCACTGTGTTGTACACCTGAGACTAATAGAAGATTGTAAGTCAAGTTACAAAACAAAACAAGTCAACACAGGGTTGGTGTACAAGGAAAACAGTGAAAGACAGTGGGTAATGGACTCTGAAGATGAATGATACAGACCTGGGATATCATAAGGGGTGGAGGGAAAATGCTCTGAAAGAAGCAGTGAGACTTCTGAGGGTATTTCCCTACTAGTAAAACACAGGCACTCTTTTGGTCTTGCAACCTTCAGAATTGCAAGGAGAGATATCAGAGAAGAGCCAGATTTTGTTAGGGGAAGGAAAAGTTCAAAGAAGAAATTGTTTCTGTAATTGTAACTTCTTTTAAAACTGTGTCTTCCCTGCTAAATTTTTAGTTTCTCATGATCACATCCCCCCATACTCAGCTTGGTGCCAAGTATCAGTGCAGGCAGAATTATCAGGAAGTCACCAAGTTTCCTGTGTTGAGCAGGAAGATGATAAGGAGGTAGTTGGAAGTGATATGGAGACAAACATATTTGGGAGGTGGTGAAATTCAGAGAACATGGCTCCTTGGGAAGTAGGTGGGAATTTAACTCTCAAAACAAGAGTAGGGTTGAGTTTTATATAAATATGGGTGTGTCTCTTTCCTTCCAAACAGAAATAAAAGGTGAAAAGTTTGTTGAAGCTTTCTTGTTTACTTGGTTGAAGATAGGGAATTGAAGGATTTCTTCAATAGAAAGACAACTTTCTTTCAAAAGATAAAAATAATCTTACTTCAAAAGATCACTTTTCCCTCTAAATTATACAATGTGGTCCTCTGCAGAGGATAAATGTCATAAATGTGGATTTTAATTTATAATATTAGGATGCAGATCATATATGGTTTTATTTTGATGAATCAAATTTATAAAATTTAATGTTTAATCAGATCCACTCACCTGATTAATGGAAAAGTTAATCTCATTTTCTCTAGGATACTCATCCCCCTCCCAAGATGGATTGAACTATAAATTAATCTTTATTTGTGGTGCTAAAAAGTTACTGAAGTGTACAGTTTCTGATGCCAGCCACTTTTACCTTTGCTCAGAAATGGTGGTCATCATATTGTTTTCGCAGGCAGAGTCATTTTAGACACATTGTGTCATGCCCCTCAAAGGAGTCTTCCCCATTAACGGCAGACACACCAGGCTCCCTCTAATCTGAGTGTCATGAACAGTATTTTCAGAGGTCCTAGCTTCTGAAACTTGAGTCCCACATTTATTTCAATATTGAGAAATACCCAGATAGAGAACTCAGATGGTCTCCCCCATCTTGGTTCTATCAACTCTCACATTCAGAAACATGGCCCTTCTGCGTTGTTGTTGTTCAGTCATGTCTGATCTTTGCAACCCCATGACTGCAGCACACCAGGCTTCCCTGTCCATCACCAACTCCCGGAACATGTTCAAACTCATGTCCATCGAGTCAGTGATGCCATTCAGCCATCTTGTCATCCTCTGTCACCCCCTTCTCCTCCTGCTCTCAGTCTTTCCCAGCATCAAGGTATTTCTCAGAGGTTTTTATTTTTATTTTTTTTATTTAATTTTATTTTATTTTTAAACCTGAAACACTGTATTAGTTTTGCCAAACATCAAAACGAATCCGCCACAGGTATACATACGCTCCCTCTCAGAGGTTTTTAGAATTCAGTTGCTGACTTCTTTGTCCATGCTACAAAGAAAGAGATGCTAAAACCCCTGAGGTTTTTTCCTCCCTTTGAAATCTCAGGCTCTTACAGTGAAGAAGGTTGTAAGATCAGACAGAAGTTTCAAGGAAATGGAGAGCGTTTTAATAGTTGCTTCAAAAAATAATACAAAATGGAGACTCAGGGCTTTCAGAAGGATGGCCAGCTATCCATAAACACATAAATGAAGTCAGTGATTGTGAAATATGGTGGCAGTCATCCATTAGATTGATTTTTTTTTTCTCCAGAAAGGGAGAGACAGTCACTTTCCATAAATTGATGTTTATACTAACTTTTAAATGTTACTTAAAAGTCTCAGAGGAATTTGTTTCTTCCATTTACTGTTCCTTGAGCATTCCAAGGAGTCAAAGCCTTAAGCTATTTAAATTCTCTGTTCTTACTGCCTCAAGGCATTTCCATGACTTGTGTGCTCATGATTTTCTTTTTAAGTCAAAAAATCAAATGTAATGATTTCAGAGTATAGCTTCTCATCACTGGGTGAAAAGTTCATCCTTTCCCCTGCTTCCTGTCCCCACTATACTACGTCACATAACATAATTCTGTTTTATTTTCTGCATGGTATTTAGCATTATTGAGAATTAGTTTTTCCATTTTTTTTGTCCATTTGATTATCTTAAAGACAAATCCATATGCATAGGAACATTGTCTGTCTTATTCTTTGAATATCTTGAGTGCCTAGAATTGTGCTTGCCACAGAGAAGGGCTTAATAAATATAAACATTAATTATTCTAATATTAAAAATTAGTTATAAATCAGTTAAAAAGGATAACAACAATACAAGGAGAAAAGATATAATGAGAGATCGATAAAAGTGAAATGGACCAAAATTTTTCATTAATTTAAAATAAATATAAATTTAAACAATTTTTAAAATTTAAATGTCTAAGAATTTCATGATTTCACAAATCTTTTTACATACTATAGACCTAGTTGCAGCAAATACACTTTTTGCACAAATACAGAATTTTTTATCCTTGTGGGTAAAAATGCTCAAACTAAAAAGAAGTAAATCACTTTTGAGATTAAAGGGTAAACAGTGCATAGTATATTTCCTGGTTATACTGACTGTGTTTCATCTCACTTTAATCATTAAATGATTGCTAGTCCTATAGGTGGCAAACACTTTGATGGATTTTCATTTCTCATTGTTCCAGGTACTGTAGCCATAGACTTGCAAGACACGAGCTGCAGATCAGCAAGTGGCCCTACCCTGTCTCTTCCTACAGAAGGAAGTAAAGAAGTCAGAAGACCCAGTATTGCTCCCGTTTTAGAGGTTGCAGACACGTCATCAATTCAAACATGTGATCTTCTAAGTGATCAATCAGAAGACGAAACTACACCAGATGAAGAAATGTCCTCAAACTTGGAGTATGTTTGTAAGGTTTACTGGGACTTGTGCTTGCCGTGAAAAACTAATGTCCTTCCCTTCTGGACATCCCAGAATCAGTCCTACATACTTCTGTCAAAACACTCTTCTTATTAGCCAGTATCTCTCTTGATGATTAAGTATTCTAAACCCTTGAATTTCTGGCTTCAACAGCTATTTACAGTTTCATTTTTCTCTATGTTAGCCTTTATCCTTAAAGAAAAAAATATGTATATCAGTATTTCCATGATAAATCTATATCACATTTTACATTTTTTTCTTTAAGGATACAGTTTATATTTTTCATTTTTATTAAAAATAAGTAATAATGTTTTTATTAAATTATAATGTGCCTTCTACCTTTAGTTTGCTTTTCTACTTCCATACTGAAGTTCAATCAATTATTTAGTAACATGTAATGCAGCTTCTTCCATTAAGCTCTTGTTTGTCTCAGCATTCAGCAATCTTTTTTATTTAATATACACCAATAATGTTTTGAATGAATGAATAAATGAACTACAGTTCATTTAACTAAGATTCCATAGTAAATAGTATCAATATTTAAGCTATTGATCACATTTTAGCCTATGGTAAAGTTTGTTTACTTGTCTTATTCATGTATTATGTTGGTATTTCTTAAGGAAAGCACAGTGTTCAACTGCCTTGACAGTGGAGTCCAAAGGAATTTGTGTCCCTTGGCAGTTTCACTTTATACTGGTTGGGTACAAGTGGCTTTGTTTAAAATCATCTGACCTACAATGCTTTATCTGTACATAGGGTTCATATGAAGATTAATTGAGATAATAGAGAAATGTACTTAGAACAATTGTTTGTGCAGAGTAAGCATTCAGTGAGTATCAATTACTATTAGGTGTAGTACTAGTCCTAGTGGGAATGGTAACATCACTCAGGCATTTCTAATATTTTCCATATAATAGAAGTTCAGTCAATGTTGAACTGAACTAAAATATACTGAAATGGAATGTAGAAAACTCTTTCTATTAATCTTTCACACTTTCAAATATTTATTACAAGAAACTTAGACATATCCACAGAATACAATTTCACTCTCCAAGAAATTAATAACACTCAAATATATTTATGAAATATTTGACAAGAAGAAGGAACAGTTTGACCACCAGTATATTTCTAGAAATGGTGCTCTGATAGAAATTCTTTCTTTACATGTACTTCAGAAAAATTGAGAGGTTGAATATTTTTTATTTCTAGAAAAATGGAAAAGACACTGAAGTAATAGAGGAGACTGTCAACTTCTAAACTTGCAAAATATTCTCCATTTTACTGTCTTAGCTAATGATGTCTGAAAAACAGTTTTAACTAGGTTTGAAATTTCATGGTTTGAAAAATACATTTTCTTAATCAAAAAAGAGCTTTCATATTGGATAAAAGAACCTTTCCTCTACTAAATTTTCTTTTGTCTCTTCAGTTCAGTTCAGTTACTCATTCGTGTCTGACTCTTTGCAACCCCATGAATCGCAGCACATCAGGCCTCCCTGTTCATCACCAACTCCCAGAGTTTACTCAAACTCATGTCCATCGAGTCGGTGATGCCATCCAGCCATCTCATCCTCTGTCGTCCCCTTCTCTTCCTGCCCCCAATCCCTCCCAGCATCAGAGTCTTTTCCAATGGGTCAACTTTTCACATGAAGTGGCCAAAGTATTGGAGTTTCAGTTTTAGCATCAATCCTTCCAATTTAAAATGGACTGGTTGAATCTCCTTGCAGTCCAAGGGAATTTCAAGAGTCTTCTCCACACCACAGCTCAAAAGCATCAATTCTTCAGTGCTCAGCTTTCTTCACAGTCCAACTCTTACATCCATACATGACCAGTGGAAAAACCATAGCCTTGACTAGACGGACTTTTGTTGGCGAAGTAATGTCTCTGCTTTTTAATATACTATCTAAGTTGGTCATAACTTTCCTTCCAAGGAGTGTCTTTTAATTTTATGGCTGCAATCACCATCTGCAGTGATTTTGGAGCCCAAAATAATCCCATGAAGTGATGGGACCAGATGCCATGATGTTAGTTTTCTGAATGTTGAGTTTTATGCCAACTTTTTCACTCTCCTCTTTCACTTTCATTAAGAGGCTCTTTAGATCCTATTCATTTTCTGCCATAAGGGTTGTGTCATCTGCATATCTGAGGTTATTGATATTTCTCCCAGTAATCTTGATTCCAGCTTGTGCTTCATGCAGCCCAGCATTTCTCATGATGTACTCTGCATATAAGTTAAATAAGCAGGGTGACAATATACAGCCTTGACAGACTCCTTTTCCTGTTTGGAACCAGTCTGTTTGTCCATGTCCAGTTCTAACTGTTGCTTCTTGACCCGCATATAGGTTTCTCAAGAGGCAGGTCATGTGGTCTGGTATTCCCATCTCTTTCAGAATTTTCCACAGTTTATTGTGATCCACACACTCAAAGGCTTTGGCATATAAATATTCTGGAACTCTCTTGCTTTTTCGATGATCCAGTGGATGTTGGCAATTTGGTCTCTAGTTCCTCTGCCTTTTCTAAAGCCAGCTTGAACATCTATAAGTTCACAGTTCACGTATTGCTGAAGCCTGGCTTGGAGAATTTTGTGCATTACTTTACTAGCAGTGAGATGAGTGCAATTGTGCAGTAGTTTGAGCATTCTTTGGCATTGCCTTTCTATGGGATTGGAATGAAAACTGACCTTTTCCAGTCCTGTGGCCACTGCTGAGTTTTCCAAATTTGCTGGCATATTGAGTGCAGCACTTTCACAGCATCATCTTTCAGGATTGATATGAAAAAGCTCAACTGGAATTCCATCACCTCCACTAGCTTTGTTCGTAGTGATGCTTTCTAAGGCACACTTGACTTCACATTCCAGGATGTCTGGCTGTAGGTCAGTGATCACACCATCGTGATTATCTTGGTCATGAAATCTTCTCTGTAGAGTTCTGTGTATGCTTGCAACCTCTTCTTAATATCTTCTGCTTCTGTTAGGTCCGTACCATTTCTATTCTTTATCGAGCCCATCTTTGCATGAAATGTTCCCTCGGTATCTCTAATTTTCTTGAAGAGATCTCTAGTCTTTCCCATTCTATTGTTTTCCTCTATTTCTTTGCACTGATCGCTGAAGAAGGCTTTCTTATCTCTCCTTATCTTTCTTATCTCTGCTATTCTTTGAAACTCTGCATTCAATTGCTTATATCTTTCATTTTCTCCTTTGCTTTTTGCAGCTCTTCTTTTCACAACTATTTGTAAGGCCTCCCTAGACAGCCATTTTGCTTTTTTGCACTTGTTTTCCATGGGGATGGTCTTGATCCCTGTCTCCTGTACAATGTCACGAACCTCTGTCCATAGTTCATCAGGCACTCTATCAGATCTAGTCTGTTAAATCTATTTCTCACTTCCACTGTATAATCATAAGGGACTTGATTTAGGTGACACCTGAATGGTCTAATGGTTTTCCCTATTTTCTTCATTTTAAGTCTGAATTTGGCAATAAGGAGTTCATGATCTGAGCCACAGTCAGCTCCCAGTCTTGTTTTTGCTGACTGTATAGAGCTTCTCCATCTTTGGCTGCAAAGAATATAATCAGTCTGATTTCGTTGTTGACCATCTGGTGAAGTCCATGAATTTTGTCTCTTAATTTTCATTTATACTGTTACTTTGATAGCTTCACTTTGAAAATTTTATAGCATAATGTGCAGGTGACTATCTTGTAAAGTCAATAAACAAACCAATTATCTTTGATAATATTTAAACATTATTTCACCAATAACTCTGGTTTTGATGTGGGTCTTATGGAATAGTTCACGCAACCATTTACTTTTTTTTTTCTAAAAAAAAAAAAAATTCATGACACGAATATTGATAGAGTGAATCATAATAATGAATTTTGCTTTAAATATGTTTTATAAAATCATTGCTATTTTCTAAAATATATCTAAATCTTTTAAACTGAAGAGTGGAAAGGATCAGTTAGTTAATATTTTAGACTTTATGGTCTTTGCTTCAACTATTTACCTCTGTTTCTGAAGAGATTTGTGAGCTTGGCCGTATTCTGACAGAATTTCAGTTGTGGACACTGAAATTTAAATTTCATTTAATTTTCACATGAGATGAAATAGTACTCTTCTTTTGACTTTTTTCAGCCATTTAAACATATGAAAACTAGTTCACAAAACCATGTGATGAGTCAACTTTGGTCCATGGCCCTTGTTCCAAATTGTTTCTTTATCAGAATATAATTGCAGCACAAAACGTTACTGCATCTAACTTTATCAAAGGGAGGAATGTGACTACAACTGATTTGTCAGACTTTGCCTGCATTATTAAAGGTAATTAGGTATTTCATATTGTTTTACAGATATGCTAAAGGCTACCCACCTTACTCTCCATACATAGGAAGTTCACCCACTTTTTGTCATCTCCTTCATGAAAAAGTACCATTTTGCTGCTTAAGACTAGACAAGGTAAGCACTTCAGGCTGTTATTTTCTCTAAATCTAAAATGATGGCATTGTGTAGTTGCATGCATTTATATAATTTTGTACAATTTTTTGACTGAAATATGTTTATAGAGTATTATTTTTCAAATGTAAATGTTATACATAAGGTGGTGAATTTTATTTTTTTTTAACTGCACTAATGATTACCCCCAGAGAAAGCAATGGCACCCCACTCCAGTACTCTTGCCTGGAAAATCCCATGGACAGAGGAGCCTGGTAGGCTGCAGTCCATGGGGTCACTAAGAGTTGGAAACGACTGAGTGACTTCACTTCCACTTTTCACTTTCATGCAATGGAGAAGGAAATGGCAACCCACTCCAGTGTTCTTGCCTGGAGAGTCCCAGGGACAGGGGAGCCTGGTGGGCTGCGTCTATGGGGTCACACAGAGTTGGACACGAATGAAGTGACTTAGCAGCAGCAGCAATGATTACCCAGTGCTTTACCCTCCACTGATGTACTTGAGGAGTTGATCAGTCATGTTTTTAAAAGGAAAACAAAGGTGCCAGGGCCACAAACCAGAGTCCTCCCCAGATCACTTTGGCCAAATATGCTCTATGTATTTTACTAGGCATTTTTGCCTCAAATCTCAAAGTGGAATTGCTTGATGTGATGCAAGTTAGGTAGTCTATGTGTCGTTCACAAAGATTCATTATCAATTAGACTGGAAGTGTCTTGTTTAATGACTTCTTCTCTGAAGATTTTATACTGGTTCTGGTTCCTGGCTGGATGTTCAGGAGAAATCATCCAAAACAGAAACATTGTAAGAAAGCAGGCATTTTAATCTTTTTCACAGCATGGCCATTGGACATGACCTGTGTAAGAATTTATTTTCCTAATGAATAAGAAAGCACATAAAAAGGACACTCTGCAACTCCCCACCTCCCAGAAATTAAAACATACAACTAATTCTAACCAGGAATTTCTTCTTTTATTCTAAATTTCAGAGTTAGCTGGTATAAAAATCCCAGCTCTATGCTTATAGGCTTTACAATTTAGAGAGATAACTTTATCATTAAATTTCAATTTCCATCTCCCTGTTTGTTTAGTCGTTCAGCGCTCCCTTGATGGGTCACACAGTAGCAAATCCTCCTGCAATGCAGGAGACCTGGATTCCATCCCTGGGTTTGGAAGATCCCCAGAGGAGGGTATGGTAACCCACTTCAATATTCTTGCTTGGAGAATCCCATGGACACAGGAGTCTGGCTGGCTGCAGATTACGGGGTCGTAAAGAATTAGACATGACTGAGTGGCTTACCACAAGCAGGGAGCCCAGGAGAGCTCAGTCAGTAGATCATCATACTTTTAATCTGAGGGTCCAGGGTTCAAGTTACTGTTTGGGCAAGGTTGACCTTTTGGGCTTCCCTGGCTCTCATTCCCTAAAGGATTCTCCTGTAATACAGGAGAGGTGGGTTCAATCCTTGGGTCAAGAAGATCCCCTGGAGAAAGAAACCAACTCCAGTATTCTTGCCTGGAGAATTCCATGGACAGAGGAGTCTGGCGGGCTACAGTCCATTGGGTCCCAAGAGTTGAACATGACTTACTGACTAAACTACCAATCAGGGAACCGGATACAAGAAAAAGCTAGGCTTTCAGAGGTGAGTCTTGTTGAAGGAGAAATGGAGACTTTCAAAGCCAAAAGATGATAATCTGTCTCTAAGAAGAAGTTTCTGGTTGTTATTGATTAGTCTATGACATCTGGGATTATCCATTCTTTAGGTGGCATCAGTCTGGTTGGTGCCATTTCTTAGAAGGAATGGAGTAGCCATAATAGTTAACAAAAGAGTCCGAAAGGCAGTACTTGGATGCAATCTCAAAAATGACAGAATAATCTCTGTTCGTTTCCAAGGCAAAACATTCAATATCACAGTAATCTATGCCCCAACCAGTAATGCTGAAGAAGCTGACGTTGAACAGTTCTATGAAGATCTATAAGAACTTCTAGAACTAATACCCAAAAAAGATATTCTTTTCATCATAGGGGATGGGAATGCAAAACTAGGAAGTCAAGAAATACCTGGAGTAACAGGCAAATTTGGCCTCGGAGTACAGAATGAACCAGGGCAAAGACTAATAGAGTTTTGCCGAGAGAATGCACTGGTCATAGCAAACACCCTCTTCCAACAACACAAGAGAAGACTCTACACATGGACATCACCAGATGGTCAATACCAAAATTAGATTGATTATATTCTTTACAGCCAAAGATGGAGACGCTCTATACATTGAACAAAAACAAGACTGGGAGCTGACTGTGGCTCAGAAAATAACTCCTTATTGGCAAATTCAGACTTAAATTGAAGAAAGTAGGGAAAACCACTAGACCATTCAGGTATGACCTAAATCAAATCCTTTGCAATTATGCAGTAGAAGAGAGAGATAGATTCAAGGGATTAAATCTAATAGACAGACTTCCTGAAGAACTATGGATGGAGGTTTGTGACATTTTACAGGAGTCAGTGATCAAGAACATCCTTAAGAAAAAGAATTGCAAAAAGGCAAGATAGTTTTCTGAGGAGGCCTTACAAATAGCTGTGAAAAGAGAAGCAAAAGGCAAAGGAGGAAAGGAAGATATACGCATTTGAAATCAGAGTTCCAAAGAATAGCAAGGAGAGATAAGAAAGCCTTCCTCAGTGATCAATGCAAAGAAATAGAGGAAAACTATAGAATGGGAAAGACTAGGGACCTCTTCAAGAAAATTAGAGATACCGAGGGAACATTTCATGCAAAGATGGGCACAATAAAGGACAGAAATGGTATGGACCTAACAGAAGCAGAAGATATTAAGAAGAGATGGCAAGAATACACAGAAGAACTTTACAAAAAAGATCTTCATGACCCAGATAATCATGATGGTATGATCACTCACCTAGAGCCAGACATCCTGGAATGCAAAGTCAAGTGGGCTTTAGAAAGCATCACTATGAGCAAAGCTAGTGGAGGTGATGGAATTCCAGTTGAGCTCTTTCAAATCCTGAAAGACGATGCTGTGAAAGTGCTGCACTCAAAATGCCAACAAATGTGGAAAACTGAGTAGGGCCACAGGACTGGAAAAGGTAAGTTTTCATTCCAGTCCCAAAGAAAAGCACTGCCAAAGAATGTTCAAATGAATGTACAGTTGCACTCATCTCACATGCTAGCAAAGTAATGCTCAAAATTCTCTACGCCGGGCTTCAATAGTATTTAATCCGTGAACTTCCAGATGTTCAAGGGGATTTGCAAAAGGCACACGAACCAGAGATCAAATTGCCAACATCCACTGGATCATAGATAAAGCAAAAGAGTTCCAGAAAAATATCTACTTCTGCTTTATTGACTATGTCAAAAGCTTTGAGTATGTGGATCACAACAAACTGTGGAAAATTCTTAAACAGATGGGAATAACAGACCACCTGTCCTGCCTCTTGAGAAATCTGTATGAAGGTCAGGAAGCAACAGTTAGAACTGGACATGGAACAACAGACTGGTTCCAATGAGAAAGGAGTAAATCAAGGCTGTATATTGTCACCCTGCTTGTTTAACTTCTATGCAGAGTACATCATGAGAAATGCTGGGCTGGTTGAAGCACAAGCTGGCATCAAGATTGCAAGGAGAAATATCAATAACCTCAGATATGCAGAAGACACCACCCTTGTGACAGCGAAGAAGAACTAAAGAGCTTCTTGATGAAAGTGAAAGAGTAGAGTAAAAATCTGGCTTAAAATTCAACATTTAGAAAACAAAGATCATGGGATCCAGTCCCATCACTTCATGGCAGATAGATGAGAAAACAGTAGAAACAGTGGCAGACTTTATTTTGGGGGGCTCCGAAATCACTGCAGATGGTGACTGCAGCCATGATATTAAAAGACACTTGCTCCATGGAAGAAATGTTATGACCAACCTAGATAGCATATTAAAAAGCAGAGACATTACTTTGCCAACAAAGGTCCATCTAGTCAAAGCTATAGTTTTTCCCGTAATCAGGTATGGATGTGAGAGTTGGACTGTGAAGAAGGCTGAGCGCCGAAGAACTGATGCTTTTGAACTGTGGTGTTGGAGAAGACTCTTGAGTGTCCCTTGGACAGCAAGGAGATCCAACCAGGCCATCAGGCCTGAATATTCATTGGAAAGACCAATGCTGAAGCTGAAACTCCATTACTTTGGCCTCCTGATGGGAAGAACTGACTCATTTGAAAAGACCTGGATGCTGGGAAAGAGTGAAGGCGGGAGGAGAAAGGGTCTACAGAGGATGAGATGGTCGGATGGCATCACCTGCTCAATGGACATGAGTTTGAGTAAACTTTGGGAGTTGGTGATGGACAGGGAGGCGTGTCATGCTGCAGTACATGGGGCCACGAAGGGTCGGACACAACTGAGCGACTGAACTGAAATGAACTAAACTGAGTCTGTTTGGAGGTGGTAGTCTGCTCTGCAAATGAGCACCCACTTTGTGATTAGAGAGTGGGGTTAGGCAGCCAACCCTGCTGCATCTATGGAGTCTGTGAGCAAGGATTTTGTTGCCCAGTCTGCTTTATATGAGCATCAGCAGGCTCCTTTCTGGACAGAGTTTATCAAAAATAAATTCCATGTTATATCCTTGTGTTATTTTTTCTTGCTAATTATGCTGCTTCTAAATTTACTAAAGTAGTTCTTTTTCCTCACTTGAGCTCATAAAAATGAAGTACTTAATAATCTCAGCCCCAACCTGGCACCTTCTCCTTCCATAATCTCTTTGTAAAGGACCTAAATTTGTGTGGCCTCAGATCCTGTTTATACTTAACAGTTCTCCAATGGTACTTCCAGTGGGGACCTACTGTCCTTCTCCTTTATCATTTCCTGTGCTCTCTTCTTTCTTATGCCTTAATTCTTCCTTCTGGATTGATCTTTCCACTTTCATGATTACAGCTTTAGAAATCCTGCTAATGAAATCCTATAGTGATAAATTCTTTCCATTTCAGTTTTCTAGATATGTCCTTATTTTGTCCTCCTTACTAAAGACTAGTTTGGCTGGGTATCCAATTCCAGGTTCTGAGTTGTTGTTTTTTTTTCCCCTTTAAATATGTTAGGATTTTTTCACTGCCTTCTGTCCTGTACACTGCTGATGAGAAGTCAGCCATCATTCTAATTTGTGTTTCTTGTAGTACAGTTCTCTTTTCTCCATGGCTGCTTTTAAGGTCTTCTTCTTGTCTTGATTGTCCTGCAGTATGACAATGTGTATGACCCTGCATTTATCTTTATTTATTTGGATTAGGATTCATTGGGTTTCCAGAACCTGATGATTTGCATGCTTCATTAATTCTAGAAAAGCCTTAGTCAATCTTTACATGAATAGTGATTCTCATCTTTTTTTCAGACATTCTGTTTAAATGTGTATTAGACATTATCACACTGTCTTCTCACACATCTTAATTTTTTTCCATACTACTTTCTCTCTTCTCCCTGTATTCTGAATAATTACTTCAATTCAATCATGCAGTTGATCCCTTCAGATGAACAAAATGTGCAATTTAAATCATTTTTTGAATGTCTGTTTTAAGTTGTGATGCCTTTTAATTCCAGACTAGAGTATTTGTAATTTTTTAAACATCTACCTGAATATTTCCAATATCCTCTTGTTCTCTTCTATTTCCTTAAACATAGTAAACATGCTCATTTTCTATTCTGAATCTAGTAACAAGGAAGTCTGTAATATTTGTGAGACTAATTCTGTTGCTTATTGATTCTGCTGACTTGAGGTACCTTGTTCCCAATAAATGTTTTGCAACTTTTTATTCAGGAATGAAGGCAGAGAATATTCCAGAGTTGATAATGAATCCACAGAGAATCAACTAATCTCAGCCCAAATAAAAAGAAACATACGTAAAGATATAAAGGTTAAAGAGCCAGATTGCTAAAGCAGTTCTCCAGGCAGATAATTTTATTTAAAAGGATCTTGATTTAATAATGCCAAGTCCAGTAAATTCTAGCTCCCTTGGAAGTAGCAAAATACCCTCAGGAAACACATTTTGGTAATGTGTTATTATGTTGTTCTTGTTAGTATTAGTATTTTACTTTTGAATATTTACATCATTATCTTGCCAGCTCAGGTACACTTTTAGACAATTACAGGTTTTTTTGTTTGTTTTTTAATGAAAAACTCCTTTTCAATACCTTTTGGTATTCAGTTCTTGGAATGTTGCAGGGTTACTTAATTATAATGTTACTCTATTTCTGGAAATGAAAGTCAGAGGTAGATTGTTTTTACAGCTTTCGTGAATTATGACTGAAAAATAAAAATTATGTATATCTGAGGTATTTAACATGATGCTTTGATATACGTATACATTGTGATGATTCTTTAATATTGATACCCAGATGTCCTCTAGCGGCAAGTTCCGCTTTGCAGCAGAATGTGTGTACACACATACCACTGCCTTTTCATTCCCCCGTATCAGGCTGCATACCTGGAATTCACTGGTTTTGTCCATGCACACCTTCAGGCTGGAGAATTAGGCATAGAAAAGTGTAACTATTTTCAAATTGATTAGAAAACAAAGAATTCACTAGGATGGACTAATTGCACATTTCTTTGTCTCCTAAGTTTTTTCACCCAATTTTAGTGGAGTATAAAAATGGTATTTCTGTGTATAATTTTTCTTCTCTAGAGTTGCCAGCATAACTACTATGAGGATGCAAAAGCCTATGGATTCAAAAATAAGCTAATTATAGTTGCAGCTGAAACAGCTGGAAATGGATTGTATAATTTTATTGTTCCTCTCAGGGCTTATTATAGACCAAAGAAAGAACTTAATCCCGTAATACTGCTATTGGATAACCCGTAAGTATATCTTAAAATACACAAGCAAGACAAAAATTTGTTAATATTTTATCAAAAATAATTTAATTTAGAATTAAATTTAGAATATTTAAAATCAGAAACATTATGGCATATATGGGAGATATATTCTGTGCTGTGGTACAAAACAATCATTGAGTATGATTGTGTTTCACAAATACAGCTTAAAACATAACAAGAGTACTCTGAGCCTTTTGTTTAAGACTATTTTTGCAAATGGTCATCTCTCTACCAGTGGGAAACATGCCACTGAAATAATTACAGTTATTTTCCTTAAATTAATCATCTAGCCTGGAAAATCTCTGCCAAAAGTGGACAATTTTGTTGTCTTTGTAAAGGACCATTAATTATCAGAGAAGCATATTAATGATCCATTTTATGTCATATCATAACACATCATCCTTACTTCTTATGATTCTTTCACTGTTAAAACATATATCCTGTGACATAACATGAATAGTTTACACTTTACCATGTTCTTTTCATTAGAAAATGTTTGATTAATATACTCATGAAAAAAGACTACTTAAACATTTCAAGATCCTTATACAGATATAAATATACAGCACTGAATGCTGTGGTCAAATCCATTGTATGTGCTAAAATTACAACACTTCTCTCTCTGACTCAAATTAGTAGCAGATGGTCCTTAAATCAATACCATCGTTTAACATCCTCCAATTCTCCTCTTACATTCTAAAGTGATGCAAATTTTGGGATAAGCTAAATGAGGCCAACATCCACTGCCTTGTCTCTGCTTTTAAAACTTATGAAAAGAATTTTCTCAAAACAGAGATAGCTCCCCGATATAACTTCATGACATTATTTATTCTGAATATATGAATATCAAGATTCTCATGGATGCATCTCTTTTTAGCATCAGAATCTCAGTGATAATCAACTCTAAAACTTGAGCACACTTCTAGAGGTTTCAGTTGAAGAACTTTCAGGTCTGATGATTCAATGCTTTTTTGATACCGTTTTGGCTTCCAGGGAAAGGTGATGTAAAGTTAGGGCAGGTGTAGGAAAACAAAAACTTAGACCCAATGTTAGATGAAATAAAAGTTTAATAAAGCAGATCCTAGCAGGATAAGAGTGGGTTACTGGGTAGCTAGGGTGATAGAGCATGGGATGATCTGACACACAGGAGATGCTCATCCACTATATGAACTCAAAAGTGTCAGATGCTGGCTCTTTTTGCTTATGGGGTAGTGTGTCCACTCCCTTAAAAATGCATGAGTATTTACAAGCTGATTGACTTAGAGCAGGTGGCTAAGTAGTGAAAAATCTGCATGGTGGGTGGGGAAGATCCCCTGGAGGAGGAAATGGCAATCCACTCTAGCATTCTTGCCTGGAGAATCCCAAGGACAGAGGAGCCTGCAGGGCTACAGTCCATAAGGTCACAAAGAGTCAGATATGACTAAGCATACATGCTTGTGCAACTCATGAATGACTTAGAGCATGAGTTCCCATGTCCTATGGCTTGGATTAAAGTGGGTCAACTCAGGTCTCAGAATACAGAAAAGCAGAGAGGAAGAGGCTTGGGAAAAAAAAAAAAAAAGTAGAACTGTGCCTTCAGCATCCCTGTGTAAAGTAATGGGTAAAACTTATTCTTTCACCTTCTTTATATTATTTCAAGGTATAATTCCTGGTCCTGATGTATAAAACTCCTAATTGGGTTCTGGGACCCAAATTCAATGTGTGTGTGTGTGTGTGTGTGAGGGATTTTCCACACCTTCAATAAGCAGTTCTCAGGACTCCAGCTCAGTTCTGACACTCTCTACCCAGAAATAGCATTAGCTTCCCAGGTTGAAGTTTCAGTTCTACAAAATTTCCCCACCCCCACTTCAGAAGTCAATCACAAGCCAGGTTATCACCTTATAACTGATCATCTGTAGGCTAAAAAAGACCCTGATGCTGGGAAAGACTGGGGGCAGGAGAAAGGGGTGGCAGAGGATGAGATGATTGGATAACATCACCAACTCAATGGGCATGAGTTTCAACAAACTCTGGGAGATAATGAAGGAAGGGGAGCCTGAAGTGCTGCAGTCCATGGGATCACAAATAGTTGGACACAACTCAGCTACTGAACAACAACAACAGACTGGAAGTTTCAGTGACCCCCTCCATGAACTTTGATGCCAGTTGCAAGTCCAGTTGTTACCTGTACTTCTGACCGACTGGCTGTAACTCAGAGGTTTCCACCAACACCTACTCAAGGTCAACTTATTTGGTAGAGCAGATCACAGAATTCAGATAAACATTTTACTGACTGGATTGCCAGCTTATTATAAAGGCATATAACTAGGAAAAACTGGTGGAAGAGATGCACAGGGCAAGATATAGGGAAAGAGCATCACTGTCACCAAATCCCTACCTGTTCACCAGCCTGGAAGTTCTTTGAACTGTGTCTTTTGGGGTTTTTAATAGAAGATTTATTACATAGGCACAATTAACTAAATCATTGGTCATTGGTAATTTAACTCAATCTCTTGCCCCTACCCCTTCCTCAAAAATCAGGAGGTGGGACTAAATTTCCCACTCTCTATTCAGGCCGGTTTCCCTGGCTAACAGCCTCTGTCCTTAGCTGCATTCCAAATGTCACCTCATTAACATAAACCCAGTGGTCCTGGAGAGAGGCTTGTTATGAAGAGCAAGACACCCATTTCATCTTCATGTCTCTGAAGCGATTTCAGGAGGGTAAGAGACCAAATATTATTAACAGAAGATGCTCCCATGACTCTTGTCATTCAGGAAATTCCAAGGGTTTTGGGAGTTGTGAGCTAGAAAATGTGGTGAAGACCAAAGACATGTGAGGAATCTGAATGTGAATGCCAAATACACATTCCTTATAAATCACAGTATTGTACTTTGCAAAAGAGTCAATCTCACCAAATTTAGGAATGGAGTTTACTTTTGTCCTTTTCTGTATCTAGTTTCCCTAAACAATCTTGTTTCAGAATCACTAATCCCATTTTATCCCAGTGAGCAGGTGGCAGGAGTTAGGATTTCTTAATCTGTGTATCTTGTGTAGACTTTGGAATTGTCATGACTAAATTGTTCCCTTTCTGTTTGGTTTTGAATTAACAAGTTACCAAAATGCCCAATTACTGCATTATTGATTGATTTGTATGATAGAATTATAAAATCAAGACTGTGTGTCCATAGTCTTAATTCCTGAATCTGATCAATCATCAATCAAAAAATCTGAAAATTCTGTTTCTCTTAGTTACGGGAAAGATTGTCAGTAATTCAATATAAGTACACATGTAGCTTTTATCAGAGATTATTTTACCTAAATAAGACCATAGTGATCATTTAATAAAATTAATAATCTTTATCACTACCTTTGTTCATTATAGTCATAATTGCTGAGCATTTACTATATGGCATTCATCCCAGTAGATACTTAGCCTTTATTTCATGTTTTATTTCCATAAAAAATATATCCATGTCATATAGCATGATTTATCCTCAGAAAGATGTACCAAGCAGCTTAAGATCTCAAAGCTTACAAATTACAATAACATTTAAACAAATTGGCCTGTGCAACTTGATTACACCACTGTCTTATTTCATAGAAAGGAGGAACAGGCCAAAGAAGTTATATGACTTTTTCCAAGGTCGATTCTAGGATTAGAACCTTCTCTGTAGTTCATAGCTCATTGTTCTTTCAACTATGTGATCTTACTTTAGTTGCAGGTTTTTGACATATGCAAAAATACATTGTTTATCAATTGTCAAACAAGAATATTTTAACTTTAGGTTATTTTGCATTTAAGTATTTTTCTTTGCTTTCCTAAGGACCCACCGTTTGTAAATCCAAGTATTCACATGACATCTGTTAAATGAGTTTAGTGGGTTTGACTTTTTTTCAAAGAGTTGGGATGAAAGTGCTCTCTGTAAAATTGACCAGCATCCTGTGTATTTCCCAAAAGTGGTGTCGAACAATTTTATTTGTTGTTCTCTGTTCCTTTGATTGAGAATGAGGAAACAAGAACTAACACCAGTAAATAGTGTTCCAGGAAGTTTTATGCAATCCTCTTTTATTAAAAAAACAATGAAATTGTTTTAAAGAACTTGTTTCTCTGATGTGGCTAGTATTTTTCAATCTCGCGTACAGTGTTATAAAGAAATATGATGCTTTCTTCTTTAAAATATTTCTGGGTTATAAGAATTTACACACTAATAATTACACACACTTCTACAATTACTAGTTAGTTTAGTGGGATTTGACTTTATTTTAAATGAACATGAGCATTGTTAAAAATAATGTCAATGCATGGCTACTTAGGAGATTTAGTGGAAAAACCAGTTAATTCAATATAAAAAACAGATGCCACAAATATGGAATTAAAAATGTGAATTAAATTTATGATATTCACATACATAATATGCCAAAGTAAATGTTCATAATGTTTCAAAGTAAAACGCCTTCTGCATTTCATATGCTAATCTTGTACTGGGTACTGGTTCATCAGAACTGGTCTCAGTTCTGATTGGTTGACCACCTGTTCTATTCTGCTGTGGCATCGTACTGATTTTAAACATTTCAATTACTGCTTCAACCTTAAAGGTCATCTAGTCATCTGATGATATCATTTCATATGAGAGATGGAAAAGTGAGTCAAAAAACTTTGGAATATATTACCCAAAGCTACGCTGATTTAAAGTACAAGATTCAGGCTTATCCTTAACTTTTACAGCATCTTGTTTAAAGTATCCCTTTACTAAATCAATCTTCTTTGCACATATAGATACAAGTAGGCTCCAGTTCAGCTTATTTCAAAAGTAATAGTAAACTGTGTGATATATCAGGGTTCTTATTAAAAACATTCAAGCCTTAGACTCACACAGATCTGAAATAAGATCTAACTGACCCGCTTGATAGGCTGTGTGTTACCGAATTTCTGTAAGCCTCAATTTTCTCATTTGTAAAATGAGGACATTTATCTTATTTTGCAATTATATTAAATAATGTATGGATCACTAGTAGAATATCTGACTCATGAAAGCCAGTCCAGAAATGTAGTTTTCCTACTTCTACCAATCAACAAAAGGACATTGTCACTATTCAAACTAATGAGTGAGTTTCTGTGAAAACCCAATTAACAACAACAACAAAAAAAAAAACAAGGAAATTTATTTCAAGTTGTTGAAATTAAAATACTACTTCATTTTTCAGGAAGAAATAAGCTTAAAATTGGGATTATGAAATGCTAACAAAATAAACTGCCTCATACATTCATTTCTTGAATTTGAAATTTAAAAAATTAGTTTATTATAGTGCTAGTTGCTCAACCGTGTTCAACTCTTTGCAGCCCAATGGACTGTGGCCCTCCAGGCTTCTCTGACCATGGGATTCTCCAGGCAAGAATACTGGAGTAGGTTGCCATTCCCTTCTCCAAGGGATCTTCCTCACAGAGGAATTGAACCCAAGTCTCCTGAACTGTAGGCAGATTCTTTACCATCTGAGCCACCAGGGAAGCCCCCAAGTTTATTATAATTATTAGTTAAATGGGGATCTTCAACTTGAAAATCCATGAAGTTTCATGAAACTTTTCATTTCCTACAATTAACTTGTTAATTCATAGTTGTGTATAATCACAATTTTTGTAATGAAAGTCTTTGTAAAGATATTTAAACTCGTAAATAGTCATCTTTATTAATTGAATTACAGATAAGACTGATTAATGATGTGCTCTTTTTTTTTTTTTTTTTTTTTTCCTGAACTTCCCTGGTGGCTCAGACAGTAAAGCACCTGTCTACAATGCGGGAAACCCAGGTTCGAGCCCTGGGTTGGGAAGATCCCCTGGAGAAGGAAATGGCAATCCACTCCAGCATTATTGCCTGGAAAATCCCACGGACAGAGGAGCCTGGTAGGCTGCAGTCTATGGGGTCGCAAAGAGTCGGACACGACTGAGCGACTTCACTTTCTTTTTTTTTTAGTAGTAAGCAGTTTAGTGCCATAAAAACCTTTGCCAGTTTACTTAAATGTGTCAGCATAGTACATATAAATGTATGATTGATCTATTCCTTATATTTCAGGTGTCCTTTCAAGCCACCTTTATCAGTAGAAGTAGTGGGTGGGTCTTATGACTTCACAAGTGGCTCAAGTGGTAAAGAGTCCACCTGTAATGCAGGAGGTAGAGGAAATCAAAATTCAATCACTGGGTTGGGAAGATACCTTGGAAGAGGAAATGGCAACCCATTCCAGTTTTCTTGTCTGGAAAATCCCACGGACAGAGGAGCCTGGTGGGCTACAGTCCATAGAGTCGCAAAGAGTCAGACAGGACTTAGTGACTGATCACACATGCACATGGCATACTATTCCCTACATTAGATATACTTCATCAGAATTATATATTTACCAGGTTTCAAATGACTTGCCTTGCCTTTTAACATTGCTGGATTCATATACGGATGAACCGTGCTACCATAATACATATGTTAATTTCTAAAGATTTGAAAGATTGCTTGTGCATTGTATAATAAATGCATGCTTGTGGCAGAATGGCATGTCTGTAAGAGTCACAAGTTTCCTAATAACAGGCAGTAATTTTGATGTTTCAGTACTTTGAATGATTTCTACTCAACAGAGCAACAACATGCAAAGGGCAGATCTTCAGTTTTAACTCTAATAGCAGGGTTGGCATAACATAAAGACATACTTTGTTCCTTGTGATCCCAGTACTTCTCATCACATGGAAAACTTAAGTTGAATTATTTGATAACATCAAGTACTGTTCCAAGTCTTTGGAAGACAGATATGTTACAGTGGACAAATGGTCAGAGAAGATAGAATAAAGAATGGAAATGATCTGGATTTTTAAAATTAGGTGGTTATTTCACACAGGGTATAGCTGTGCAATTAATAACAAGGAATTATGAACATAATTCTGCTATGTGAGTTCTTGAGCTATTCATTTTATCTGACTGGAACTATGTAAGAGCAAAGAGAGATAAAATAATAACCCCCCAAATGACACAGTCAAAAGGATCTTTCAAAGTACCACAGAACCTCAGTGCTGTCCCAGTCTGTGTCACTCGAATCCTAATGTCTTCTTCCATAACCACAAGGCAGGCAGGAAACATAGAAGGTCTGAAATGAGCAGTGTGAATACCCCTTCTAATTGTAAGGAGCAGCACCCAGAAAGAGAGGACCGCTACCGGGGGGGTATATATGATTCTATTTGTGAAACCAGCCTTCACCATGAGCTTTAAAAATATTTGTACCCTGTGATTCACTAATGGGAAAACTTCTATGCATGTTTTAGGGCAAATGATAAAACCAAATGCTAGGGAAAAAGTCACCAAAAAAAGTCCAGAGCAATAATTTTTATAATAGCAAGATATTAGAAATAGCTTGTCACTCCAGGGATTAATAGCATAAAAGTGAAAATAACTTAGAAACTGAATAATTGAAGTTTTTTTTTTTTAAATGAATTGTGGTACATTTATAATATGTAGTAATGGGACCACTTAAAATGGCTAGGAAGTCATTTTAGGAAAGATGGTGGGAATGTCATCAACAGTGAGATTCTTTGGATGTTTTCTTTTTATGATTCATGCACTAAATATTATTTTTCTTTAAAGTGAAGAGAGATGAGATTGATCAACAGGAAGAAATGAATCAGGGAGCAGACTTCTGGCTGGAATGTTCTTGGGGCTGTGCTCCCCTTTGCCTAGAAGTCCCCTTTCCTCCCCCTTTACTGGTCCATCTCCTACTCATCCTTCAACATCCAAATTAAATATGTCCTCTATGCTGTCTCCCGAATGCAACCCATTCCTTATTTTTCAGCATATTCTATAACTTTGTGCTTTTACATATGTGTTCCAAAAACTCTATTTCTTGTAGTACAAGCTAACAAGATATATATATATATTTTTTTTTGCATACACCTTAGTAAACCAAAATGTCTATTATGAAAAACTTTTGGATTCAGAGATGCTGCGTGAATAGATACGTGAAAGAACTGATAAGTTTATAAAATGAATACAACGGATTAGGTAATTTCTAAGGAAGCTTCCAGGTTTATGAGTCTTTCCCCAAATGTGCATAAAGAGTAAAGATTTCAATTGTAATACAATTTGCTCAGCAGTGTACATTGAGAAAATCAGTAGTGTAAAAGGTGAAATGCTTTCATTTTAATTCTGTATTATATATATATATATTGCATGGGTACATATACTATATTTATTTACTCATATGTTGATATATTAAGGGACATGTGGTGATTCTCTTTATCTCTTAGAGAAAATTACTCTAGAGAGACACAGTAATTTAGTTTCTTATATTTTATATCATCAAAAAAATCACTAGTTTCCCATTTTACAAGACTTTCTCAGGATGAATCATTTCAAACTCACTGAAAAGACTTTTTAGTAATAAACTAAGAGTATCAATTTGGTGTTTTTGTAGAATACTGCCATAATGTTTCTGATTTAGAAAGCAGAAATGCGACTTTTTTTTTTAATTAGTGCATTGCATTATTCATAACAAGTAGAAATGACATTTTTAAATTAATGTTAAGAGAAAAGGCACTTGAAAATGAATCTTGTCAATGGCATTTAGTATTGGAAATGAGAACTGAGTCAGCTTACTTCCTTCCCTAGAAGTGCTGCCACTGTTGTGACACTGTGTTTCATTTTGTAACCCATGTGCTACTTAGGCCAGACATGCATTTTCTGGATGCCATCTGTTGGTTTCCAATGGTTTACTACATGGTGGGCTCTATTGACAAGTAGGTGACAAAATCTTTGGCACCCTCACCAGTGTGGTGTCCTGTGCTTGTCATGTGCTGTGCCCCTGTGTTGCATGTTGAGTGTAACCTGCCATTTCAGTGTTGTAAATATGATGTATATTGCATGTAGAGCTTATGGTCTCGTGTTACACATCTTGCATTCAAACTTCCTAAGCGGTAATCTGTTGTTGATTTAAACAGATCTTGTTGCATGTCAGTCTTGTTCCATTTCTAAACCACTTTGGTTTTGTGTCATCTACAGCAGTAAGATGTTTAACTGTTCACATTGTGCTAGAGAGAACCTAGAACTTCAACACTGTGCTGCATTGGTATCATTACCATTACTTTTGGAAAACTTTAAAATAATTTGGAATGCTCATTTTTAAGTCAAAATTTTTAATTGGAGCATTTCCTTAGTTTATTCTTAGAACATATTAGAGTCTGTAATTTCTAATAATTTGTTAATTAAAGGTCAAATGTGTGTGATGCTTCAGCTTTAAAATACAAATTCCTTTATATGCATGAACATGACATTGTAACAAATACTAAAATTAAAAGGTCATAAAACTAATATGCTTATAAAATGTGTTAATCTTCCATTCTAAAAAAACATCAGCCAGAGCATTGCAAATAATATGCTGAAAGTTATCCACTGAGAACTCCCGTGTTTACAGTTCGTCTTGTAGATGTTAAAAAAAACAAAGCTTTGTAACTTTGAGAGTGTTTATTGACTGTGGATACATTAATGGCCAAACAGATTAACACACGTTTGGTCTCCATTCTACATGAATATGCCTGGGTTTCCTTGGTAGCTCAGTGGTTAAGAATCCACCTGCCTATGCAGGAGATGCAGGTTCGATCCCTGAGTCAAGAAGACCCTCTGGAGTAGGAAATGGCAACCCACTCCAGGACCCTTGCCGGGAGAATCCCGTGGACAGAGGAGCCTGGCAGACTACTTTCCATGAAGTCACAAAAGAGTTGGAAACAACTTAGCAACTAAACAACTACATTAATATAATTTACATTACTGTTGTCATAATACTAACCAACTAATTAAAATATAGAGGTATTAAAACTACTATTTGAATCCACAAAAATGAAATCAACCCATATTTTATCATTAGTAATGTTTCTTTGATGTGATGTTAATAGTATTCTACTAAAATTCATTAGGACATTATATTTAAAAGATACAAAATAAACCTCTCATGCATCTTTTCTTATGTAAACTAGAAAATGAATTCTCCCTTTATAAAAGTATTAATGGGGAGGAAAGGAAGAATGGAAAGGATCAAATTCCTAGGATTAGAGGTGAAAAAGGATTGACTACAAGTCACCAATTATTGAAACTGGGTAATTGGTACAGGAGATTCACTATAGTATTCTCTTCTGCTAATGTTTGAAATTTTCCTTAAACATAAATGATGAGCAAACAAAATCTATGAATCAATTAAAACGCTCTCACAAACATTCCTTTATATTTATACCTTCACATTCTGGTTCTCCTCAAAAAGAAAGAGAGAAGGGGAGAAAGAGAAGCATTGCCAGTCAGAGTATCTGTAACTTTTTCAACCATATTGACTTTTTTCTTGTGCCGCCATCTGGTGGCCAAACTGTGTAAAGCACTCACGCTTAATTAAAAACAGTCTTGGTAGATAAGATGGTGGGAAGAAATTGTGATACACACAGAATTATAAAAACAAAGTGGTAGTCTACCAAAAAGATAAAGAATAAAATACAATTCTAAATGAATACAAATAATCTAAAGTTAAAACATGAAGAATAGTTTCTATGTGATTCAGAAATGCCACTCTAAATTTATATAGATCCTATAAATTTCTTTAGATTTAAATTCATATTCAATGATAATTACTAAAACCATTTGCCAATGTTATGTGTAAATTACAACAGCCAGTATTTTCAGTATGGCATTAACTGATATGTACAGATTTGGCTAGCAAGTAACTGTTTAGTACAAATTTTCTCATAAGTGACGTTTTTTTGTCAAGTCTCAACTTCCTTGATTTATTGACGATGAAATACTCATTTTTATTACAACTTCTGGGTATCATTTTTTGATCAAGGTTACCTTCTATTAATTAACTTTTCCTTTTCCTATATAGACAATTTGTTTAATGGGGGAAATAAAGATCGTAAGAGCTGAAATATGAAAAAGTGAATTAACACTATAATAATAGTGTGTGAAGTCATGAGATTTAGCATCTTTTTTATGGTCCCCAAGGGATCATATTTGCTTTCCAACTTCTTCTTTCCTTTAAAAAGTATTTTAATAGATATAAGAATAATTATAAATTTCCTAGATAAAAAGAATACCCTAGTAAAGTATTTCTGGAAATTTAAACTTGGTCATCATATTGATTAGATGTTATGGTCCTGGCCGCTCTCACCATATGAAATTTATTTGGGATAACATTCTGTTTCCACAGTTTTAGCCATAAAATCCCTGCTATAGAACACTGTGCCTGATTCAAGCAAAATATTTTTTCTGGACTATTCCTGGGGATCTTGGACTCAAAGCTTTGTTAATACTCTCTCGCCGTTTAGCAGAGTAAGAAATCTTGCCTCTTGCCTTCCTGTAACAGGAAAATAATCCCCTCTAATGTGAGACAGCTAATTCAAGGGATCATGCAGTTTGAGACAATCTTTAGGAGAATTAACTGTTCCTTTTAAGAATCTAAAAGGAGCTACTGCTCTTTGAGTTTTATACTTTTTACTTTAAATTGGAAGATGTAGAAATCAGCTAGCCCAATTTTTCTTATTTGTCTTCAGTCAACTCTGAACCTTGAATACCCTTGCATTCAATCAAGTATAATCTCCCTTTTCCAATTCAGTCCTATTTTTGAAATTTGTGTTAAGCAGAGGCAATGAAAAATGGTTTTCTTGATTCAGCTTTTGCTATAACATTGTTTTTAAATTCAATGCTAGGTAAATTTTTTATCACTGATAGGGGAGATGACTGACTCTATCTATGGTAACTCATAGGAACTTGTGTCTTAGTTTAGCAATTGTTTCCTGCAACCAACAAATTTAATTCATTTAATCACTTGCTCAAAAAGTGTCTGAAAGGTAGGCTTGAAAGCAAATGATATTTATATGTTTTACATGTTTTTGGCTGTGTAGAACCAATCTATAAGACATAACTTCACACAGATAAATAGACATTTAAAAATAAATATCTCTAATAAATATATTTCCTTGTTAGACTTGATCATCTAAATTAATATATGTTCATTTTTATTCTTACCAGAAGTGCTTCAGAGATAAAAAAAAAATGCAAATGCCATTTTTTGAAATAATATGCTAACTGTAAAAACAAAAGTCTAACATGCTCTCATTCTGTTTGATTGCAAAATTGGTGTTTTCAGGCTTTATTTATAAAATTCATAAATATTATTAAAGAAAGATCCTTAATGCATATGGTTTGAAATTATTGAGATCTAATGAAGCATATAGAACCCCCAAATGCAATTTATTTCATATCTCTGGAGAATATTGTATTAGTTCCCATAACATCTATCAGTGTCCACTCTGTGCAAGCCACCTATAACAGTAACCTCTATGCCTATAAGCGTGGGGAGCGGGTAGGTGAGTTTCAGCATCATCCTAACACTGAGATTTACTGAAAGTTCACTTTTCTCTGTTGATTTTTATCAAAGCCTAGATGATTTACTCAGGTGTGGAGTGACTTTTGCTGCCAACATGGTGGTCGTGGACAAAGAAAGCACCATGAGCGCTGAGGAAGACTACATGGCGGACGCCAAAACCATCGTCAACGTGCAGACCCTGTTCAGGTAAACGTCTGGGCAGCCCGCCCCTTCCTCAGACTTACTGCTAACCACCTGTGAAACGCCTGACTCTGTCTCTAAGGAATGCACATGGGACACAAACTGAAGTTATGTTTATCCATTCGATCATAAAACAGATATGATATACGACCTAATGTGTGACTGGTCCTATGTGAAATTTAATTTTTAACACAAGGTCAGCAATTCTTTTAAATAAAAAAAGAATAGTACCTCTGTTTTCTTATATAGTTCAACTAACAGATTCTAAAAAATTGTGTTCAGTAGCAGTCATGATTTTTTTTTCATGTTGTGCATGTTCTGATTTTGCTTTTATGCCTAGCAGTGGCCAAAGGTATGCATTTACATACTGAGTAACCAGGAATAAAAGATTTCAAGGCTCATTTACCCATGTCAGGAGCTAAGACATAAGCTTATCCTCGCTGTTTTCCTGCCTTTTGTTAATTCAGCCCACCCAGATAGGAATTCCTGTTATGGAAATCTTTGGGTAAGAATGGGCAATAGCGCCCAGATAAAAGTTCATGCTGTGAGCAAAATCAAAAGCACTAGTAGGGACTTTCTTGGCAGTCTAGTGGTTAAGGCTTCACCTTCCAATGCAGGGGTTGTGGGTTCAATCTCTATTATAGCAAATTCAATAAAGACTTTTTAAATGGTTCATAAGAAAAAAAAAAAAAAACAGTCAATTTACATCTTAAAAGAGTCACCAGTAAATTGAGACATCTGCATCACTTGGAATGATTCTTTTTAAAATCATTTAACATTTAAATATCTAAAAGATCATTATTTCAGTTTTATGAGCTTTGCAGAAGTCTAAAGGAAGTATCTGAGCTACCAAATTAAGAAAATAAATAAAACAATCTGAACCTGATTTTTTTCTCTCCTCCCTTCATACCTTCATATTATAGCAGAACATCTATTGAGGATAGTTATCTGTTTACAGTTTGAGGTCAGAATTCAGGAGAGTGGAGATTTGTGTCTCACTTAAGTTGACTATTTATTACATGATCTTAGGTAAATTACTTTCCTTCTCTAAATCTTGATGTCTTAACCATAAGGTTGTTGGAGATATAACAACATATACCTGCCTGGTCATTTTCAGGTTCCCAATAAATATTGTGCTCATCTGTGTCCAACTCTTTGTGACTGCTTGGACTGTAGCCCACTGGGCTCCTCTGTCCTTGGAATTTTCCAGGCAAGAATACTGGAGTGGATTGTCCTTTCCTTTCCCAGGGATCTTCTCGACCCAGGGATTAAAACTGTATCTCTTGCATCTCCTGAACTGGCAGGCAGATTCTTTACCACTGTGCCATCTGGGAAGCCCCAGTCAACGTTGTGCATGCTGTGCTAAGTCGTTTCACTCATGTCTGACTCTTTGCAACCTTTTGGACTGTAGCCCTCCAGGCTCCTCTGTCCATAGGGATTCTCCAGGCAAGAATACTGGAGTGGGTTGCCATGCCCTCCACCAGTGGATTTTCCCCCAATGAATATTAGCTACTGTAATTATTAACCATATGATTATCACCCCCCTGGGGCAGAGTGGAAAAGCTGTGGACCTTGGAACAATATAGCAACGAACTAAGTTCCTGGAGAAAATTACTAAATGTGACTTTGAGTGTATTTCTTAACCTTACTGAAATTCAGTTTCCCTCATCTATAAAATGCATGTGGAGAATAATTCACTCTTCTTGCAGTATCAGTGTGAAGACAGGAAATCAGGTATATAAAGATGCAGAGTACATCATGAGAAATGCTGGGCTGGAAGAAGCACAAGCTGGAATCAAGATTGCCAGGAGAAATATCAATAACCTCAGATATGCAGATGACACCACCCTTATGGCAGAAAGTGAAGAGGAACTAAAAAGCCTCTTGATGAAAGTGAAAGAGGAGAGTGAAAAAATTGGCTTAAAGCTCAACATTCAGAAAACTAAGATCATGGCATCTGGTCCCATCACTTCATGGGAAATAGATGGGGAAACAGTGGAAACAGTGTCAGACTTTATTTTTTGGGCCTCCAAAATCACTGCAGATGGTGATTGCAGCCATGAAATTAAAAGATGCTTATTCCTTGGAAGGAAAGTTATGACCAACCTAGATAGCATATTCAAAAGCAGAGACTACTTTGCCAACAAAGGTCCGTCTAGTCAAGGCTATGGTTTTTCCAGTGGTCATGTATGGATGTGACAGTTGGACTGTGAAGAAAGCTGAGCACTGAAGAATTGATGCTTTTGAACTGTGGTGTTGGAGAAGACTCTTGAGAGTCCCTTGGACTGCAAGGAGATCCAACCAGTCCATTCGAAAGGAGATCAGTCCTGGGTGTACTTTGGAAGGACTGATGCTGAAGCTGAAACTCCAATACTTTGGCCACCTCATGCGAAGAGTTGACTCATTGGAAAAGACTCTGATGCTGGGAGGGATTGGGGGCAGGAGGAGAAGGGGACAACAGAGGATGAGATGGCTGGATGGCATCACCGACTCGATGGACATGAGTTTAAGTGGACTCCGGGAGTTGGTGATGGACAGGGAGGCCTGGCGTGCTGCAATTCATGGGGTTGCAAAGGGTCAGACACGACTGAGCAACTGAACTGAACTGAACTGAACTGAAAGAATCTCTCCAGCACCTGCAAAATCTACCATGAACTTGCCTAGAACCTCCTCCTGTTCAGAAGGAGTAATACATTATCTGAAGTCACTGTAATGGGGTGGATGATTTAGAATATAGCTCACTAGTCATTGAGCTATGTAAGTAGTACATTTAAAAGTAGCATAACACATGCTTAAAATATGACATATTATATATAAGCAATATTTTTCTCTCTAGAGAATGAAAAAGGAAATACAGGGTAGAAAATTAATGCAGAAGGATGAGATTTATAGTCAATAAATAAAGTCAACTCGTAGTGTTTTATTCCATACTTGGCAAGAGCTAATTATAGTTTTAGCAGCAGAGGGTCTTGGGTCTTTACTTAAGCATACCATTTTAATTTTCAACTTACTGTGAGTTTATTTGTATTATAGTGAAATTTCTATTGATTTGATATATGCTCTGAATGATTTTTATGTTAAGAGAATAATCCCCATTTTACTGAGAGATGCAAAGTCTCAAATTAATCATTTAAAATGAACCAGAATACCTAAGGGCAGATACACATGTGCTTGCTGATTGTGGCAAGCCTGCCTGCCCTGAGTACCTGGTGGAGGTGGGCCACCTCTTAAAAGGATGGATGGAGAGCAGATGTGTGCCTTTGGACCTTTTCACTATTAAAAGTTACTTATCTTCTGCAAGATATTTTAGAAATTATGCAATTTGTATAGTGCAAAACACATCGAGAGTGAATAGTTTCAAACAGAAATTTGAGAAGCACTATTAGATACCCAGACTCTGCTCTTCTCTTTCCTCTGCTCATAAAGGCATTATTATTTAAGTACAAAACAGTATTTTTCAGGAAAAAAAAAATATTTTAGACCAATAGATATAGAAAAAAAATTTATGGTTACCAAAGGGGACAAGGGGAGGAGGGATAAATTAGGGGGTTGGGATTAACATATACACACCACTATACATGGGGGGCTTCCCCAGTGGCTCAGCAGTAGTAAATCCACTTGCCAATGCAGAAGACATTGGAGACTCAGTTCAATCCTGGGTCAGGAAGATCCCCTGGAGGAGGGAATGGCAAGCCACTCCAGTATTCTTTCCTGAAGAATGCCATGGGCAGGGTAGCCTGACGGGCTGCAGTCCATGGGGTCACAAAGAGTCAAACGCAATTGAGCATGCATGCAAGGCAACTACTATATATAAAATAAACAACCTATAAGGGAAAAGAACTTGAAAAACAATAGGTATATATGTATGTATAACTAAATCACTGTGTGGTACACCTGAAACTAATGCAATATTGTAAATCAGCTATAATTTTTATAAAATACGGTAATACTTAAACGTTAAAGAAATCTAGGAGATTTTTGATGGAGTAATTCATCAGTTAATTAGGCATGCTAAACTAGGCTAGTCTTACATAATAAAAGAAGCAGATATCAGTATGTCTCTATAGTATATATAATACCATTTATGTAGATAAATAACCAGAATTGTAGACTCGGTGGTTTCATTTTATTGGTCAGTCAGTCATCACCCTTGAGGTCACTCTTCCACACTTCTTGAAGGTTTCAGTTCCTGATTCACTGTGACTCTTGCCAGCCCTGCTTCTACCATAATTCTTGATGATTTCAAAAATCCTAGGCAGATGGTCCTTTGGATATCTGCCCTTAGTCACCCATTCTCATGTGATTGGAAAATCAATAGTTTCCACTCCATATTCCGAGTTGCATTCAACTCTCTGAGCACTACCACTTATTTTCTATGTCATTGCTTCTCACATCCCCAACTCTGAACCATCCTTTTTCACTGGAATCTACTGTCCACTGATCCTACTGTCCTTAGTCACCTGAGGGCTCTTCTTCCTTACCCCAATTCAGTTCCAAGATCAATCATGGAAAAGAGTCCTGTGCTGATCCTCTAAACAATCACTGATGATCTACTAAAACCAGTCTCAACTCTGCTCCCCTTTTCTCTCTTCCTCCTACTTCCAGTTTTCTGAGCTTTCCTGTTTTCTATCCACCACTTTGCATGAAATTCCCTAGAGGCAGATGACAAATTGCAGAGGGAGGATCCCAATTACTCTTATAGTAAGCATCAAGCTCCCAGAAGTCCAGTCAGTGTGTGGATTGAAGACTATTAGGATAATATTAGCAGATATTAGGATAAAAGCCTAGGGCCCCATCTCCAAGGGAACTAGATTCTTACACACTGAGTTTGCAGGAGGGAATAATGTTAAAAATGAATTTGTTGTTGTTGTTCAGTCTCTAAGTGGCGTCTTGCTCTTTGCAACCCGTGGTCTGCAGCATGCCAGGTTCGTCCGTCCTCCACTATCTCCAGGAGTTTACTCAGATTCATGTCCATTGAGTCGGTGATGCTATCTAACCACCTTATCCTCTGCTGCCCCTTTCTCTTCTTGCCCTCAATCTTTCACAGCATCAGGGTCTTTTCCAATGAGTCGACTGTTTGTATCAAGTGTCCAAAGTATTGGAGCTTCAGCTTCAATATGAGTCCTTCCAATGAATATTCATGGTCTATTTCCTATAGGATTGACTGGTTTGATCTCCTTGCTGTCCAAGGGACTCAGAAGAGCCTCCTCCAGCACCACAGTTTGAAAGTATCAATTCTTTGGCACTCAGCCTTCTTGATGGTCCAACTCTCACATCCTTAAGTGACTACAGGAAAAATCATAAAAGTTATTAAAGAAGACAATTTAATACTATTTGATACAAACAAACATTAACACTTCCTGAAGTGTGCAATCTCCATTCCCAAGGGTCCAGAGAACTGCAAAATGGGATGCTGTGCTGTGCTTAGTCCTGACTCTTTGCAACCCCATGGATTGTAGCCCACCAGGCTCCTCTGTCCATGGGATTCTTCAGGCAAGAATACTGGAGTGGGTCATTATTTCCTACTTCAGGGGATCTTCCTGACCCAGGGACTGAACCAACATCTCCTTCATCTCCTGCATTGCAGGCAAATTCTTTACCTGCTGAGCCATGGGGTGGGAGGAAAGAAGCTTTTAAAGCTTAAAGAATAAGAAACAAGGAAGAGAAACAAATAGAGAATGAATAAGGAAATAAGTACCAAGCCCTGAGTTGGCTTGGCATTTGCAGATTGGCTGACTGGATGTAATCTACTTCTGGTTGAGTGGGACATTTACAGGGACAGGAATGTGATCTAAGTTTTGGTTTGTAGATATGGCACCAGGACAGGAGCCATTCCATCTTGGACCTAGAGTTTATTTCAACCATTATTCATTTCCTCAAAGAAGAGCCAGTTCTAATCAGTTTATTAGTGAGGCGCACAGTGTCGACAGAAATATAGCTAATAGAAGCCATCTCAACTCTAGGATGTACACTCTCTGATGGAGGGGGGTGGGGAACTGAGGCACCCTGGGTGGTGAAACTAAATGCTAGCTGCAACTGAAGTTTATCTTAAACGTGACTCTGAACCCATCACCCTGTTTATGCTGAAGTATTTTAACATGAGAGATAGCCTAAGAGTCATTCAGCTGATATTGATGGAGTTTGGGATTTAAATCAGAAGAGTTCCAAAGTCTAACATCAACTTCACTTGAATCTAGGTAGTCTGAATGTACCCAGACTCTTGCATCGTCTTGCCAAGCAAGGCTGTTGAAAGGACTAAGTGAGATGATTTCTGAGAAGTACAAAACAGGCAGATAGTAATAGGCAGTTTCTACTTATTAATAGAATGTGTCTTTTAACACAAGAATGTGTCTTTTAAGCAAACTTGAATTGCTGTTTCTAAAATACTGTGGCCACCAATATGTGTAAGCAGACATCATGGTTAGTTTATTAATTAGAAAATTGGGACAAGAATTTAGATGCATTATTTCCTTGGCTTATTTATTTCTAGGAGACAGTCAAATCTTGTGATCTCCTTAGTATCTGGATGTTTTAGATGAATAAAATTACAGTATGCTGTTACTTTATACAGGGTGATGCTACATTTTATGTTAGCATTTCTGTGTAGCGGTTTAAGCCATGCCATTTTAACTTGATTATTTTGGCATTCTGTTTGGATGGGAGGCCTTTTGAGTTTTACATTTTTTGCTTTTAAAACTGTGAAGGAATATGTTAGAAAAATCTTCAATCTGTGCTTATATTAGAGATACAAACAGGATACAATTCAAGTCTGAAATGAAAGTTAAGAGTGCTGTAGCTCACAACTTACTAATATATGACCAGTCTGGAATAAGGTTGAATTTGTTATTCAGAAGCTCAGATTGATCACTTGAGCTCCTATCTGCCCAGCTTATGAGGACACTCAGCTTTACTGACCAGGGCTCTCTTCTCCCTGGATTGTCTGAGGACCCTCCAGAGTTAGTCCCCAGAGACCAAAGGCAAACAAGAGAGTCTCCTTACTTCATTGGCAGTGTTTGTGTGTGTGAGTGGGAAGCTGAAGAGGATTTGGGGGGTTTTGGGGGATTTGGGGGGAATTCCTTTCCACCTGGAGTTGTATCTGAAACATAGCTTTGTGACCGAACACTGGACAACACAGCTTAATGTATCTTCATCCATTGTGACAGTTATCTGTTTGCTGTCTGGGCCCCAAAATACCCACCCAGGAAGTGATTCGTCTTTAGCATACAAAGTTTAGAGTGAAGTACCCAGAGTGTTAACACTCAAACACTTAGGGAGAACCCCTGAAGCGTGTACTGGGATGGCTGGACCAAGAGGAACCTCCAGACTCAGCCATGCTTTGTGCCAGCATGCAGTGTCTCTGCAGAAGGACCTGAGCGGGTCTTTACCCCAATGCATGCCTCTCTCCTGGGGAGTTTCCTCTGTGGGCTCCTAGTTGCTCCATAGAGCAGCAAACTTCCTGTGGATGAACTCTAGCCCAGAGGTTGCCAGATCCCCTCCCCTGCTTTGCTCAGAAGAGACTATTGGAATCCCTAGCAGCTGGCCTGCCTGCTCCCCTAAAGGCCATTTCAGAGCACAGAAGACAGTACCCGATAAGGTCTTTATCATGGTGTTGTTGTTATGTAGTTGCTCGGTCATTTTCCAACTCTTTTGCAACTCTTGGACTTAAGCCTGCCAGGCTCCTCTGTCCATGAGATTTCCCAGGCAACAGTTCTGGAGTGGGTTGCCATTTCCTTCTAAAGGGGATCTTCCCAACCTGGGAATTAAACCCATGTCTCCTGTGTCTCTTGCATTGACCTGAGCCACCCCAGAGAAGCCCCCTTTGTCAACTTAGATCCTGTTAAAATTTCTCTTCCACCTGCCTAAGCACCCATCCTTAAACATCTCAGAGAAGCACTCAGGTGAATCTCCCAGGCACAAAGATTCCTTAAAATTTTTTCAAATTGAAAGAAAAGCTGGTCCTCACTTTCAAATTTAAATTTCTCTTGCTGAGTTTTTACCTAACAAAACACTCTGTACATTTGGGAAATGCTGAACGTTTTCACACTTTTATGAACAAATGTTAGTACCTAAATTCAACTTAAATAGGCACATCAAAATGTGCCTTGAATAAAAACAACCATTTCCAACACCAAAGACATTTTGAAGTGGCAAGTTTTGCTCCACTTTACAAAAAAAAATATTAAGCAAGTCGTTTAAAGATATAGCTAGAAGGATTGTTAGTGAAACGTTGTTGCTGAACGAAAAGACACTGGGATTCCTGGTCTCTGGAGGAGAAGAATTCAGTCCGGGGCCAGAGACAAACCTTGATCGCTCAGAGCTTTTGTGTAATAAAGTTTTATTAAAGTATAAAGGAGATAGAGAAAACTTCTGACATAAGCATCAGAAGGGGGCAGAAAGAGTACCCCTCTGCTAGTCTTCAGCTGGATGTTATATAGTCACTAGCAGTCTGTTAATAAAATAAAGGAATGTCTTAAAACTCAGAATGGCACCAGGCCCCTCACCCATAAGATGCATTTTGGGATAATTTTGGCACCAAATGGTTCATCCTGGGCCATAAAATGATTAACTTGAATCTTGTAGAAGGACAGATTACCATACAAAGGTTTGTATTACCATACAAAGATTACCATACACAATCATTTACATAGATTATGGGAACAATATCTGAGTATAACATACCGGTTTGTCAAGTAGATTCTGAGCCATGAGGCAACCGACTTGAAGACAGAGTTTGAGGTAAATGCATATTACATTAGCATATCTTAAGACAAACATTTCCATAAGAAAAATGCATTGGTTATCTCAAGGTTTGAGAATAGTTAACTTCAGGTGAAACCAGGTGTCATTATGGCAACACAGTATTTTAAGAGAAACCTCCTTTTAAATTTGTATAGAGAAGGGAAAATATCAGCTAGTTTGTTTCCTCCTGCCCTTTAAGAGAGATAAAAATGTCTGACACTTGCAAGCTATTTCCTCCGTTTGGAGACCCCTGGCCTTCCTGCCTGTTACCCTCTCATTAGTTTGGCAACTAATGAAAAAAAATAGAAGAATCTTTGTGATCTAGTCCAGTGGGTGAAGGAATGCCTCCCTGAGGAATTGGTACTCAGTCTTTAACTAGAAGGGCATCCCAGGAGGCACAGTGGCAAAGAATCCGCCTTCAATGCAGGAGACGCAGGTTCGATTCCTGAGTCAGAAAGATTTCCTCCGGGAGGGAATGACAACCCACTCCAATATTATTGCCTGAGAAATCCCATGGACAGAGGAGCCTGGTGAGCTACAATCCATGGGGTCACAAAGAGTCAGACGCAGCTGAGTAACAGCACACACGCACTTTTACTAGAAAGAGGCTGAGTGGGTGTAGAGATGAGCAGAGAATTCCACAAGAGGGCAGCAAATACCGAGGCTCTGGGAACTAAACAGCACTTGGAGCAGAGCCTGGGAAAGTCCAACCTAGGCTAACATGGAAATCAGAAGCCAGACATTTGAAATGACAGGACTGTAGGAGGAAAAACATCATGTTAAGAGTAAAAATAAAAAGGGAATATTATTTCTAGCTTGGTACTAGTAATTATAGTCTTACTGAAGAAATGACCCCCCATAGGCACTTGGGAAATGATGTAATTCAAGAATACTGTTACCGAATATGTATCAATGCAAGAGTAATTCCTTTATATAGTGCAAAAACATTTTAATATTTTCTTTGGTTTACATGGGTTAAAATTTTCTATTTAGGAGATATCTGATGTTTACTGTATGGTCATTTAATGACAACCTCAGACTCAGATCTAAATTGTTTTAAAAGTGTTTGTGAAAAATTAAAATATTTTCATATTTGTTTTAGTGCCAATATTCAGTTAGAGTCTAAAACTGGTGTCTCATGCATTTAAGTGTGTCTATATATCTTACATAGTAATATATACCCCCTTGTGATTTAAAACATCAATCCCAGCCACCACAGATCAAATTGAATAGAGTGACACACAAGCTTAGTAATATTTTATTAAATATTAGTACCTAGGAAAAAGAGAATTGTTATTGTTCAGTTGCTAAGCCATGTCCAACTCTTTGCAAACCCATGAACTCAGCACACCAGGGTTCCCTGTCCTTCACTATCTCACAGAGTTTATTCAAACTCATGTCCATTGAGTTGGTGACTCTATCCAGAAGTCTCATCCTCTGTCACTCCCTTCTCTTCCTGCCCTTAATCTTTCCCAGCATCATGGTCTTTTCCAATGAGTTGGCTGTTTTTCGTATCAGGTGGCCAAAGGATTGGAGCTTCAGTTTCAGTATCAGTCCTTCCAGGGAATATTCAGGCTGGATTTCTTTTAGAATTGACTGGTTGGATCTCTTTGCAGTCCAAGGGACTCTCAAGCATCTTCCCCAGCACCACAATTCAAAAGCATCAATTCTTTGGCACTCAGCCTTCTTGATGGTCCAGCTCTCACATCTTTACATGACTACAGGAAAAAATATAGCTTTGATTATACACAACTTTGTCTGTAAAGCGATGTCTCTGCTTTTTAATATGCTATCCAGGTTTGTCATAGCTTTTCTTCCAAGAAGCAAGTGTTTTTTAATTTCATGGCTGCAGTCAGAATGCACAGTGATTGTGGAACCCAAGATGATAAAGTCTGCCACTTTTTCTATTTTTTCCCCATCTATTGCCTTGATGTGATAGGACTAGATGCTGTGATATTAGTTTTTTGAATGTTGAGTTTAAAGGCAGCTTTTTCACTCTCCTCTTTGATCTTCATCAAGAGTTCCTCTTCACTTTCTGCCATTAGAGTGGTATCATCTACATAGCTGAGGCTGCTGATATTTCTCCTGTAAATCTGGATTCCAGCTTGTGATTCATCCAGCTTGCCATTTCCCATGATGCACTCTGCATCAGTTCAGTTCAGTTCAATCGCTTAGTGGTGTCTGACTGTTTGCGACTCCGTGGACTGCAGCATGCCATGCCTCTCTGTCCATCACCAACTCCAGGAGATTACTCAAATTCATGTCCATTGAATCGGTGATGCCATCCAACCATCTCATCCTCTGTTGTCACCTTCTCCTCCCACTTTCAATCTTTCTCAGCATCAGGGTCTTTTCAAATGAGTCAATTCTTCCCATCAGGTAGCCAAATTATTGGAGTTTCAGCTTCAGGATCAGTCCTTCCAATGAATTTTCAGGACTGATTTCCTTTCAGATGGACTGGTTGGATCTCCTTGCAGTCCAAGGGATTCTCAAGAGCCTTCCCCAACAGCACAGTTCAAAAGCATCAACTCTTCATTGCTCAGCTTTCTTTATAGCCCAACTCTCACATCCATACATGACTACTGGAAAAATCATAGCTTTGAGTAGTCGGACAGTTGTTGGCAAAGTAATGTCTCTGGTTTTTAATAAGCTGTTTAGGTTGGTCATAACTTTTCTTCCAAGGAGCAAGCATCTTTTACTTTCATGGCTGCAGTCACCATCTGCAGTGATTTTGGAGCCCCCCATAAGTAAAATCTGTCACTGTTTCTATTGTTTCCCCATCTATTTTCCATGAAGTAATGGAACTGGATGCCATGATCTTAGTTTTCTGAATGTTGAGTTTTAAGCCAAAATTTTCACTCTCCTCTTTCTCTGGATAGAAGTTAAATAAGTAAGGTGACAATATACAACCTTGATATACCCCTTTCCCAGTTTGAAGCAGTCTGCTGTTCCATGTTTGGTTCTAACTGTTGTTTCTTGACCTGGTTACAGGTTTCTCAGAGGCAGGTCAGGTGGTCTGGTATTTCCATCTCTTGAAGAATTTTCCACTGTTCGTTGTGATCCACGCAGTGGCTCAGATGTTAAAGAATCCACCTGCAGTTCAGGAGACCTGGGTTTGATCCATAGGTTGGGAAGATCCCTTGGAGAAGGGAAACAGCTAACCACTCAGTATTCTTGCCTGGAGAATTCCATGGAAGAGGAGCCTAGCAGGCTACCATCCAAGGGTTCCAAAGAGTTGACATGACTGAGCCACTTACATGTAGGACTTCTCTATAGCTCAGACAGTAAAAAATCTGCCTGGAATGCAGGAGACCCAGGTTTGATCCCTGGGTTGGGAAAATTCCCTAAAGAAGGGAATGCAACCTACTCCAGTATTCTTGCCTGGAGAATAATCCCATGGACAGAGGAGGCTAATGGGCTACAGTCCCCAGGGTGGCAAAGAATCAGACATGATTGAATAACTAACGCTACGCTTCTACACACAGTCAAAGGCTTTAGTGTAGTCAGTAAAGCAAAAGTAGATGTTTTTCTGGAATTCCCTTGCTTTCTCTATGATGCAACAAATGTTTGCAATTTGATCTGGTTCTTCTCTCTCTTCTAAATCCAGCTTGTACATCTGGAATTTCTCAGTTCACTTTCTGCTGAAGCCAAGTTTTAATTATTTTGAGCATTACCTTGCTACCATGTGAAATGAGTGCAGTTGTATGGTGATTTGAACATTCTTTGGCATCGCCCTTCTTTGGTAGGATTGGAATGAAAACTGACCTTTTCCACTCCTGTGGCCACTGCTGAGTTTTTCAAATTTGCTGGCATATTGAATGCAGCACTTTAATAGAGTCATCTTTTAGGATTTAAATAGCTCAGCTGGAATCCCATTACCTCCACTAGCTTTGTTCATGATAGTGCTTCCTATAGCCTACTTCACTTCACATTCCCGGATGTATGGTTCTAGGTAAGTGATCACACCATCATTGTTATCTGGGTCATTAAGACCTTTATTGTACAGTTCTTTTGTATATTCTTGCCACCTCTTCTTAATCTCTTCTGCTTCTGCTAGGTCCTTGTCATTTCTGTCTTTTATTGTGCCTATCTTTGCATGAAATATTCCCTTGGTACCTTCAATTTTCTTGAAAAGATCTCTAGTGTTTCCCATTTTATGGATTTCCTGTATTTCTTTGCCTCTTTCTCTTATGGCTTTATTATCTCTCCTTGTTATTCTGTGAATCTCTGCATCCATATGGGTATATCTTTCCTTTTCCTTTCACTTCTCATTTTGTCATTTTATTTCTAAAATGTTATACATTCAAAATATACTTAAGTCATGTTTAGGTTCCGAAATATGTGTACTGTGTCAGTATTTTAAAGGTATATAATTAAATTTCTTAAGCAATCAAATTTGTAAATATGAAGTATTATAATTCAATACAGGTAGTATTTTATGGATTTGAAGGACACTGCAGTAAAATATTTCATTATTTATGTGTTATTAGTTCTAAGATTTTACTAGGTGGCAGACTAGATAATTCACTCAGTTGTTCAGTTTAAATAACATAAATGGAGTAGGTTCAATTATATAGAAAAGAAATGGCACATCACATATTGTTGTTCTATCTAATTTCAATCTAGAAGTCACTTAAACACAATGACTGGATCACTCAAATATTTTATCACTGTCTCTTACTAAAGCCTCAAATATATCTGTCTACACATATATATGGACAGAGGAACCTGGTGGGCTACAGTCCATAGGATTGTAAAGAGTCATACAAAGCACATTGTATGTATATATTTGATGTATTTTGTTAGAAAAGGATTATAAAGAAAAAAATTCAAGTAATCAAAAATTTTTCTAAAATTCAAAAATAACATATGTGAAAGAAAAAGTCATATTTCTCAGAGAAAATAAAAATTTCTAAAATATGAGATACACTTCTTATTTGTTGACAGCTTTGTTTCCTCAGAAATTCCTTCCCTGACCATGCATCTTAGCACCTTCCAAGATGTTCCTATTTAATTTGTGAATCACAGATTTCAGTCAGCCACTTTTAGCATCCTTAGAAAAATATATACATTCATATAATTTATGAACTTTTTGCAGTTTTTTCCTAAAGTCTAAACCAAAGGCAGGGATTTAACATTATACTTTTTTTTTAATCTCTTGGAAACCAGTTTTCCAATAGCAGATACTTGATACTTATTTACTAAATTAGATGCTAAGTATGGTTCTCAGTAATTTGAAACCACCGTAATGAAATTATGATCTAACAACTACTATTGAGGGGTAGATACAGAAGTAGAGATTACAAAAGTTTAAATTAGAAACTCTGACATGTAGTTAGATATTCTTAGTAATACTCCTTTTTATTTGGCTCATCTGAATCTCCTTTCCTACCCACCTATTTATTGAAAGTAGCAGTGACCATAGTAGACCTCCATCTGGCAAAAGGTGATCCCCACGTTAGGCAAAGCTGTGTTGGGTTGGTGCCTGGCAGTAGAGAGGAGTCTGATCAGGGGCCCTTCTAGGCATTCACTGGGCCCGCCCTGTAGGGCTGAGCTCACCCCAAGGCCTGGCTCAGACCAGCACAAACACAGAGATACTGAGAAGGCAGAGTCAGGGGTGAGCCATAGGTCCCCAACTCCTCCCAGGGAACAGGAGGTGCAGACAGAAACACAGAACAAGGAGGTCTCTACCTGATGTTCTGGAGATTTGCATGAGTTAATGCGTGGAAAGCTCTAATAATAATGCCCTTTAAATTTTATGTGTTATAGAGTTTTGGACTTTTTTTTTTTAACTTCCAAAAGAGTTTTTAAAAAACTGAACAAAGAGGAAAACCTTAGGTCAGTTAATTTTCCTTTTCAGAAGCTCAGATCATGAATATGCCATTTATTCTCTAAATGAGACTCTGCTTTATCTTCACTGTCCATTTTGCTACTTTACGTATTCATTTTGGTTTCTGCTGCATCAGATTATTGAATATTGTCTGTGACAGACCATGACATGGTAAATATCTTTAGTGACATGGTTGTTTCAAAATATTTCTTAAATGAAGACTTTTGAAACTTCCAGATGGTATGAGATTTGTCAGTTAGTGGCACTTCCTAGGCTTACCAGGTGAAGTAGTACCAGCCCAAAAGTCAATTGATATTTTTTTTGCCATTAGGCCACTCATAATTTCTCAGGTTTCTCTGGTGGCTCAGATGGTAAAGAATCTGTCTACAATGCAGGAGACCCAGTTTCAATTCCTGGGTCAGGAAGATCCCTGGAGAAGAGAATAGCACCCCACTCCAGTATCCTTGCCTGAAGAATTCCATGGGCAGAGGAGCCTGGTGGGCTGCAGTTCATGTGGTCACAAAAAGTCAGACACGACTGAGCAACTTTCACTCACTAACTCACCCTTCTAATTTTTCAGAAGTGTCTGAAAAAATGAACTTTTTATCAAATGTACGCACATTGGTGACTTTTGAGGGAGAAGAATTGAACTTCTAAAAGAAAGTCATGTGGAATACAGATTATACGGTGTTTCTCCATAAACTGTGTGTGCATGCATGCTCAGTAGTGTCCGATTCTTTGTGATCCCATGGACTGTGGCCTACCAGGTTCCTCTGTCCTTGGGATTCTCCAGGCAAGAATACTGGAGCGGGTCGCCATCTCCTACTCCAGGGGATCTGCTTGACTTAGGGATCAAACCCATGTCTCTTGCATTCCCTGCATTGGCAAGTGGATTGGGAAACCCCGTACTTAATGTATTTATGGGAAAATCTGAACAAACTTTTTTCCAACCCAGTTTAATAATATTTGCTCTCAAAATGGAGGTGAGGCCATGCAATTCTGGTTATATTGCTTCCCACAAAGTGTAGATCTCATCAAACACCTAATGATATCGTAGTTTTCAAATGTTTTGATTAGGTAAGCATCAATACTGTTACAGCAATGTAACCAAGATGGCATATAGTTTTCACAGATAACTCTGAAATTAAGCATTTTTAAGAGTTGTTTAGATCTTAAATGAGAGGATGATTAAGCCCAGTGGAAACTGACTTCAGGGCCCTTTGGGAAAATCCCAGAAAACCTGCAGGGAGCCCTCTCACTCCCAGAAGGAGGGAGACTTTCCTTCTGGCAAAGCATCCATCTGTTTTATAGAGTTAGAGCTGAGGAGAGGAGTGATCTCTCAGGTCCTGCTGAAAGTCAGTTCCTCTCTAAGACATCAGATCAAGTGCTCAGGTGCATGTGAGTAACAGTGCCCTCCCTCCTGGACCCAGCAGATAATAAGAGTAAGATCAACTTCCCTGGTGATCCAGTGGTTAAGACTTCACCTTCCCATGCAGGGGATGTACGTTTAATCCCTGGTCGAGGAGGTAGGATGCTACATGCCTCATGGCCAAAAAGCCAAAACGTAAATATTGCAACAAATTCAATAACAACTTTAAAAATGGACCACATAAAAAAGAATCTTTAAAAAATAAAAGGTCAGCTGGAGACGACGTGTTTCTGGCTACTAACTGAATGTTTCTGTCCTGAATATTTCAGTCAGTTCTGGAGCCTGAGGTCTAGGCAAAGGTGCAGCTACCAGCAGGGATTTTTTAAGTGGCCTTAAAAAGTGAAGTTGCTCAGTCGTGTCCAACTCTTTGCGACCCCATGGACTGTAGGATGCCACGTTCCTCCATCCATGAAATTTTCCAGGCAAAAGTACTGGAGTGGGTTGTCATTTCCTTCTTCAGGGGATCTTCCTGACCCAGGGACTGAACCCGGGTCTCCCACATTGTAGGGAGACACTTTACTGTCTGAGCCGCCAGGGAAGCCCCATAGTTAAGTGGCCTTAACTAAGTTTAAATACATATTGTATGGAGAACAAAGCTGATAATCACTTAAAGTGGCTGCTACAGGGAATCTCAAAATATGTGAACCAGGAGAGCTACCAGTGATGTAGAGACATCAACTAAAGATCAGATCACCAACCAGAGCAACAGTAAGGTGTTTGTTGTGGTTTTATCTTGCCCCATTTTTCTGGGGGAAAACATCAAGTGTGTGTGTGTATGTGCGTGTGCGCGTGTGCGTGTGCATGCACATGTGTGCGTGCATGTGTGAATTGTGCAGGAGGATGTAAATAGGAAGAAAGCTTATGTAAAACTCTAGGATGAGTGGAAATTCTCAGGATTCTTCTAGAACAACACTATCAATTGAGCCATGTCCTCAGTTCATTACAATGAGTTGTTATCTCAATGACAATATTTGCTTCATTGTAGTAAGATTTGACAATTAAAAGCACATACTGTGAGAACAGAGAGCCGCAGGAAATCTTAGAACTCACATTATGGACAATAAGTTCATTGTGGGAAATTTTTGCCAATCCACATATTCATCTTATAAATTCATGTTTCATTATTTTTCACGAGGTAACTTCCTCAATCAGCTTTATAAGGAGTGAGAAAATGCATAATAAAAATCAAATTACTGAATTTAGTTTTCTTACAGTGCTAAAATGTTGGTTAAAATATTCTTTGGAAAATAGCAATGCATTTCTCTTCCACAAAACAGTTTGTGTGGCATGACTTGCTCTCGCAACTGCATGTAGTTTAATGCCTGAGGCTAGGAATCACTCACTTCTAAACTTGTTGTTATAAAAACACCATTTTGGATTGTTAGTGTAATGCAAATATTTCTTTGAAATGTAGGTTGTTTTCCAGTCTCAGTATTATCACAGAGCTCACCCACCCAGCCAACATGAGATTCATGCAATTCAGAGCCAAAGACTGTTACTCTCTTGCTCTTTCAAAGCTGGAAAAGGTAAGTCACCACATGATCAAGTAAGTTGCATTTAATTGTTTGGATTGAAAGACTAACTTGGGAAATTTTTACATGTAGAAAGAAATGCCATGAAATATTAAAAATAAAAATGCTATTTTGAATTCCTATGTGGGGCTAAAATCTTAATTTATAAGTTTTTTTAAAGTGTATGGTGATGGATTTGAACCAGTAATATCAGAAGTGAACATGATGGAAATATCTCATTCTGGCATCATGGATCACAAATTGAAAGCATGATTTATGAAAGAACTAAATGCACCTGGAATATATATATATATATATATACACACACACTCACAAATGATGTCTATTATTGATAATATCATTAGTCCTATGTCAAGACATGTATATTTGCAGTTTTAAAAAATCCTTTAAATCTTAGAAAACCCATGGGCTTTGTTGAAAGTCAGTCCCCAAATGAGATAATCTGACATACAGTCTGAGACAAAGTCAAGTTTATTGCTTAGGTAAGTAAGGGAACCATGAATACTCATTGGAAGGACTGATACTGAAGCTGAAGCTCCAATTTTTTGCCCACTTGATGCGAACAGTCAACTCATTGGAAAAGACCCTGATGCTGGAAAAGATTGAAGGCAGAAGAAGAGGGCAACAGAGAATGAGATGGCATTAGAGGAAGAGAGGTTGGATAGCATCACCGATCCAATGAACATGTGCTCAGTTGCACAGTTGTGTCTGACCCTTTGCTACCCCATGGACTAGCCCATCAGGCTCCTCTGGCCATGGAATTTTCTAGGCAAAAATACTGGAGTGGGTTGCCATTTCCTTCTACAGGGGATATTCCAGATAAACTTGGGCAAACTTTGGGAGATAGTAGGGAACAGGGAAGCCTAGTGTGCTGCAGTCCATGGGATTGCAAAGAATTGGACATGACTTGGTGACTGAACAACAAAGTAAGGGAACTGTCACCTCAGGAGAGTTTTTGTTTGTTTGTTTTGTTTATAAATATTTATTAAAATTGAGAGGTGTTTGCTCTTCTGTCCCATGAGCATCCATCCAGCTGCTCATCAACTGCTAAGATGCATGGTTGCTGTCATAAATGCCCTTGAAATCATAAGGATAATCAATTATCTGCCTTTGCTTAAAACTCCTTGTTCCTTGACTTGTGGTCAGCACCTCTCTTTACACTGTTATGTAAAAGGTGTCCAGAATTTGTGCCCCAAGTAAGCCATCCATGGGTAAAAATGTATGTGCTGTGTGCTAAGTTGCTTCAGTCATGTCTGATTCTTTGCGACCCTATGGACTGTATGTAGCCCACCAGACTCCTCTGTTTGTGGGATTCTCCAGGCAAGAATACTGGAGTGGGTTCCACGCCTTCCTCCAGGGGATCTTCCTGACCCAGGGATGGAACCCACGTCTCTTACATCTCTTGCATTGGCAGGCGGGTTCTTTACCAGTAGTGCCACCTGGGAAGCCCTAAAAAACATATACCTGCAATCAAATAAACATTGGCCCTGACATGTCAAAGACTCAAAATCCACCTGAGAAGAGTGGTTTTAAAATAGCCAAAGATGGATTTTCTCAGCACAAATCTAAAATGTGCCTGAGATCAGATAGAGCTAATTAAGACTCGAGAGCCTTGTAGTGGGGGAAGGAAGATCAAAATCTATCAAGAACTGAAATTTTATTGAATGAGGCTCTTTCCAGGTGGAGACTTATTAGGATTGTGAGGATATGAGAATAATGCTAAAGAAAACAGTAGCGTTACTGTGCAGTCATGTTATGGGGACAGAAAGGGGTGGTTTTCATTCTCAGTGTCCAGACTGCCTGTGGGGATAAACAGACTTTGCATTCGAGGTGTACTTAATGTTAGTATACTGGGAGAATTAGATATATGAGAGGAAAAAAAAAAAAGATCCAGTCTTATACATGTGAAAATGTGTCAAATATATGCCATCTTCATTATTTGTAACAATATAAGGTAGACAGAAGGATGGCTTATGTTTTTGTTTGTTTGTTTGTTTGTTTTTTGGTTAGTTTTTTCTTTCACTTTATTTTGATTCCCTGTTATGACAGGCACTGTCTTGATCCCTGGGTGGCATATCGTTGAGTGAGGGCTCTTCTGTGCTCTTGTCTGGTGATTTCCATCTTCACTGCTGGTCACATACATTATGTTAGTAGAGTCTTAGCGCTGCTTCTTTATAAGCACAGTGATACTGCTATTAGAGACTGCTTCCAGATGAGGAAACTGAGTTTAAGACAGACTAAATCACTTTTTTTCAAGATCATATAACTATCAATGTTGTCAAACCCAATCAGCGAGCCGAAGGCACAGTGAGGCCAAAGAAACAGAAGGGTCTGAGTTTGGCATGGAAAAAGTTTTACTGCAGGGCCATGCAGGAGAACGGGGAGGCTCCTGCCCCAAAGACCTGAACTCTGATGGTTTTCTGGGAAGACTTTTTATAGGCAAAATTGGGAGGGAAACTTCAGGGTGTGTAACTCTCCTCTGATTGGTTGGAGGCTGTGTTCTAGGAATCTCAGTGATCAGCCTTCTTGTTCCAACCAGTCTGGAGTCCAGGAGCTTTTGCTCAGCATGAGGTTACCATCCTCCACCAGTGTGGGGGCCTTAGTTCCTATAGAATTCAGAGATGTGGATCAGATTGTATGCACATCCCCCAAGGAGGAGCCCAGACCCGGACCCATAGCTGTACTATCCTTTTCTTTCCTTGTTTATTGAAGTATAGTTGATGTACAGTATGGTGATTCATATTTTTTTAAAGTTTATACAAACTAGTGGATATACAAGAAAGAACACTAACAGATATGCAGAACAAACAGGTGGGTCAAGGAAGAAGGGAGGGGCAATCTACAGGGGATTAAAAGGTAGAAACTGTTAGGTATAAATAAGCTATAAGGATATATTGTTTAACAAGGGAAAGACAGCCAATATTTTATAGTAACTCTAAATGGATCACTATTGTTTGTTTCTGCATTACCTGACTCCCCTAATTAGTAACTGAATCTGCCCTTTAGAAATTTGGGAAGGTCTAGGAAACTGAAAAAAAAGGTAGGGTTCTGCTCAGTTTCATCTGGTCAGTGCATAAGAGAAACGTAAAGCCATTAGTGTTCAGAAATGTTCCCTGTGTCATACACTGCCTTAACACCAAGAATCACAGCTGAATAGCTCAGCATCCACAGACAAACCCAGGATTAAGCAGCCAGTGGAATCGATGCTGGCCTGGTGTGGCACTGTCTCCTTCATGACGTGTAAGGGAGGAGCACCCCATGATGAAGCCAGACACGTTCTGCAGTCACATCACCCATGGCTCTACTGCTGCCTAGGAATGGAACCGAGATAAAACATTTACACCATCATAGCCCTTGGCAGCTGTCTCTGGAAAATAGTGATGATAGCCAAATGATAGGGTCATTGCAAAGGTCACATCACACAATCTAATCACAATATTTACCCTGGTTTGGGCATATAATCAGTGCTCAAATAAATAGTCTCAAAAGCATAATTATAAATTAGTATTGTTGACATCATTACTAATAAATATTCTATTGATTTTGTGTTCCGTCGCTAAGTCATGTCCAACTCTTTGCAACCCCACGGACTGCAGCACACCACACTTCCCTGTCCTTCACTATCTCCCGGAGTGTGCTCAAGCTAATGCCCATTGAATCAGTGATGCCATCCAACCACCTCATCCTCTGTCACCTTCTCCTTCTACCCTCAATCTTTCCCAGCATCAGGATCTTTCCTATGTGTATTTAATTTTATACCAGTTCAGTTCACACAGTAAGGTTATAATTGTGGAAGTTATTTTCTGTATTGGTGAATCTGTGTGTCTACACTATTGTGTGTCAATTGTGTTAGGGGAAAAGAACAAGATGAAATTTGACCTGTGTTGGGTAATTAATTAAAAATAAAAACTTCCTCCAATATAAAATCCTCTTCATTAATGTAGAAAAGTTTTGTTTGAATAAGCTTTAAATCAGATTATGTATGATATGTATCTCAGAAATCTCCTAAAGAGATTACAAGGACAGAAAGACATTTCATCTGTTTATGTAGCTGGGCAGATACGGTCATTTACATACATGTTAATTGTCTTGATCTAAAGGAAAAGTAAATTGTCTTCTATCTTTGCAGCAAACAAGAAGTTACAACTTGGAGCCTGGCATCGAGGCTAAACTCCCAAAGAGACAGACAGAGTACTTTATGTTCCCATTTCAAAAAGATAGTTCCAAGGCTCTCAAGACATTCCTGGGAAACAAAGGAGGTTATTCATGTTTTCAAAAGTTTTGCATCTGTTTCTAAGAGACAAAGAAAGGATTTACAATTGCAAATTTTCTAGAAGGAAACTCTCTAGGAAAAAGAAAGTGAAGGAGACAGTTTTATTTTTTTGCATGAGGGAATTCATTTATTTCTGGAGATTTATATTTACCCTTGCATCTTCTTTGGGGGCTTCCCTGGTGTCTCAGATGATAAAGAATCTGCCTGCTATGCAGGACACCTGGATTCTATCTCTGGTTTGGGAAGATACCCTGGAGTAGGAAATGGCAATCCACTCTAGTATCTTGCTTGGGATATCCCATGCACAGAGGAGCCTGGTTAGCTATGGCCCATGGTGGTCCATTGCGTTGCAAAGAGACAGACAGGACTGAGCTACTAACACTTTCACTTCATTTTCTTTCACTTGCATCTTCTAGATATTTTCCAAGAAGAATAAAAAATAACATATTACCAAATTATTAAGAATAGAGGAGTTAAGGGAAGTAGAATTGAAACCAATGGTTTCAATGTTATAAAGCCATGGAAATTTTGTAAGAATTCAGTAAGTGAATTTTAATTCAGTTACTCTCAGTTATATCTATTGAAATAAGATTTATACATGTTATGGTCTTTTTTACAGACTGGGGCCTGGTGGGTTGGAGTTGATGAAAAGAAAGCAAAAGAGAGAGAGACTAATATTCCCTGCGTTACATGGAAAACCAATAAAGCTCTAGAATAGGGCTTGTACCTCTCATGAAGGCACAGGGCGTCCTCTCGAGGAGGTGTTGAAATCCTGGGCAGGAAAGTGAGCTCGGCAGGCCTCCACACTCCAAAGAACTAGCCAGAGATGGAAAGGACATGGGGGACACAAGTCTCTAGTGGAACAAGGGTGCTTTATTCATGTTTGTGTGAGCTTATATATTGTTATACAAGGAAGCTTTAGGTAAAAAATAAAGTTAGGCAAAGAACAAAAAACCAGATGCATAACAACTGTTACCAAGGGAATAATAAGAAATAACAATTGTCAGAAGGCCAGAGACAATCCATATCTTGAGTAAGAGGGTCATGACTAAACAATTTTACCTTAGGGTAAAAGGTTACTGAAGGAAATCCATGCATGTGTTCTGTCCCATGACCTCAGTCCTGGGAACAGTGTGCCGCTCCACTCATTCCTGTCTACCAGGAACTGATAAGGAACAGAGGGTTCATGAGAAACAGAAAACAACATACAGGAATCCTAAAGTTAAACATTCCCTGACAGTTGCATAGAAACATTTTAGGCTGCTTCCCTCATAGCTCAGTCTGTAAAGAATCCAACCTCAGTGCGGGAGACCCAGGTTTGATTCCTGGGTCGGGAAGATCCCCTGGAGAAGGAAATGGCAACCCACTCCAGTATTCTTGCCTGGAGAATCCCATGGACAGAGGAGCCTGGCAGGCTAGAGTCCATGAGGGTCGCAAGAGTCAGACATGACTTAGCTACTAAACCACCACCACCACCAGTATGGGTTGAATTGTATTTCTCTGCCCCACCAAAAATGTACTGGAGTCTTAGCCTCCACTACTTCAGAAGGTGAAATTCTCTGAAGAGAGGGTTTTACCGAGGTAAGCAAGATAAAGAAGGCCTTTAGGGCCTAATCCAGAATGATTGGCATCCTTATAAAAAGTGTAAATTCAGACCTAGGGACAGATACTTGTACATGGAAGACAGACATCCACAAGCCAAGAGGAGAGGCCTGGAACAAATCCATCACTGAGTCCTCAGATGGAAACAAAGCTGGAAACACCTTCATTTCAAACTCTGAGCTTTCATAACTGAGAGGAAATAAATTTCAGTTGTTTTAGCACTCTGTTTATGACACTTCCTTATGGCAGTGCTGGCAATCTAACACATGTGCCATCACTGATAATGGTAACTGTTCATTTCTAACTGGTGCTTTTTATCACTGAACTGTTTGGAGGAGGTTGCCATTAACCCCAGCATAGAGCCACCAGAACTTACACAGGATGGGGGAAACAGAATCTTGGAGGGCACAAACAAAACCTTGTGCACACCAGGACCCAGGAGAAGAGAGCAGTGACCCCAGAACAGACTGACCCAGACTTGCCTGTGAGTGTCCAGGAGTCTCTGGCAGAAGTCGTGGCCTGCTGCAGGGTCAGAGGCAGTGCGTGCAGCAGTGCCTTCATGGGACCTTTATCTTCATTACCTCCACCATAGTTTGGCCTCAAGTCAAACAACAGGGAGGGAATACAGCCCCAAAGTCAACAGAAAAATTGGAATAAAGATTTACTGAGCATGGCCCCGCCCATCAGAACAAGACTCAGTTTCCCCCTCAGTCAGTGTCTCCCATCAGGAAGCTTCCATATGCCTCTTATCCTTATTTGTCATAGGGCAGACAGAATGAAAACTACAGTCACAGAAAACTAATCAAACTGATCACATGGACCATAACCTTGTCTAACTCAATGAAAATATGAGCCATGCCATGTAGGGCCATCCAAGACGGACAGGTCATGATGGAGAGTTCTGACAAAACATGGTCCAGTGGAGAAGGGAATGGCAAACCACTTCAGTATTCTTGTCTTGAAAACCCCATGAACAGTATGAAAAGGCAAAAAGAGGACACTGAAAGAGGAACTCTCCAGGTCTGTAGGTGCCCAATATGCTACTGGAGATCAGTGAAGAAATAACTCCAGAAAGAATGACGAGACAAAGCCAAACCAAAAACAATGCCAAGTTGTGGATGTGACTGGTGATGGAAGTAAAGCCTGATGCTGTAAAGAGCAATATTGCATAGGAACCTGGAATGTTAGGCCCATGAATCAAGGCAAATTGGAAGTGGTCAAACAGAAGATGGCAAGAGTGAACATGGACATTTTAAGAATCAGTGAACTAAAAGGGACTGAAATGGGTGAATTTAACTCAGATGACCATTATATCTACTACTGTGGGCAAGAATTCCTTAGAAGAAATGGAGTAGCCATGATAGTCAAGAAAAGAGTCCAAAATGCAGTACTGGGATGCAATCTCAAAAACGACAGCATGATCTCTGTTCGTTTTCAAGGCAAACCATTCAATATCACAGTAATCCAAGTCTATGTCCTGATGAGTAATGCTGAAGAAGCTGAAGCTGAACAGTTCTATGAAGACCTACAAGACCTTCTAGAACTAATACCCAATAAAGATGCCCTTTTCATTATAGAGGACTGGAATGCAAAAGTAGGAATTCAAGAGATACTGGAGTAACAGGCAAATTTGGCTTTGGTGTACAAAATGAAGCAGGTCAAAGGCTATCAGAGTTTTGCCAAGAGAATAGAACATACTGGTCATAGCAAAGACCCTCTTCCAACAAGAAAAGAGGAAACTGTTAGATCATTCAGGTATGACCTGCTTTGGTGTACAAAATGAAGCAGGTCAAAGGCTATCAGAGTTTTGCCAAGAGAATAGAACATACTGGTCATAGCAAAGACCCTCTTCCAACAAGAAAAGAGGAAACTGTTAGATCATTCAGGTATGACCTAAATCAAATTTTACAGTGGACATGGCAGATAGATTCAAGGGATTAGATCTGATGTACAGAGTGCCTGAAGAATTATGGATGGAGGTTCATGACATTGTTCAGAAGGCAGTGATTAAGACCATCCCCAAGAAAAACAAATGCAAATAGGCAAAATGCTTGTCTGAGGAGGCCTTACAATTAGCTGAAAAAAGAAGAGAAGCTAAAGGCAAAGGAGGAAAGGAAAGATATACCCATTTCAATACAGAGTTCCAAAGAATAGCAGGGAGAGATAAGGAAGCCTTCCTTAGTGATCAATGCAAAGAAATAGAGGAAAAGGATAGAATGGGAAACACTAGAGATCTTGTCAAGAAAATGAGAGATACCAAGGGAGTACTTCATGCAAAGATGGGCACAATAAACCACAGAAATGATATGAACCTAACAGAAGCTGGAGATATTAAGAAGAGGTGGCAAGAATACAAAGAAGAACTATACAAAAAGATCTTCATGATCCAGATAACCATGAAGGTGTGATCACTCACCTAGAGCCAGACATCCTGGAATGCAAAGTCAAGTGGGCCTTAGGAAGCATCACTACGAACAAAGCTAGAGGTGATGGAATTCCAGTTGAGCTATTTCAAATCCTAAAAGATGATGCTGTGAAAGTGCTGCACTCAATATGCCAGCAAGTGTGGAAAACTCAGCTGCGGCCACAGGACTGGAAAGGTCAGTTTTCATTCCAATCATGCAAAGAATGTTCAAACTACTACACAATTGCACTCATCTTACATGCTAATAAAGTAATACTCAAAATTCTTCAAGCCAGGCTTCAACAGTACATGAACTGCAAACTTCCAGATGTTCAAGCTAGATTTAGAAAAGGCAGAGAAACCAGAGGTCAAATTGTCAACAACCATTGGATCCTCAAAAAAGCAAGAGAGTTCCACAAAAATATCAACTACTATTTTATTGACTATGCCAAAGCCTTTGACTGTGTGGGTTACAGCAAACTGGAAAATTTTTCAAGAGATGGGAATAGCAGACCATGTGACCTGCTCCTGAGAAATATGCATGTAGATCAAGAAGTGACAGTTAAAATTGGACATGGAACAACAAACTGGTTCCAAATCACGAAAGGAGTATGTCAAGGCTGTATATTGTCACCCTGCTTATTTTACTTATATGCAGTAAACATCATGGGAAATGCCAGGCTATATGAAGCTCAAGCTTGAATCAAGATTGCCGGGAGAAATATCTATAGCCTCAGATATGCATGTGACACCACCCTTATGGCAGAAAGGGAAGAAGAACTGAAGAGCCTCTTGATGAAAATGAAAGAGGAGAGTCAAAAAGTTGGCTTACAACTCAACATTCAGAAAACTAAGATCATGGGATCCGGTCCCATCACTTCATGGCAAATAGATGGGGCAACAATGGAAACAGTGAGAAACTTAATTTTCTTGGTCTCTAAAATCATTGCAGATGGTGACTCCAGCCATGAAATTAAAAGAGGTTTGGTCTTTGAAAGAAAAAATATGACCAACCTAGACAGCATATTAAAAAGCTGAGACATTACTTTGCCTACAAATGTCCATCTAGTCAAAGCTACATTTTTTCCAGTAGTCATGTATGGATGTGAGATTTGGACTATAAAGAAAGCTGAGTGCTAAGTTATTGATGCTGTTGAACTGTGGTGTTGGAGAAGACTCTTGAGAGTCCCTTGGACTGAAAGGGGATCCAACCAGTCAATGGTAAAGGAAATCAGTCCTGAATATTCATTTGAAGGACTGATGTTGAAGCTGAAACTCCAATACTTTAGCCACCTAATGCAAAGTACTAACCTATTTGAAAAGACCCTGATGCTGGGAAAGATCGAAGGTGGGAGAGTAATGGGACAACAGAGGCTGAGATTGGTTGGATGGCATCACCGACTCAATGGACATGAGTTTGTGTAAGCTCCAGGAGTTTGTAATGGACAGGGAAGCCTGGTGTGCTGCAGTCCATTGGGTTGCAAAGAGTCGGACACAACTGTACGACTGAACTGAACTGACCGTGGTGCTGGAAAAGTCTTGAGAATCCCCTCAACTACAAGGAGATCAAACCAGTAAATCCTAAAGTAAATCAACCCTGAATATTCATTTGAAGGACTGATCCTGAAGCTGAAGCTCCAATACTTTGGCCACCTGATTTGAAGAGTCAACTCATTAAAAAAGACCCTGATGCTGATAAAGACTGAGGGCAGAAGGAGATGGGGTGACAGAGGATGAGATGATTGGATGGCATCACCAAATCTATGGACATGAGTTTGAGCAAACTCCAGGAGACAGTTAAGGACAGGGAAGCCTGACATGCTGCAGTCCACGTGGTTGCAAAGAGTCAGACATGACTGAGCGATTGAACAACATAAATGGAGCATGAGGGGTCTTAGTTCCCCGACCAGGGATTGAACTCATTCTAACCGCATTGGAAGGCAGATTCTTAACCACTAGACCACCAGGGAAGTCTCCTTTTGCTACTTTCATAACCTAAGTCTTGCTTATACAAGTTAAGAAAAAAACTAAAGATTTTTAAGTTCATAAAGACAATTTTATTAAGATTTCTAAAATTTTTTAAAGATTTTTCAGACTGGACTGCTCATTTCTCTCAAAAACTTGACAAAATTCTGGTATGCTTAATTCATTTTTATGGCCAAAATATATCTAAAGTTCCTTCTTAAATATAATGTTTAAGTTATTTCTTTGCCTCCTCACCCCTATCTCTCATATCTTTTCAAAACTCCTTTGAGGTTACTGAGACAATAGTGTTGGACTTTGTTGTTCAATCACTATTTTTTCAGTTGTATATCCTATTTTCATACGCATCCAGAAACACACCCTTTATAATTATGCTCTTAATCTCTGACTCCCTTTTTAGTCTGTGCACTAAATTGCTTCAGTCGTGTCCAGATGTTTGGGACCCTTTGGACTGTAGCCCACCAGGCTCTTCAGTCCATGGGGTTCTCCAGGCAGGAATACTCGAGGGGGTTGCCATGTCCTCCCTCAGGGGATCTTCCTGACCCAGGGATGGAATCCAGGTCTCTTACATCTGCTGCATTGGTTAGGAGGGTTCTTTACCACTAGCACCACCTGGGAACTTGAGCTTAGTTCTTGCCTGAACTGCTGTCTTTCTTCTAACATCCGACTGACTGTATCAAGTAGTGTTCACACATCAATATTAATTAGATGGAGATTCTCCTGGACCAGGTCTGGGAGTGGCACACAGACTCCACTCAGATGCCATTGGCTAGAACTCAATCCTGTGACCACACCTAACTTCAGGGAAGACTGAGAAAGGTAGTCCAACCATGTGCCCAAGAAGAATTGGGCAATGAGTTTTGGTGGACAGTCAATATTCTTGGTCACATGTGATATATCACCCTTACTTTCTTCAAATTTGTAAAACCAATCTAAACATTCTTGAACATCATGCTTTAGCTTGCTTTTTTAATCTGTTTTTCTCTCATTGTTGCTTTTTGTTGTTCTTTTGTTTGTTTTGCATTATCTTTCTGGTCCTGGATATTCACATTGCCTCACTGATATTATTTATCCAATAATAGAGTCCTCCCTCAGGGTCCATGGGGAATGGGTTTCAGTCCCTTGCCTTCCCACTCTTCAGCAGGACCAAAATCTGAGGATGCTCAAGTCCCTTATATGACATGATTTAGTATCTGCATATAGCCTATGTACCCATATCCTCCTGTGTATTTTAATAATCTGATTACTTATAATATCTAATATTATACAATGTAAATTCCATGTAATTAATCATGCTTATATAATGAAACTTTGATAAAAACGCTGAAGAATGAGGTTTAGAGAGCCTCCTGATTGGTGAACATATTGATGTGCCAGGAGAGTGGTGCCATCAGACTCCATGGAGACAGAAGCTCTTATGCTTACGACTCTTCCAGACTTGCCCAGAGTATCTTTTCATCTGCTGTTCATTTGCACTCTTTATATTCAAATGATAGTCCTTAAATATAACACTTGGTGAGTTCTGTGAGCATTCTGGAAAATTACTGAAATTGTGGGAGTTGTGGGAAACCCCAGATTTCCATCTCTGCTTGACTCCCATACCATGTTTCTGATGCCTGCTGCATCAATTTTGTTGGATGGGCCAGAGGTGCTTAGTATATGTACTAAGCACACCTGTCAAGAGGTCCTGATTTGGATGATAAACTAGCCTATCATTCTATTTCTGAGGTAAGGACCATGTGTATCTTAGTGCAGGAGGGTACTAACTGCCTTGAAGACCTTGCATTCTTCTTTAAGATAAGGAATGGGGTCTCCCACACCCCAAACTCCTTCAGCATGAACTTGCCTTGGGTTGACTCAAAGGTATTAGGAGATGTGGGCCTGAGGTTGCCTTGAGTCCTATAAGCAGGATGAACCCATGGAGTGTCCAGAAAATGCAACCCCTCTAAGCTGGCACTGAGACTGGAACAGACGTGTGTGTGTGTGTGTGTGTGTTTATGCACATGCACTTGTCTGTGTGCATGTGAGTGTGTGGGGATGTGGGAGGAACCGACTCTTTCCAGTAAGAAGAAGAGTGGAAATGCAAAGAAATGCTCTGCATTACTGGGACTGCCTCCTCCTTGTGTGCAATACGAAGAAGTAAAAGAAAGAGAGATTGACTTACAGCCACTGATGACTCAGGGTCCTCTGTCACTTTGGTTCCTAAGCACACACTTCAGTGAGAAGGTCTAATAGGAAGCCTGTTCTGGAAGAGATACAGATTCAGAGCTGGTAGGCCACCCCTGAGACTCTTTCCTAGTGAAAACTCTAAGCAGGATACACAAAACTCTAGCAACACGTTGAAGATGCTTGTATTTTACTGTGAGGATTTTCTGTACTTGAATTCCAAAGGTCACTCCCTGGGCAAGCAACTTGGTGAGAGGAAAGGCAGAGTTAGCTTGACCAGGACATGAGAATTTGGAAAGAAGATTTGAGGGCTGTTAGTGAAGTAGAGTAGGGGTGGGGAGAAAGAGGGAGGAAAAGAGTGGAAAAAGAAGAGAAGATGTTGTGTCATACCCTGTAAAGAAGGTCAAGTAGGGTGAATGGTAGGAAAAGCCACTAGATTTGGGGTTACAGTATTACTATGTGTTGGGTCCGGGCAGAATCTGCTAAGTTGAACCATCCTATCAGCTCATTCCGTATGGCACTGGCTGGACACAGTAAAGAAAACACAATTTATGCCAGAAAAAAAATCCTTCTTCCAACAAAACCATGTGTTCACGAAAGCAAACCAAGTGGAAGAGATAGGTAAGATCAAGGATACTAAAGTGTCCAGGATTTCTGATTTGGATGTCTGAGATATCTTTTAGGTATTTTTAGATAAGTGTCAATCCCTTGGATGAAAAAATCCCCTGGAGAAGAAAATGGAACCCACTCCAGTATTCTTGCCTGGAAAATCCCATGAGCAGAGGAGCATAGTGGGCTGCAGTCCAAGGGGTTGTGAGAGTCAGACATGACTTAGCAACTAAACAACAACAAAGTTTTAGATGAGTGGATGTTAGGAAAACACAAAATCATTGCTGAAACTTTAACTGAATCCAGAATTATACCAAGAAACAAGTATGCCTGAAAAAACATTAATACAGTATATGTTTGTACTAGAAGAAATCACAGAAATATTTATTATTGTATTTTGTAAAACACAATAGTCAAAAGACATACTAAAGTCAGAGAACTTTGCATAACACAAACTTTGCAGTTTTTTTCCACCTTCAAACCTCCATTAAAGAACTGAAGTGAGAAGAGAGGGGTGTTGAGGTAACCTCAGGTTGTTTGTTTCTTGCCTCTTCATACAAATGTTATAAAATGTTATAAACTTTATGCAACAAACTTTCTTTAGATGTAGACAACCACTGTAAGTAGAAAAAGATTTATTCATTTGCTCAATAAAATTTCATTGGCTGTGTGCTAGGCATTTGGCACAACTTAAGAACCACATGCAGAGTACATCATGAGAAACCCTGGGCTGGAAGAAACACAAGCTGGAATCAAGATTGCCGGGAGAAATATCAATAACCTCAGATATGCAGAGGACACCACCCTTATGGCAGAAAGTGAAGAAGAACTAAAGAGCTTGTTGATGAAAGTGAAAGAGGAGAGTGAAAAAGTTGGCTTAAAGCTCAACATTCAGAAAGCTAAGATCATGGCATCCGGTCCCATCACTTCATGGGAAATAGATAGGGAAATAGTGGAAACAGTGGCTGACTTTATTTCTCTGGGCTCCAAAATCACTGCAGGTGGTGATTGAAGCCATGAAATTAAAAGATGCTTCCTCCTTGGAAGGAAAGTTATGACTAACCTAGACAGCATATTCAAAAGCAGAGACATTACTTTGCCAACAAAGGTCCATCTAGTGAAGGCTATTGTTTTCCCAGTGGTCATGTGTGGATATGAGAGTTGGACTTTAAAGAAAGCTGAGAGCTGAAGAATTGATGCTTTTGAACTGTGGTGTTGGAGAAGACTCTTGAGAGTCCATTGGACTGCAAGGAGATCCAACCAGTCCATCCTAAAGGAGATCAGTCCTGGGTGTTCATTGGATGGACTGATGTTGAAGCTGAAACTCCAGTACTTTGGCCACCTGATGCGAACAGCTGACTTATTTGAAAAGACCCTGATGGGGAAAGATTGAGGGCAGGAGGAGAATTAGATGACAGAGGATGAGATGGTTGGATGGCATCACCGACTCGATGGACATGGGTTTGGGTGGACTCCAGGAGTTGGTGATGGACAGGGAGGCCTGGCTTGCTGTGGTTCATGGGGTCACAAAGATTCGGACATGACTGAGCGACTGAACTGAACTGAAGAACCACATGTGGCCCCAGGTTCATAGGAAATCCTACCTATTTCTGTAGTAAGACAGCTCATTTGGAGCCGCCTATTTAGATGGTTCAAATAAGCCTTGTTGACTCCAAGGCTAATAAGTCAGTGACTGCATTGTGATGTAATGGGCACAGATACCAAGGGGGCACAACTTGCATATACTCCCTTCTCCCTACATTTCAAGTCAGGATGTCCTTATACTCTGGACAGTCTTCTCAACTAGTAGATATGATAGATGTGGTGGAGTAACTCCTCTTTCTTCCTGACAGGGTTGATGCTGAGCCCAGCCTTATCTGTCTGTCCAGGGAAAGCCCAAGGGTCTAGTTCTCTAGTACCATCATTACAACAAGCAGCAGCTGCTGCCCTGTTTATCTCCAAGACCCCCTCTATCAACAGTATGCCCTCCCACCCATTCCTAAAAAGATCAACCCAGAGCCATCCCTTCCCATGAGATCTCTCAAATTTGCTGCATTGGAGACTGGAGCCCTCTTCCATTGCCTCAGAGAGTGAGGGCTGATGTTTTCATTTGCTTTTCTATGTCTGTCTTTCCTGGTAAGGGGAAGCTGGCAAAAAGAGAAAGAAGCATCTTTGAGGTGACCACTTAAGTACAAGGTGAAGTTTCATCCTTAAGAAATTTGTTCCAGTTTTACACAAACATTTGCTCTTAGGCCTTTGCTTATTAATGGGAAATAATAGCAACAGAATTTTTCAAAAGAAACCCTCATACATCATTATACACACAAACACATGCTTTTTCACATTGTATTTTTTTTTTACTTTGGTAAAAGTCGTATAAAATAAAATATGCTATTTTAAGCATATTTAAGTGTACAGTTCAGAGACACTAAGTACATTCATGTTGTTCTGCAACACTCACCATCATCCGTCTCTGGGATTTTTCACCTTCCTAAACTGAACCTCTATCCCCTTTAAAAACTAACTCCCCATACCTCTCTTACCCCCACTCCCTGACTCCTGGCATCTACCAGAGTCCTTTCTGACTCTGAATTTGAAATTCTAGGTACCTCATGTAAGTGGATTCAAACAGTGTTTTTTGCACCTACTATATACTGGAATCCTTTTTTTAAGATTAACAAATATATGTCCTAAAAACACATTTTACCTTCCTTTTATTTCCCCTTGTGCTTTACAGTAGATTCTCATTAGTTATCTATTTTATAATCCCAATCTCCCATTTCATCCCACCCCCACTTTAACCATCAGTGTTCATATATTTGTTCTTTATATTGTTGTATCTATTCCTGCCCTGCAAATAGGTTCATCTATCCCTTTTTTCTACATTCCACATATATGCCTTAATATATGATATTTGTTTTTCTCTTTCTGGTTTGACCACACTTTTGGGGGTCATTTACAGAATTTTAGCTACAGTTTGGTATGGCTCAGTCAATTGAGTTCAGTAAATCAGTCGTGTCCAACTATTTGCAACCCCATGGATTACAGAACGCCAGGCTTCCCTGTCCAACACCAACTCCTGAAGATTGCTCAAACTCATGTCCATTAAGTCAGTGATGCGATCCAACCATCTCATCCTCTGTTATCTCCTTCTCCTCCTGCCTTCAATCTTCCCCAGCATCAGGGTTTTTTCAAATGAGTCAGTTCTTCACCACAGGTGGCCAAAGTATTGAAGCTTCAGCTTCAGCATCCATACTTCCAATGACTATTCAGGACTGATTTCTTTAGAATTGATCAGTTTGATCACCTTGCAGTCCAAGCAACTCTCAAGAGTCCTTTCCAGCACCACAATTCAAAAGCATCAATTCTTCAACCCTCAGCCTTCTTTATGGTCCAACACTCACATCCATGCATGACTACTAGAAAAACCATAGATTTCACTATACGGGCTTTTGTTGGCAAAGTAATGTCTTTACATCTACGTTTGTCATAGCTTTTCTTCAAGGAGTGAGCATTTTTTCATTTCATGGCTTTAATTTCACTTTTATCAAGAGGCTCTTTAGTTCTTCTTTGCTTTCTGCCATAAGGGTGGTATCATCTGCATATCTGAGGTTATTGATATTTCTTGTGGCAATCTTGATTCCAGCTTGTGCTTCATCCAGCCTAGCATTTCACATGATGTACTCTGCATATAAGTTAAATAAGCAGGGTGACAATATAAAGCCTTGACATACTCCTTTCCCAATTTGGAACCAGTCTGTTGTTCCATCAGTTCAGTTCAGTTCAGTTCAGTCACTCAGTCGTGTCCGACTCTTTGCGACGCCATGAATCACAGCACACCAGGCCTCCCTGTCCATTGCCAACCCCCAGAGTTTACTCAAACTCATGTCCATCAAGTCGGTGATGCCATCCAGCCATCTCATCCTCTGTCATCCCCTTCTCCTCCTGCCCCCAATCCCTCCCAGCATCAGAGTCTTTTCCAATGAGTCAACTCTTCACATGAGGTGGCCAAAGTATTGGAGTTTCAGCTTCAGCATCAGTCCTTCCAACCAACACCCAGGACTGATCTCCTTTAGAATGGACTGGTTGGATCTCCTTGCAGTCCAAGTCAAGAGTCTTCTCCAACACCACAATTCAAAAGCATCAATTCTTCAGCGCTCAGCTTTCTTCACAGTCCAACTCTCACATCCATACATGACCACAGGAAAAACCATAGCCTTGACTAGCCAGACCTTTGTTGGCAAAGTAATGTCTCTGATTTTCAATATGCTATCTAGGTTGGTCATAACTTGCCTTCCAAGGAGTAAGCATCTTTTAATTTCATGGCTGCAATCACCATCTGCAGTGATTTTGGAGCCCCCCAAAATAAGGTCTGACACTGTTTCCACTGTTTCCCCATCTATTTCCCATGAAGTGATGGGACCAGATGCCATGATCTTAGTTTTCTGAATGTTGAGCTTTAAGCTAACTTTTTTTTTTTTTAACTTTGCAATATTGTATTGGTTTTGCCATATATCAACATGAGTCCACCACAGGTATACACGTGTTCCCCATCCTGAACCCTCCTCCCTCCTACCTCCCCGTACCATCCCTCTGGGTCATCCCAGTGCACCAGCCCCAAGCATCCAGTATCATGCATCGAACCTGGATTGGCGATTCAGTTTTCACTATCCATTTCTAACTATTGCTTCTTGATTGGCATACAGATTTCTCAGGAGGCAGGTAAGGTGGTCTGGTATTTCTATCTCTTGAAGAATTTTCCACAGTTTTTTGTGTTCCACACAAAGACCTTGGCGTAGTTAGTAAAGCAGAAGTAGATGTTTTTCTGGAACTCTCTTGCTTTTTCTGTGATCCATCATATGTTGGCAATTTGATCTCTGGTTCCTCTGCCTTTCCTAAATCCAGCTTGGACATTTGGAGGTTCTTGGTTCAGGTACTGTTGAAGCCTCTCTTGGCAAATTTTGAGCATTATTTGACTAGAGTGTGAGATGAGTGCAATTGTGCAGTAGTTTGAACATTCTTTGGCATTGCCTTTCTTTGGGATTTGGAGGAAAACTGACCTTTTCAGTCCTGTGGCCACTGTTGAGTTTTCCACATTTGCAAATTTGCTGGTATACTGAGTGCAGCATCATCTCTTAAGATTTGAAATAGCTCGACTGAAATTCCATCGTCTGCACTAGCTTTGCTTGTAGTGATGCTTCCAGGGTCCACTTTACTTCATATGTTAGGATGTCTGGCTCTAGGTGAATGATCACACCATCATGGTTATCTGGGTCATTAAGATCTTTTTGTATAGTTCTTCTGTATATTCTTGCCACTTCTTCTTAATATCTTCTTCTTCTGTTAGGTCCCTACCCTTTCTGTCTTTTATGACAGAGAAAATGTATGGCTGACACACCTTGAAAGGCAGATTGACAAATTAAAACTCAAATGACAGAAAGCTAGAATCCACTGGTTGTGATCACTCCTACTTGCCTGTGTTCTGTGTCCTCACATATGAGAATATTCAAAAGCTAATATTCTAGATATTATAGTGCATTATGTGGCTTTGGGGATTTTTCCAAATTTGATGAAATAATGATATTGTGTTTGTTCTTTTTATTAACATTATTTCAAATCCTGTTAAGAAATATGTACAAATGGTAAATAAATGTTTAATGTATGAAAGGATCCAGCTTTCTTAACTGTTGTGTATTTTAATGAAGAAAACATGGTTATGAAAGGGGCTTCCCAGGTGGCTCAATGGTAAAGAATCCTGCCAATGCAGGAGATGTGGGTTCGCTTCCTGGGTTGGGAAGATCCCCTAGAGAGGGAAATGGAAACCCACTCCTGTACTCTTGCCTGGGTAATTCCATGGACAAAGGAGCCCAGCGGACTCCAGTCCACGGGGATTGCAAAAGAGTCAGACATGACTGAGCATGCATGCACAGCTCTTCTGTCCATGGGAGTTTCCAGGCAAGAGTACTGGAGTGGGGTGCCATTGCCTTCTCCGAAAGGGACATTAACAATACAATTAAAGGTGAAGTCATGGTGTATTCACAGCTAAGAACCACATGACAAAAATTACTTTCATCACATTTGTTAGAGTTTAACTAAGCAGAAAAGCATAAGATAGAGGATGCTCACAAATTATTCTTTTTCAAATTTCTGAACAGAAAGAAAGAGAACGAGGCTCTAACTTGGCCTTCATATTCCGACTGCCTTTTGCTGCTGGGAGGGTGTTCAGTATCAGCATGTTGGACACACTTCTTTATCAGGTACTCAGTGTTTCCTGTTGCTCTCTGAAGCATTTATTTTCTATTTTGTTTAGATCCTATCAAACGAATGATACAACTAGTGTTTCTCATGTACTGTCAACTTAAATTGGCTCTGGAAGTAACCCGATATTTTATTTCATGTATTTAATGAATGATCTAAATGTGCCTTTGAAAGACATCATAAGAAAAAAATTATTTTTCAGAATAATCTATGAAATGATATTAGGCATTCTTTGACACCAGTGTCCTACAATGTTTCATGTGACATTTGAATACATTTGCATATTCCTTTACATATATAACTAGACTATAAATAAAAGTTGAGAAAAAATTACTAGGTTAAGAAAAAGACACCTTTCTTTCTAATGCACATTTTTAAAAAATGGTACCAAATAATGTCAATAAACTGACAAATCAAGGACATTTTCAACATCTGATAATTTTGCCTACTTTAGAAACATGTAAGGAAAATTTTACTGCCTCTAAGAACCATTCAGTTTGTTTCTGAATGCCAGAGTTTCACATTGTCATTTCATCATTGCTAAGTTCACAGGGATTTTATTTTATACAAATGCACTAATTCTTTTTAACTCTGCCAGAAGCTGAACAGCAGCAATATTTCATATTCTTTGATTCAAGTATTCAGATAACTTTTAAATATATCTGTTAGGAAAACAAAAAGATATTCATAGGACTTTAAACAAAAATCAACAACAACAAAAACAGTTGAAATATTTGATTGTAAATTTTAGTCATTACAAACTTTTAAAAAATATTCTCTTTTGCTCAGCTTATAGTTTTTTGTTATTAAAAATATAGAATTGTTTTCCTCATGTCCAATACCATGCATAAAATTTAAACATATCACGATATCCTAGAAAATAATAATTTCTCATATTTTTTGAGGACAGCTTAACTGTACATGTGTATTTAGCACACTGACAAGATTGATTTTTGTTTCTTTTTTTAATGGAGGCTTAATGATTGGAGAAGGAAATGGCTCCAAACCCACTCCAGTATTCTTGCCTGGAGAATCCCAGGGACAGAGGAGTCTAGCAGGCTACAGTTCATGGGGTTGCAAGAGTCAGACACAACTTAGCGACTAAACTACCACCACCTAAAGTGGGCTTCCCTGGTGGCTCAGACTGCTAAGAATCTGCCTGCTAATGCAGGAGACCCAGGTTTAATTCTTGAGTCGGAAAGACCCCCTAGAGAAGGGAATGGCAATCCATTTCAGTATCCTTGCCTGGAGAATTCCACGGACCAAGGAGCCTGGTGGGCTGTAGTCCATGGGGTCACAGAGTCAGACACAACTGAGTGACTAACACTTTCACTTTCAGTGATATGATAGTACTTCCCTCAGTGGCTCAGTGGTAAAGAATCTGCCTGCCAATGCTGAAAACGCAGGTTCAATCCCTGGGCCGGGAACATCCCCTGAGAAGGAAGTGGCAACCCACTCCAGTATTCTTGCCTGGGAATGGGCAGAGGAGCCTGGCTGACTACAGTTCATCAGGTCGCAAAAGAGTCTGGCATGACTTTAGTCACTAAACAACAGCAACACCATGATAACTTTTAACATAACCTGTAAGATGTGATAACATATTCATACTCTAAGCTATTCTGTTTTTCATACACATGATAAATACATATTTTATTTCTGTTGCAGTCATTTGTGAAGGACTATATGATTTCTATTACCAGACTTCTGTTGGGATTGGACACTACACCAGGATCGGGGTTTCTTTGCTCTGTAAGTTACTACTGTCTGAAGTGGAAAATGATTCTGGCGGGAAGTTCTTAAATCCATCTATCATGCTCTTTGGCTGACTCTTCTATATCATTTATTTATTTATTTTTCTAACATGTGCTCAAAGAATAGTATCCTGGTTTTTTTAATTAATTAAAAAATGTTTAGGGAAAACATTATTTAAATTAATAATCTTGCAGATGGCCATTCAGAGCAAAATTCACAAGTGGTTTTTTTTTTTTTTTTCCCCTAGCTGGCATTTGAGATGAACAGTTTCTGACATAGGATGTCATACTGCCAAGGAAAACACTGATCATGTTGTTTAATTTATGTTCCCTGACCGGGCCTCCTGTACGGGGAAGCATGAAGTCCTAACCACTGGACCACGAGGGAATTCTCTAATCTCTCTGTTTCATAAAAGAGTGTGCTATGTCCAAGTATATTTCATTAAATGACTTATTAACAATTCAAATTCATGATTAGCAGAGAGGAAGCAGCATTTATGCCTCCTGACCGGGAGTCCTGTGCTCCTTCTATTGCACACCTTTCTCAGAAGGGATGCTATAGAACTTCGGATGGACTATTCATTTTTGTGCTGGAGTGTCCTTTGCACTTCAGGATTTGTAGCATCAGCAGACCCTGTCCACTAAGTCCCAGTAGCATCCTCTAGTTATCGCAACGTTCAAACAAGTCCTTACATACAGGTTTCCAACAATTCCCAGTCAATTACCAGTGATGTCGCCCACTGAGATGGGACTAACGCAATGCCATGCTGCCACAAATTGAGCAGTGGGTTTCTTAAGTTAGAGTTAACCCGAGGGATAAGGTTTAGACGGCAGTAAATAACTTTAATCGGAAAAGGCAATGACACCCTACTCCAGTACTCTTGCCTGGAAAATCCCATGGGCGGAGGAGCCTGGTAGGCTGCAGTCCATGGGGTTGCTAAGAGTCGGACACGACTGAGCGACTTCACTTTCACTTTTCACTTTCCTGCATTGGAGAAGGAAATGGCAACCCACTCCAGTGTTCTTGCCTGGAGAATCCCAGGGACAGGGGAGCCTGGTGGGCTGCCGTCTATGGGGTTGCACAGAGTCGGACACGACTGAAGTGACTTAGCAGCAACTTAGCAGCAAATAACTTTAATATATGGGTAAGCACTTAAGAAATGTTGCTTTGAGATTTTAAAATATCAGTGAAACCTACTTTTAAGGAATGAAAAAACCATTGGGTTTTTTATTTCTTTAAAAATTTGGTATGTAAATAATCCAGTTATATTTATTACAGATGAAGATCACGGAGGATGACCTATGGATTAGGACTTATGCCAGACTTTATCAGAAGTTATGTTCCTCTACTGGAGATGTTCCCATTGGTATCTACAGGACGGAATCTCAAAAGCTTACTACATCTGAGGTTTGGAAATATCCACATATTCCTGTCTTAATGTTTAATGTGATTGAAAACTATGATTCCTAAACCTAGAAACTTATTTCTGAAATATTGGCCATTAAATTATGTCAGGAATTTCATAAAGTATTTTTGGCAAAAGTGATATTCTAGAGTTTGGACTCTGAATGCTTTTTGAAGGTTTTCAAGAAGTAAATTAATTCTAAGTAACCTTTTGACACATAAGAAAAGTTCTCAGAGCAAGCAATCTAGTTTTTAATATAATCTTAAACTCCAGTATATTAGCATTTGGAAAGAAGGAAGCAGAGATAAGTTAGGGAGCATGAAACTCACATTTTTTTCAAACTCTAGGTTAAGAACTACTTTGGAGCCAAGGGAAAAACCCCAAGAGCAGTGCCAGACCCTGGCTCAATAATCATAATAGCAAACTGGAGCATATTAAAAATGGAACAAAATTTACAGTGCCTGCATACGACTGAAAACATATCTATATTTTAATTTGGCCACACTGTGTGATTATAAATTATGGTTTTTATTCTTGAAATATTTATCTTCTTCACATACCTCAAAGTTATTCAAAATTTTGTTTAATCATTTCTTTCTTTGGTCTTATGTGAAACAACCTCAACTATGAGACTTAGATTAATTGCATGCATTTTAATAGTCATGTAATCATTACAACAGCTTGTGATTAAAATCAATGAATCTGTGTGTGGAAAAGAAGGACTTTATAGGAAGCATAAGGATAATGGAGTAGATTTTTATTTTCTTGTTACAATTTATAGTTTGACATTTATGTAAGTGATATTGAGGCCGGAAGAAAATAGTTCCATTTTTCTGAGATGCTCTTTGCTGGTTTCACTGCAGCTTCAGAGGTGCTAAAAGATGTTTTATTGCCATTTCTGCAGCTGAATCTGAGTTGTTCATTGGCTGTGGTCCCCGTGGTTCACACCACAAAGAGCAGGACCAAATTAGAAAAAATCAGGAATGACTGATGGGAAAAATATACCAGACAGTTAAATGTGTAAGACAGCTTGGCAGATATGCCTAAAAGTTTAAAAATATTGCATCCAAAAAATATTATTTGATTAACAGTTAAGAGAAAAAAAGTGCTTTCACACCTAAGCAATTAACCATGTCTTACTCAAGCTTGATAAAGACAAAAATTTCCACATAGCAGAATATTATTCCTGTTTTCATCTTGTAATATGGATTTTGTAAACTTGAAAATAGTTAATTCTTCCATTGGTCAAGTTCATATTCATGTTTGTCATTTTGTATTATTAAGAGTCTTTGTTGAATGCTGTTAACAGTGTAGATAGGGAAAAGATAATTGAATATTCGTACTGTCATCAAGGAGCATTTAACATTACATCTCAGTCAGTTCTTCCCATCACAAATCAGCAAAATATTTATAAATTCTCAAACCTCCAGCTTGTATTAAAAGCACACATCCTTGGAAAAAATAACAGAATACTAAGTTAAATGAAGATAATATCTGCTGTCTTCCTATACTGACTTCAGTTCATCTTTTGGAACACATATTTTTGTTTAAATTTTATATACTACCTATTACAGAAAAAAAAGAGGCAATTTAAAGATTACAATAAACTTAAGTACTTTTATAGTAAAATATATTAGTAAGGGCAAGAAATTAATGTTACTTTACATCTAAAATGACCTGACTTCTATAGTTGAAAAGGAATTCTACTTTTATTTTTCTGGCAAATAAGGCAAAAATAAAACTGTTGAGTTATATATTAATTATAGTTTGATACACAAAAAGATGTAAGTTCATCTATAGAAAGATTTGTTTTTCCTGATCATTATTAACAGAGTGAGTATATTATGTTTCCTTATATGAGATTTAATATTTAGAGATATTTAAGAGCTAGATAACATGATGAACATTATCTCGTTTTATAGTTTTACAAGCTGCTAAAGTACCAAAAAAGGTGGTGCTCAATAAAATCTCATTTTATAAAATCAGGCTTATCCATGTCTGACTCTTTGCGACCCATGGACTGTAGCCCACCAGGCTCCTCTGTCTATGGGATCCTCCAGGCCACAATACTGGAGTGGGTAGCCATTCCCTTCTCCAGGGTATTCCCAACCCAGGGATCAAATCCGGGTCTCCTGCATTGCAGGCAGATTCTTTGCCATTTTAACCACCAGGGAAGCCTCCAAATTACATTAATATAAATATTTTAGTAAGGCTTAAGATAAAAAAAGTTTTGAAACTGGAGCTGCTCATTCTCTACCATTTTCTCGTTAGTGTTATTGCATTGGGCCAAGTGTTAAGACTCTGGAGACAAACAGTTCCAACAAGCCTATGTTAGTATATTTTTAATGTGTTTCTTAATATTTATAACAATAGTGACAATCCTAAATAGTGGGTTAGACTTGAATTATATTACAACAAAAATTATAATTGAAAATTTCACTTCTGCCTTTTGAAGAATGAAGATCATGTTATTCTGTAGAACTGAAGAACAAGATAACATGATTTTTATAACCCCTTAATGTTTAGGGCTTATATATTGACTGGGCAGATCAATTTTTAACCTTTATAACATATTTGAAAACTCAAAATATTTCTATACATTTACTTGAATGTATATGTAGGGGTGAAAAAAATCTTATTATAGTATCTAAAATTTTAAAAAACAGTACAACTATTAATACCAATAATGATTATTGAATATCAATAATTATGTCAGTTTCCTCTCATGAATATAATCCTTTATATCTTATCAATTTTTTTTTATTTTCTATTAACACCACATTAACTTTTCATCAAATCATAGATGATTTTAGAAAAAACCTAACAACAACTTTTTGGCAAGTTTTTAAAATATTAGCTTATTCTTTACATAATTTTATTCAAAAGTGCCATGATAAGTAATCAAACACATAATTAGATGATAAATGTTATGTGGTATCTGTCGTATATTGTCCTGTTGCTGATTGTTTTGTGTATGTACTGTTTAGTCGTTGTTTAAACTGTAATTCGTGTGTTTCTTTTCCCTCCCTTTGTGTCAGTGTCGAGAAATAGCATCACAAGTAAGTATTTTGTTTGTCTCCCTTTCTTCAAATGGTCTAATATAATGAGTCATTGAAAACAATATTAAAGGTGAAACTCAGTAGTTCAGATTTTAAAAGAAAACAAGATGAAATGGTTTAATATTTTCTCTTCAAGTTAGTGTATCTATATTTCCCTAATATGATTGCAAATTAATATTACCTATTTGTCTTCAAATTATGTTTATGTATTGATTCAGTCGCACATTTTACTGCATGGTGTCATTACCAGCTAGTCACTTACTGGATGTAGATTATCTGTCCTCAAGGGACGTGCCACCTTCTATGCAGTCAGCTAGGACTGAATAGGAATGTGGATCTTGACATAAAACATACCTTTAGTTTGCTTCTTAAAGTAGCCTAGATGACTTAGGAACAGTTATGGGAATAATAAGACCTGAGATGGATTTCTATTTATACATTTATATTCCTGAAACCTCGATTTTTCTTTATGTGATTTGCATTTTATTGTATTTTCCACTTTCTTCATGTAGATCATGTTAAATAATTGTCATTATGGCCTTAGTACTTAACACAAACTCCCAAACATTAATAGAATTAAAGAAACTATTACAAATATAAGTATTTTCAACTTTAAAAATTGCATTTTTGATGTCAAAGCAGTGGTACAATTCAGCCTACTATGGAATAATATCACAAGTGTAAAACTTTTGTGTCAAAATTACCAACCAAAAATATGAGTCTTATTTTTGAGCTTGTTGGAGTTCTGTATTATCATAATTCCAGAAATTTTGAACAGAATGATTGCTATTTTCTCTACAGTTTGAAACCATGTAATAAATGCAAATGTTTATTAAATTATTCTGAGCACTCTATATTAGTTATTTAAGGTTTAATAAGCTCTAGCTCTGTTATATTCTTAAATATTCTATTTTTTTTTCTATATATTGATTCCTTTGGAATTTACAAGATATGTACTAAAGAAGCTTCTCTTTGGGCTGTAAGAATGTTTTAGCTGCTTTCTGACCTTTTCACATGATAGTACATAGACAGTCTAACATTTGTTTAGCATGAAGTTGTTCAGCAGGTCCAGCTACCATGGCTGCCTGCAGGTGATGCAAATTGAAATTCTAGTTTAATGCAGAATACAGTGCTGGCAAAGGCAAGGTTTGGGGAGCTTATCTTAGAGTTTTTATGGTTTACTTATTAGAGTATCTTTTGTAATGCTTTGAAAACCAGTACTCTTGCCTGGAAAATCCCATGGACGGAGGAGCCTGGTAGGCTGCAGTCCATGGGGTCGCAAAGAGTCGGACATGACTGAGTGACTTCCCTTTCACTTTTCACTTTCATGCATTGGAGAAGGAAATGGCAACCCACTCCAGTGTTCTTGCCTGGAGAATCCCAGGGACGGGGGAGCCTGGTGGGCTGCCGTCTCGGGTCACACAGAGTCGGACACGACTGAAGTGACTTAGCAGCAGCAGCAGCAGTGAGTTTAAGCATATATTTCTAAAATTTTTCATTTGTAACAGTATTTGACTTGACCTGATCGACAAAGTTTTCATTTTATTTATAATGCACTTCCTTATTTCAGGAAATATTTTAGGAACGTGTCACAAGCCAAATTGGTTCACTTTGCCTCTGCTAAAGGCATTTCTCAAGTGGGAATCCAGACCTGGTCTGCAGTGGTAGAAACACTAGTTAGTGGTCACACCATGTCCCTAAAAGGAATTTGCATTTGGCTAAAAATTGTATAGCTTCATGTTTGAAAGTGGAGTTAATTTTTTGAATGTAGACTTTTGGCACTGTTGTAGTTTTCCATGTCGATTCATATGTTCCGCACTTTTAATTCAGATGTCAAGCTTTACCACCTCCTATTTTCTCTAACTGGCCATTATAGATTCAGAAAGTCATAGGTTTGGCTCATTTCTGAATTTTTGTAGCCAGTTGGAAGTTGACTTGTAACTTTCTTCCTGTAATTGCTTTCTTTCTCATACTGTTCTAGGTCTTAAAGTCCTCCAGTTATTTCCCTCTGTAAACCAAGCTTCTTCCCTCTAATTTTCTGAGTTTTCCAATATAAGTATCTCCTCAAAATCCTTTTGTGAAGAAAAAGCTCTAACTGCACTTTAGATATTAAAATATATTTATCCTTGTAATTCTATTTTTTTCTTCCACAATTCTGTTCTTTCCATTTTTTTGTTGTTCTCTCTCTCAACTCTCAAATATGTTCAGATTTCCTCAAACCTCAAGAAACATTCCCCTCTTATTCTATTTTTATTTCATTCTTCCTGTTAAACTCTCAGAAGCATTCAAATATGATGTCCATTCTATTCCTTATCCATGTCTCTCAGTTTTTCCTCACTCTTTGATCAAATCTGTTCTTACTAAAAATCTCTTTTAGCCAAAATCACTGGCATTTTATTTTAGTTGTAATTTGTTAAAACATTATAGAAGCTTTAACTGGGTTCACTGTCTCTTAACTCATTTTATTTTATTTAACTCAACTCATTTTATTTAACTTAACTCATTTTATTTAACAACTCATTTTATTTAACTGGATTCATTGTCTCTTAACTCATTTTATTAAAAAAAATTATTTTAAGTCTTTATTGAATTTGTTACAATATTGCTTCCATTTTATGTTTTGTTTTTTTTGGCCCCAAGGCATGTGAGATCTTAGCTCCAGGACCAAGAATCGAATCCACATCCCCCGCATTGGAAGATAAAATCTCAACCGCTGGACCACCTAGGAAGTCCCAATACCAACTCATTTTAGATACTGATACTGTGATCTTCCATCTGAAAGTTTGTCTCTAATTTCCTGTCCTGCGATTGGCTCTATAACTCAGGACCTCAAGGAGAGGCAGAGATTCACCTCCTATCCTAGGACATGCCTTTGTCTTTGAATTCCAGGAAGAACACCATGATTTAAGTGTGGCCTAAGTTTCACTGCAGATTGTTCCCCCCAAGAGTGTTAATCTTGATCTCTGCCCAATGCTGAACACTTTTTTATTTAATCCACACAGCAAGGTAACATGGCAGATGATTTTACTCCCATTTGTAAATGAGCAGAGGCTGAGACACTTAACTTGATAAAATAAAAGCTTAGGAAGAAGCAGGCCTATATTTGAACTTAATCAAATTCTGACACCAGAGCCTCTCTCTCTTTTTTGTTTTTTTTTTTTTAATCATTAGATTTCACTGAAGGAGCCTCTGCCAATTTCTGGCCACTTCTCTCTTTTGCACCACCTGCTTTAAGATCCCAAAGTGCTTTGTTTGAGACTCAGCATGGGACCTGACACTTGAAACCCAAACCAGGCATTTGTCAAAACTATGTGTACAGTCTTTCCTCTTTTTCTGCACATGACCTTGGATAACTCATTGAATCTTTAGGTTTCAGCGATTACTCTGAGGTTGATGGAGGGCATATTTGTGTTTTATGAGCTTGGTGTTCTAATTCTTAAACATGAAGAACAAACTCATTATCTGCCAGATCCTCCCCGCCTTATCTCCCAGAATTAGACATTTCCTTAGCCTAGGTGCTTGGAATGAGTCAGCAAACATCCAAGAAAGATTTCTCAGAAAGCGGATGTGAGCTTTTCATGCCTATTCTTGGATTTAATGACTTATTGGTGGATATGCTGTATCCGAATTCTCTTCCTTCAAGATCTTGCATAATACATACAGATAAATGATTGTTTTCTTTGCATGATGCATATATAGTGGATTTTTAAAATTAATTTATTTTTTATTGAAGGATAATTGCTTTACAGAATTTTACTGTTTTCTGTCAAACCTCAACATGAATCAGCCATAGATGTACATATATCCCCTCCCTTTTGAAACTCCCTCCCATCTCCCACCCCATCCCACACCATCCTACCCCTATAGGTTGATACAGACCCCTGTTTAAGTTTCCTGAGCCATAGAAAATTCCCGTTGGCTATCTATTTTACATATGGTAATGTAAGTTTCCATACTAATGTTACTCTTTCCATACATCTCATCCTCTCCTCCCCTCTCCCCATGTCCTTAAGTCTGTTTTCTGTGTCTGTTTCTCCATTGTTGCCCTGTAAATAAATTCTTCAGTACCATTTTTTAGATTCTGTATATATATGTTAGAATATGGTGTTGGTGGGAATGTAAATTGGTAAAGCTGCTATGGAAGACATTATGGAGATTCCTCAAAAAACTAGGAATAAAACCACCATGTGACCCAGCAGTCCCACTCCTAGGCCTATACCCCAAGGAAAGCAAAATTGAAAGAGACACATGTATTCCATTGTTCATTGCAACACTATTTACAATAGCTAGAACATGGAAGCAACCTAGATGCCCATCAACAGATGAATGGATAAAGAAGTTGTGGTATATATACACAATGGAATATTACTCAGCCATAAAAATGAATGTATTTGAGTCAGTTCTAATTAGGTAGATGAACCTAGAACCTATTATATATAGTGGATTCTTGATGTCTGCCATATCAAGTCATTTTCTTGTTGCTGGATTTTAGACTCTTCTGTATTTTACCCATTATTTACATTCTTTCTGTCTCTGTTCCTAGAAGAATCAGTTATCCAATTATTTTCCCTGATCAAATAAGCACTGGACTTGGGACCACATGATCTATGTTTAAAGTTGGCTCCTGCTTTTACTAGCTGTGTGTGAACTTGGGCTGTTCTTAACATGTAGCAGAGTGGAAATTAAGTCAGAAGTTTATTATCACTTCATTAATTAGAAAAAAATCAGAAATGTGTTAACTGAATTGTTCATAGTTAATGGCAAGTAGTTCTATATGGCATGGTGCATGGACTAACATAGATCTTTTTCTATCATTTTTTACTGCTGCATTATTTTTTACTGGATGACACTGCTTCAGAAAACGTTTGTGTCAATATACTTAAATTTATAAATAAAATAATAGTAAGTATTCCAGTGATCTGGATATAAGCCTTATAATATTTTTAAATGTAGATATATTTGCTAATTGAAATGTATTTTAATTCATACACATACATACACCATGAGTCTGAGCTAATCTATAATTTTCTTTCACTTTTCTCTTATAAAATTTTACTCTTGAATACTTTATTTTATTATTCCTTTTTCTAATATTTCCTAGCTCTACTAATTCTTGTCTTGTTAATTTTCAACCCTATGAAAGCATTTCTTACTTTCATTACTTACTTTAACTTAAGCATCTCACTATACAGATGGCTAACAAACACTTGAAAAGATGCTCAACATTGCTTATTATTAGAGAAATGCAGATCTAAACTACAATGAGATATCACCTCGCAGCAGTCAGAATGGCCATCGTCCAAGTCTACAAACAATAAATGCTGGAGAGGGTGTGGAGAAAAGGGAATCCTGTTGCACTGTTGGTGGGAATGTAAATGGATACAGCCAGTATGGAAGACGGTATGGCGATTCCTTAAAAAAACTAGAAATAAAACCACCATATGACCCAGAAATCCCACTCCTAGGCATAAATCCTGAGGAAACCAAAACTGAAAAAGACACATGTATCCCATTGTTCACTACAGCACTATTTACAATAGCTAGAACATGGAAGCAACCTAGATGTCCATCAACAGATGAGTGGATAAAGAAGTTGTGGTACATATACACAATGGAATATTACTCCGTCATAAAAGGGATGCATGTCAGTCAATTCTGATGAGGTAGATGAACCTAGAACCTATTATACAGAGTGAAGTGAGTCAGAAAGAGAAAGATAAATGTCATATTCTAATGCATATATACAGAATCTAGAAAAAATGGTACTGAAGAACTTATTTACAGGGCAACAATGGAGAAATAGACATAGAGAATAGAATTATGGACATGGGGAGAGAGGAGGAGAGGGTAAGATGTATGGAGAGAGTAGCATGGAAACTTACATTACCATATGTAAAATAGATAGCCAACGGGAATTTGCTGTATGGCTCAGGAAACTCAAACAGGGGCTCTGTATCAATCTAGAGGGGTGGGATGGGAGGGCAATGGGAGGGAGGTTCAAAAAGGAGGGTATATATGTATACCTTTGGCTGATTCATGTTGAGTGACAGAAAACAACAAAATTATGTAAAACAATTATCCTTCAAGTAAAAAAAAGAGGAAGAGTCACACTGGCACACCTAGTAGCAAGAAGCTATTTAAATGCATCCAGTCTGCCTGATTTAATGACACAGCCCTGGCTTTCTGCTCACTTAGTGCTTTAAACTGCATGGACATCATTCTTTCACTTTGCCCTGCCACAAGAAATAAATTAAGCCTTTACTCACAGCTTCTTGGTGCATGACTGCTGAAGTTTATGAAATCAGAACTGAATATAAAATTATAAGGTTGATCTGAGTCATTCCAATTTTCATAAGGGAGTGATAATTTCTAAGCTTTAATATACTTGGATCAATAATACCATTTTATATAGATTATTTACATAAGAATGGAGCTTCTATGGTGGCTCAGAGGTTAAAGTGTCTGCCTGCAATGTAGGAGACCAGGGTTCAATCCCTGGGTAGGGAAGATTCCCCTGGAGAAGGAAATGGCAACCCACTCCAGCATTCTTGCCTGGAGAATCCCATAGACGGAGGAGCCTGGTGGGCTACAGTCCATGGGGTTGCAAGAGTCAGACATGACTGAGCGACTTCACTATGCATATCCATTGAGGCTTAACTTAGCTGCAGTGCCCTATGGATACTTCTCCTTATGACTCTGGGTATCAGCATCTTTGTTATTGCAGAGGCACAGGCAGCAGCAGCAGAAGCATTTTGTAGGGCCCCAGAGAGCTGTTTTCAAGAGTGTGGATTTCAGCATGGCAACTACTCGTCTTCCACGCAAGTAACCACATAATCTACCTCTGTGGTACCCAGAGTATCAGCATTTTCCTCTAACACTCTTTGTAATGGAGTTTGATGCCTGCTGTAGACACACAACCAATGGTCACGGGATAAGGATTGTTCACTGAACTTAGTGCCAGTCATGCCCTTCACTGGAATCTAGACACGCAATTCAATATGAAACACACAGAGAAGTCTGAGACCTGTGACACAGAGCCCCAGCTCCATCCTGGGATGCCAAAGATAGAAGCTTCTAATTTAAATTGGTGAAACCCAGACAGAAGCATGAGAGGACTGAACAAATACAACTTAAAACTGTGCAGCTCAAAGCGAACACCTGACAGTAGGCAGTGATACAACTCAGCAAGTGTGCTTATCAGCAGGTGGTACAACCAGTTATCAAATCAGACCCAAATAAAATGAGTCTCTGTATGGCCCCCATGGGCTGAATACCCTGTTTGCTGTGCCTGTTGCTGCAACTCTAAGTCCTTTATGACTCCCCAAACTGCAACTTTAAGTGCTTACTGAGCCCACATCGATAAATTCTGTCTGATCCAACTTAATCTTCCATTCTTATCCCAAACCCTTAATATCCATACATTCTCTTCAGACTTTGGTCTGTAAAAATTTAAAAACTGAAGTAGTTCTTTTGGAATGTAACTTCCTAAACATGTGATAAAAAGTAAAATGATGCTTTTTGCTGCCTAGTGTCTGCATATTTATGAATATGCTGCCTAGTGTCTGCATATCTATGAATCACTTTATGAGGCTCCTAGGAATATAACACAACCCACTGCAGTACTCTTGCCTGGAAAATCCCATGGACGGAAGGGCCTGGTGGGCTGCAGTCTATGGGGTCGCTAGGAGTCGGACACGACTGAGCGATTTCACTTTCAATTTTCACTTTCATGCATTGGAGAAGGAGGTGGCAACCCACTCCAGTGTTCTTGCCTGGAGAATCCCAGGGACGGGGGAGCCTGGTGGGCTGCCATCTATGGGGTCGCACAGAGTCAGATGTGACTGAAGTGACTTAGCAGCAACCAAAATGAAGTCAAAATTATTTCTCAGTTTGCTTTTATGAAACAAGGAGAGTTATTTAGATTAATGAATTTAAAAGCATTAATTTATAATATTTTAATAATCTATGATTAATTTAAATATCAATTAAATAGCATTTAGGCTAATAATAAAATTAATTAATTCATGTATTAAGGGAAGACATCTACCATGTAGTTAGTAATTACATGATAATAGTAATCAAGATCCTAAACGGAGAAGAAAAAAGTAAGATTTTCTGGGCTTAAAGCACTAGGAGAGGCATCAGTTCAGTTCATTCACATAGTCGTAACCGACTGTTTGCGACCCCATGGACTGCAGCATGCCAGGCCTCCCTGTCCATCACCAGCTCCCGGAGTTCACTCAAACTCATGTCCATCGAGTGGTGATGCCATCCAGCCATCTCATCCTCTGTCGTCCCCTTCTCCTCCCACCTTCAATCTTTCACAGCATCAGGGTTTTTTCCAAGGAGTCAGTTCTTCGCATCAGGTGGCCAAAGTATTGGAGTTTCAGCTTCAACATAGGTCCTTTCAATCAACACCCAGGACTGATCTCCTTTAGAATGGACTGGTTGGATCTCCTTGCAGTCCTAGGGACTCTGGAAACTCTTTTCCAACACCACAGTTCAAAAGCATCAATTCTTCAGTGCTCAGCTTTCTTTATAGTCCAACTCTCACATCCATGGAAATACCATAGCCTTGACTAGATGGACCTTTGTTGACAAAGGAGTGTCTCCGCTTTTTAATATGCTGACTATGTGGGTCATAACTTTCTTTAAAAGGAGTAAGTGTCTTTTAATTTCATGGCTGCAATCACCATCTGAAGTGATTTTGGAGCCCCCCAAAATAAAGTCTGTCACTGTTTCCATTGTTTCCCCATCTATTTCCCATGAAGTGATGGGACCAGATGCCATGATTTTAGTTTTCTGACGTGGAGCTTTAAGCCAACTTTTTCACTCTCCTCTTTCATTTTCATCAAGAGGATTTTTAGTTCTTCTTCACTTTCTGCTATAAGGGTGGTGTCATCTGCACATCTGAGGTTATTGGTATTTCTCCTGGCAATCTTGATTCCAGCTTGGGCTTCTTCCAGCCCAGCATTTCTCATGATGTACTCTGCATAGAAGTTAAATAAGCAGGGTGACAATATACAGCCTTGATGAACTCCTTTTCCTATTTGGAACCAGTCTGTTGTTCCATGTCCAGTTCCAACTGTTGCTTCCTGACCTGCATATAGGTTTCTCAAGGGGCAGGTCAGGTGGTCTGGTATTCCCATCTCTTTCAGAATTTTCCACAGTTTATTGTGATCTACACAGTCAAAGGCTTTGGCATAGTCAATAAAGCAGAAATACATGTTTTTCTGGAACTCTCTTGCTTTTTTGATGATCCAGCAGATGTTGGCAAGTTGATCTCTGGTTCCTTTGCCTTTTCTAAAACCAGCTTGAATGTCTGGAAGTTCACGGTTCACGTATTACTGAATCCTGGCTTGGAGAATTTTGAGCATTACTTTACTAGAGTGTGAGATGAGTGCAATTGTGTGGTAGTTTGAGTATTCTTTGGCATTGTCCTTCTTTGGGATTGGAATGAAAACTGACCTTTTCCAGTCCTGTGGCCACTGCTGAGTTTTCCACATTTGCTGGCATATTGAGTGCAGCACTTTCACAGCATCATCTTTCAGGATTTGAAATAGCTCAACTGGAATTCCATCACCTCCACTAGCTTTGTTCATAGTGATGCTTTCTAAGGCTCACTTGACTTCACATTCCAGGATGTCTGGCTCTAGGTGAGTGATCACACCATCGTGATTATCTTGGTCGTGAAGATCTTTTTTATACAGTTCTTCTGTGTATTTTTGCCACCTCTTCTTAATATCTTCTGCTTCTGTTAGGTCCATACCATTTCTGTCCTTTATCGAGCCCATCTTTGCATGAAATGGTCCCTTGGTATCTCTAATTTTCTTGAAGAGATCTCTAGTCTTTCCCATTCTGTTGTTTTCCTCTATTTCTCTGCATTGATCGCTGAGGAAGGCTTTCTTATCTCTTCTTGCTATTCTTTGGAATTCTGCATTTAGATGCTTATATCTTTCCTTTTCTCCTTTGCTTTCGCTTCTCTTCTTTTCACAACTATTTGTAAGGCCTCCGCAGACAGCCATTTTGCTTTTTTGCATTTCTTTTTCATGGGGATGATCTTGATCCCTGTCTCCTGTACAGTGTCACGAACCTCCATTCCATAGTTCATCAAGCACTCTATCTATCAGATCTAGTCCCTTAAATCTATTTCTCACTTGTACTGTATAAATCTCAACACATATAAATTTGGTATACTTTTTATTATATTCTATTGGAAGGAGGAAAGAAAGCGATGTAAATTTCAAGCATAGAAATAACTATTTCTGTGTTGTGAATTTAGATTTCTTACATTTAGTCCCCAAATCCTTCTGATTTCGTTTTTCTTTGGTTAAACTGAAATATGAAAAGGGACGTTACTTTTATTGAAATAATGATAAAAATGCCTTGTGAGTCCTATGGGTTTTTATGTAAATCATGATATTCTTTCCTTTGGGGGAATTCAAAACAGTGGTGAATAGGGGACCCAGTATTATTTAGCTCATATATGCTTGATATAATTCCTGATACACATTACTAAGAAAAGCATTCACAAAGATATAAGGTGTTTTATCCTTTACTTGGAAAATAAGCTAATCTTCAACTTCTTCCCCAAAATATTTATTAACTTCTGGTTCTGTGACTTGACTTGTCAGTGCCATTATATGAGCATAATATCTTGAGTATTTGATCTGACAAAATTACTGTTTCCACATATTTATGGGAAATAAAACTATTACATGGAGTTATGACTAGAAAGAGTACTTCAGATAAATTTTAGATTCTGATTCACAAATCTGTGCAAGCCAAGTATCTAAATATGAGTGAATTAACATTTTCATTTTTGCTATAAAGTACATGTAAACTGAAACTACTGAACATAGAATGATATTCTTTGCTGATGGTAGATACTACCTGCAGTTTTATATATTTTACTTTCATAGAAGAGGATTTTCAGTATATTATCAACCAGGTAAGACTAGAGTAAGTTAAGACTTATAAAGGCATCCATTGTTGCAAAACCACGGTATTAGAATTTCTAATACTTCCAACCTAAGTGCTATAGCTAAAAGGAGGTTTCTATTTTGAATGAAATATTATGTTATTCCAATGGGATTAATGTATACATGCTAGTATATATAAAATAGATAATAATAACCAACAAGGGCCTTCTGTATAGCATAGAGAACTCTACTCAGTATCTTATAATAGCTATAAGGGGAAAGACTCTGAAAATTATATATAAATAATACATGTATAATTTGTTTAACCTTCCTAGCTTCATAAGAGACTATTTCTTTTGTAGATAGAATTATACATATATATATAGCTAATACATATATATATAACTGAATCATTGTACTGTACACCTGAAACTAACACATTGTAAATCAATTATAGTCTTTAACTAAAAAAAATAATAAATCAGTCTTAAAAAGAGAAAAGTAGTCTAATTATGCAGCAATGAAGGTTTAACAAATCGTTTTCATACCACTCTCTACAGTACTGTTTTGAAACAAATATGAATGAATATTTGCATTTTTTATTGAATTTAAGTGTGAGACAATTTTGATTTCATAGCTTGCCACTAGGAATTGTGTGTAGGGCATTGACTAAGCCTCCATAATTTATATTCACTTAAAGGATCTTATTGGATCTGCCTTCTGACCTTACTTAAATTGGTAATTTAAATTCTGTTACTTTGGAAGCCAGCAACACATGAATTTTGTAGCTCAAACTTCCATCCACACACGGCAAACACAGCGGGTTCGTGAACATGGCTCATGTGCACAAGAAAATGCAGGAAGTTTCCTTTTGCATGTGCATTTTTAGAAAATAGGGCTTTCTGGTTTGAATCATGGTTCATTTCATATGACTTCCTGGTATGAAAGGCAACAATTCTGAAACAAGAAACTTTTGTTTATGTTAGTATTACAGAAAGAGTGTGGTAGGGTCCAGCTGCTCACCACTCAGAAGCGAATAAACAACCCAGATTGGTGGAAAGGAAAGTTTCAGTTCAGTTCAGTCGCTCAGTCATGTCCGACTCTTTGCGACCCCATGAATCACAGCACGCCAGGCCTCCCTGTCCATCACCAAGTCCCGGAGTTCACTCAGACTCACGTCCATAGAGTCAGTGATGCCATCCAGCCATCTCATCCTCTGTCGTCCCCTTCTCCACCTGCCCCCAGTCCCTCCCAGCATCAGGGTCTTTTCCAATGAGTCAACTCTTCGCATAAGGTGTTCAAAGTACTGGAGTTTCAGCTTTAGCATCATTCCTTCCAAAGAAATGCCAAGGCTGATCTCCTTCAGAATGGACTGGTTGGATCTCCTTGCAGCCCAAGGGACCCTCAAGAGTCTTCTCCAACACCACAGTTGAAAAGCATCAATTCTTCCGTGCGCAGCTTTTTTCACAGTCCAACTCTCACATCCATACATGACCACTGGAAAAACCATAGCCTTGACAAGATGGACCTTTGTTGGCAAAGTAATGTCTCTGCTTTTCAATATGCTATCTAGGTTGGTCATAACTTTCCTTCCAAGGAATAAGCATCTTTTAATTTCATGGCTGCAATCACCATCTGCAGTGATTTTGGAGCCCCCAAAAATGAAGTCTGACACTGTTTCCACTGTTTCCCCATCTATTTCCCATGAAGTGATAGGACCAGATGCCATGATCTTCGTTTTCTGAATGTTGAGCTTTAAGCCAACTTTTTCACTCTGTTTGCTTTATTTAAAATGCCAGCAACTGGGGAGAGGAGGGTGGTGGATGTCTGTCCAAAGGCCAGCTTACCCTCTCCCCCTTACACTGGCAACCAGTGGGGATAGAGACTTTATACACAGAAGGAGGGGTGACATGCAGAAACAGCACAGTCAGCTCTAATAGTCATCTTCAAATTGATCAGCATCATCTTTATTGTTTTAGATACAGTTAATCTTCAGTTCCAGTGGCCATTTGTTCCCATTTCTCTGAGGCCAATTCTTGGAATTGTGGCACTCATATCCTGGTTGCAGTCTGGTCATCATATAGTAATTTCTTCACCTGGTGTTTTAGTATATATAAAACAGCTAAATGATAAGGCTCAGAATATTATGTGCAACCCTTGAAAAAGAACTAAAGGTCCTTGACTATGCTTAATGACTGCATTATTATTATTTAGTTTCCTTTGACTATTTTCCTTTGTTTCTGCATTTCTCACTTCTCTGATTAAACTTAGTGACTAAAGTTTCCACAGACACAAGGCAGGCAGAGATCATGGTGAGGGGGTAAGGACCATAAGGTTTTGCTCCATTTCAGTAAGTGCCTATAATCAAAGGAAAGCATCTCACTTTAAAATCAGATTTAGTAGTAAAAGAGTAGATCAAATGGACTTTAGGAATTTTCATTGTTTTTCCTTCTTATGAAGAGTAGCCTAATGTAAGTTTTCTTTGTGATTCTAGAATATATTTGTGAAATATTAATATTTATAGCATACTTTCACTTAGAACACTGAAAACAGTTCCTAAAGTGTATCATAATATTTTATCAAAACTATTTATGTGGTAAATAACTAATGCATAAATTAAATAAAATATGCTTTTTGTTTTCCTAGGGATCATATGAGCAAATAAAAAATTCACATTTTATAAAGTTCATGCCAATGCCCTCTTTAGAAAGAGCAATAATTTAAAACCTTAAAAATATTATTAACTCCAAAATTAAACAAACTTTCATAATTTTTCTAAATTTCATGTGGAGTACTATGAGTAAATTGAGGAAAGTCCATTACTTTGACTTCATTTGAATAACTCTATAAAATATCTAGCTCTTTTTGTTTTGGTTTCAAACCACTCTATGCCAGTTGTTTGGTAACTCTGATACATAAAATGTTAAATTGTTTTTATAAAGAAACTTATACTGGAGTATGCAAGGATATTTTATCTGGTTCACGTAAGTTCAAAAAACATATTTTCTAGTACTTTTAGTAACATAAAATTAGTGTCAATAATGATGATCTTGTCCTTTCTGTAAAAACTCTCATGAGATATATAATTATATCAAGATTTAGAAAAAAAAAATATGACTAGAACTCTAGGCTACCTGATTCTTAAGATATCTAATTACCATATGCACTTCTTTTAAAGTCTCAGATATCCATCAGTGTAGAAGAGTGGGAAGACACCAAAGATGCTAAAGAACAAGGTCACCTCCGAAGTAACCACCGCAACTCGACATCCAGCGACCAATCGGATCACCCGCTGCTGAGGAGGAAGAGCATGCAATGGGCCCGAAGACTGAGCAGGAAAGGTCCCAAACATTCGGGTAGAACCGCGGAGAAAATGACCCAGCAGCGCCTGAACCTCTACAGGAGGTCAGAAAGACAAGAGCTTGCTGAACTTGTGAAAAATAGAATGAAACACTTGGGTCTTTCTACAGTGGGATATGGTATGCTCTTTACAAGTATCGCATGATGTGGGCTTGTGATTTCTTTCCGTTAGTTGGAACAGAGTCGGCTCTAATTTAGTAATTTAAGAATCGCCTTTATGTTTCACAGGTCAGTTAGAAGAGACTAGTGATAGGTCTAACCTCCTAGAGACAATTATGAACATGATATTAAAAAGAGAGGATTGAAAATTTTAAATATATGCTCAGGTCTCTAGGCACCTTGTTGAACCCATTACAAGAATTACTTTAATTTTAATTTTCACAAAAACTCTCCCATTTTAGAGATAGGGAAACTAAATAACTTGTTAATTAGCTTGTTAGTAGCCTGACTGAGGCTTATATCCAGTGCTGTCTGGCTCCAAAGCCTGTTTTACACACACACACACACACACACACACGCACACACACACAAACTGCATCTCATTTTAGAAGCCTGGAATAAAATAAATGTGTGGCATTGCTAAGTAACTAAATGGATAAGCTACAAATGAATGAAAATGTCTCTATAAAATGTGTTTATAGTTAGTTGTGATCCAGAAACACAGAGTCTTCAAAAGCTTTAATCTGAAGCTCAGATAGTGCTGGATATCTTACAGGTAAGTCTCAGTGATTGTTCTGCTCTTACATTGATACACAATTGTAATATAGATATGTTGCATATTTGTTTAGTTGCTCAGTCATGACCGACTCTTTTGCAACTACATGGATTGTAGCCTGCCAGTCTCCTCTGTCCATATGATTTCTGTGGACAAGAGTACTGGAGTGGGTTGCCATTTCCTATTCCAGGGTATCTTCTCAACCCAGGATCAAACCCACATCTCCTGCATTGGCAGACAGATTCTTTACCACTGAGCCACCAGGGAAGCCCCAAGCTCTATATTAGACACCTCTAATAACATAAAGATTATGAAAAGAGGATTTAGAATCTCAGGGACCTCTGAACTTCTCCACTTATTCTTAATTCACAATAATTTATCCATTTAACAGATTTTATTAGGTTGCCTTCTGAGTTCCAGGCACTGGGAATAAAACAATGACCTATTCAGACAAGACCTCTGCATTTATGGAATTTATATTCTAGTGTCAGCCAGTAGATTTGTTGTATTATTTAATTTCTCAAGGCTATTTTATTATTTGTGAAAATGAAATAATAATCCTTTTGTCCTAAAGGACAAATGGGATAATGAATAATAATATGCTTAGCCCAGAACTGGCATTCAGCTCATCCACCCATCTACTGTATGTCTAAGAACAGCATGTCTATCTGTGTTTTATATATAAAAATGTTATTTTTTTTTTTTTTGCCCACTTCAGCAAACACACTGTTTGCATCTTTGGGAGCGATGTCTTCACTGAGAATACACGCTGTGAAACAATTATTGTTTTGCATGTTTGCTTTTTTTTTTTTTTTTTTTTGAGGGAAAGGAAATGTCTTACTTATCCTTTAAACTTTGTATTGCCAATCAATTTACACATTTTCTGACACATAGAAATCCAGTAACTGCATGTTGATTGCATGCAAAACCAGAGTGCTTACAGATGAGAAAACAGGGTCTCAGATATAAGCTATTTCCTTGGGTCACCCAACCCTAGTGTACACTGGAGTCAGTGCTTTAACTTGTGACTTTTGATTCCATATTTTTTTGTGTCTCTGGTGGACCACTTATTTTTCCTACATTACTGTCAGTATTTTGTAGCACTTTACAGATTTGAAATGTTTTTACGTGCTTTGTAATAATGCATGATGACTGATTTAACCATTAGTCTTAATCTACTATGTCCTGAGTAGGTCTGGCCTGATTAAAGAGCATGAGCAGATTTCTTTTGATATATTAGATATGAGACAGAAAGGACAGGAAAAGGGAAAGTCACAGGATGACTTTTGAGGGCTCTAGCTTGAGCAAGTAGTTCATCATTGTGACATTCACTGAGCTTAGAAGAAGAATACTTGAGGTGAAGATAATAAATTTAATTTGAGTGCCTGGAAGACTTCATATGGATAATTATCCATAAGAAACAAGACTTCTGCTGAATGGTGTTCAAGAAAAAGAAATGAGATGTGTTCATAGACTTTGACATCATCAGCCTATAGATTTTAAGTAAGGTGAGAGATGGCTTCCCCCATGGCTCAGAGGTAAAGAATCAGCCTGCAATGCAGGAGACGTGGGTTCAATGGCTGGATCAGAAAGATCTCCTGGAGGAGGGCATGACAACCCACTCCAGTATTCTTGCCTGGAGAATCCCATGGACAGAGGAGCCTAGAGGGCTACAGTCCATAAGGTTGCAAAGTCAGGCACAACTGAAGCAACTTAGCATGTGTGCACACAAGGTGTAGAAGTTGATGGAATAACCCCAGGTGAACGACTACAGGAGAACTCTAGAAAATACTCACATTTCTGGAATGATGAGGGAGGAAGTATTTTAAAAAAAAAAAGAAAAACAAGAGGCTGAAGTGTCTAGAACTGAGTTACCCAAAATATGTAGCATAGTACAATATTGGAGAAGGCAGTGGCACCCCACTCCAGTACTCTTGCCTGGAAAATCCCATGGATGGAGGAGCCTGGTGGGCTGCAGTCCATGGGGTCGCTGAGAGTCGGACACGACTGAGCAACTTCACTTTCACTTTTCACTTTCATGCATTGGAGAAGGAAATGGCAACCCACTTCAGTGTTTTCCCTGGAGAATCCCAGAGACAGGGGGAGCCTGGTGGGCTGCCGTCTATGTGGTCACACAGAGTCGGACAAGACTGAAGCGACTTAGCAGCAGTATGATATTATGCTATTGATTGGTTATGTGATTTATCATTGCATTGATCTTTTATATCTTTTGAAGGCAGGTGAGGCCTTGTGTAGTCAGAGGCTGGTCACTTCCAGTCATGAGAAATTTTGCCTTCTACCCCAATGTGATAGAAAATTGTATTTCCTATCTGCTTTATGATATAAAAACTGTTGAAATTTTGGAGTAGAGAAGAAATCATCAATAATGCAGAAAGTACAGTGATATGTCATTGCTGACCTTGATTATGTGTCAGTTAGATAGCATGTGTGAGAGGCAGATCCGAGTAGCTTGATTAATAAATTAAGACTTGAATATAGTGGATTTCATATATTAGGGACCCCAAGGTAATAGAATTTTAATCTTCTGTCTATTGCTCCAAAATCTATTGCTTCCTTTGCTAAAGTATCATGGTACAAGATGCAGGTTGAAATGTCAGTCATTTTGTCCACATTCCATCCAGGAGGAAGGAGGGTGAGGCCAGAGAAGAAAGGATTATCTCCTCAGTTAAAAAACAGTACCAAGTAGCTGCATACACCATTTCCATTATGTTCCACTGGCAAGCTGTATGCTTTGTGTTCAATGGCCTAGATCTAATATTACAGAAGACAAGACAAATGGCTATTGAGAGACAATTAGCAGTCTCTGCCAGAATGGTTATGTTTTTTACGAAATTTTATTCTGAAGGAGAGGTGGGAAATATGGAAGTAGCTGGATGAGGAAGTGGACAGGGAAGAGGCATTGTTTTATTTTTTAAGAGCAAAGAGGTATGAGCATGTTTAAATAATAAGATTAAGCTACCAGTGGAGAAGTTGAAAGAAAACACAGTAAAAAGAACTCAGTTGGAGCCCTTGCTTAGATACTTGGAAGTGAAGAAAAGATGAGTGTTTTAACATGCACAAACTTGTAGGTGTTTGTCAGGAAGTTGAGTAATATTTTACATGATAGTAAGAGGTAAAATCCTTTGCTGAGAATGATGGCAAGAGTAAAAGGGTGAGTGTTTTAAAAATAAACCAGAATGTTAGAAGTTTCAGGGGAAAGGGTATCCTTTCTGTGCAAGGCTGAACTTCTTGTCTTATTCTTCATTTCTTAAATTTATAATATAGAAAATTTCAGACATGAATAAATGTAGAAAGATTAGTATGTTAAACCTTGCTATTGTTTAGCTACTAAGTCATGTCCTACCCTTTTGTGACCCCATGGACTGTAGCCCACCAGGCCCCTCTGTCTATGGCGTTTTCCAGGTAAGAAACTGGAGTTTGTAGTCATTTCCTTCTCCAGGGCTCTTCCCAACCCAGCGATTAAGCCGGTGTCTCCTGCATTGCAGGTGGATTCCTTACCACTGAGCCACCAAGGAAGCCCTAAGGAACCTGCATATACTCATTTTTCAACATCAGTAATTATCAGGTCAATTATTATCAGATATTGTTCCATGTATGTGCCCGGTAATTACCTTCACATCTCATATTAATTTCAGATAAATTTCAGATCCATATATTTCAATAAATATGTCTATCGTTTAAGTGCTAAATTAAAAAAAAAACACGTACCATTTTCACACTTAAAAACAATATATCATCAAGTATTCACTTAGTGTTCAAATTTCCAGTGATCTCACAAATGTCATGATTTTTTTATACTTTTTATCTAAATCGGGATCAATTAAGGTCCATTCATGGAGCTGGGTGACAAGTTTGTTAAGTCACTTTTAAGTTTCCCCCATCTTGTATTTTTCTAACTCAGTCTATTTCTTGAAGAAACTCACTCTGTGGTTTCCTAGACTCTGAATCTCCAGGCTTAATTGGTCCATTCTATCCCCTGCCTTTTCTTTTTTTAACTATTTTTTGTTACAATTATGAATTCCTAGATATAAATGTATTTTATGTTTTTATATGCATGTTATTAATTATTCATCATATACTAAATTTGACCAGTGGAAGCCTCTTCAGATAGCTTCCTGAGTCCTTTTGTCATGATGTCAACCATATTTCATAGACTTGCCTTGCTCTCTGTAGGACTAAATGATCCCCACCTAAATTAAGTCATCTCTCCCGGATCACTCAAAATGCTAATCAAATTTTAGAGATATTCATTTTGCTGCGTTTGTCACTTTTTCTAAGTTTGTTGGGAGGGCTAAAAGATTAGGCAGAAGATAGATATGTAGACAGATAAACAATTTCACCAGTTCATCAAGAAATTTACAATTAAAATGCAGGCTACTGGGTTTTTATTTAACTTTTTCTATCCTGTAGCTGTACTTTCTGCTATGCCAATATTAATGCTCATCAGCAACAATAGAAATTATGGAATTATAAAATTCATATTGCTTTTTCACAGTTTACATAAAACAGTCTCAGAATAATAATCCAGTGCTACTCTTAACACTATAATTGCCAAAGCACGAATTTTTAATGTACTCCTTATAGACTAACCCAAAGGAATGTTTATTAAAATAATTCCAAGTCTTGGAAAAGTTCTTGCTGTAGTTATACCATCAGTTGGATATCAAGTTAGACTCATTTCTGTTTTCAAGGTTTAAGAATTTCTTTTCCTAAAATTTGACTTTGTTTTTTTTTTTTAGTGATATAAACTTTGTGCACAATTCAAAGCCAAATATTTCATACAAGTTATCACAATGGCACCCCACTCCAGTACTTTTGCCTAGAAAATCCCATGGATGGAGGAGCCTGGTAGGCTGCAGTCCATGGGGTTGCAAAGAGTCGGACACGACTGAGCAACTTCACTTTCACTTTTCAGTTTCATGCATTGGAGAAGGAAATGGCAACCCACTCCAGTGTTCTTGCCTGGAGAATCCCAGGGACGGGGAAGCCTGGTGGGCTGCCGTCTATGGGGTCACACAGAGTCAGACACGACTGAAGCGACTTAGCAGCAGTAGCAGCAGCAGCATACTCAAAAAAATTTAACATCACTCCCCATCACTTTTACACAGTCTCCTTCTTTCCTCATGAGTTACTTTTTTTAACTTTATGGTATATTCTTCCATGTATAAATATAAACTTTAAAATGTAGTTAGCAGCATGATATGTTCTTTTTTCTTTTTCTCCCATTGCTTCTTCCACTTAATGGTATATCCTGGAGATCACTGATTTAGTAGAATATAGAAATAGTTTTTATTTCTTTTTGCAGCTGTCTAGTGCTTCATTGTATAAAGGTATAATAGTCTGTTAAACAAGTCCTTCATGTCTTTTCAAATTGCGAAGTCTTGCAATAAATAGGCATATGCTAAGCTGCTAAGTCGTTTCAGTCGTGTCCGACTCTATGCGACCCCATAGATGGAAGCCCACCAGGCTCCCCCATCCCTGGGATTCTCCAGGCAAGAGTACTGGAGTGGGTTGCCATTTCCTTCTCCAATGCGTGAAAGTGAAAAGTGAAAGGGAAGTCGCTCAGTCGTGTTCGACTCTTAGCGACCCCGTGGACTGCAGCCTACCAGGTTCCGCCGTCCACAGGATTTTCCAGGCAAGAGTACTGGAGTGGGGTGCCATTGCCTTCTCCAAAATAGGCATATGCATATGTCTTTTTGTATTTTTTCCTAGTGTACCTTTGGGATGGATATCTAAAAGTGAGATTATTGCATTAGAGATTAAATGTATATAATTTTGCTATAGAAAATTTTTCATCCTTAAATGTGTATGATTTTGCATTTCTATCAGCAATGTATGAAAGACTATTTTCCCAAAATCTTGCCAGCAGAAAGTCATTAGACTCTTAATGTGTTTTGCCATTCTAATAGATTATTTAAGTGGTGTCTCAGTGTACCTTCTTATTATAATGAGGTATAGCATCTTTTCATGTGATTAAGAGTCATTTTCAGTGAATTTTTTTCATTTCTAGCCAATTTTATAGATTTATTTCTGTTTTTAATAATTTAGAGGGGGCTTTCCATGTTGCACAGTGGTTAAAGAATCAACCTGCCAACGCAGGAGACACAAGAGATGCAGGTTCCATCGCTGGATCAGGGAGATCCCCTGGAATAGGAGATAGCAACCCACTCCAGTTTCTTACCTGGGAAACCCCATGGAGAGAGTAACCTGGTGGGCCACAATCCATGGTGTCATGAAGTGTAGGACACCATTGAGCAACTGAGCATTCACACACACACACACACACATACACACTGGGTAAATTAGAACTGTGGCTAATAATTGCAGATATTTCTTTCTCAGACTAGTTTTTTCCTATACTCCTGTTATTTAATATTTTAATCTAAGTTTTAAATTGTTTAAATTATTATTGATCTATTTTGAGTAGATCAAAAGAAACTTTCTTCCAATTTAGAGGCGGATTCTTTCACATTTTTCATTATTTATTTGGTTTCACCTTTTGCATTCAAATATATGATCTATTTGGAACTTATCCTGGTATATTTGGTAGGTAAGGGAACACATTTTTGTATTTTCTAAGATAATTTTCTACATTGAGTTATATAATGTGCTGTGCTGTGCTTAGTCGCTCAGTTGTGCCCAACTCTTTGTGACCCCATGGGCTGTAGCCCACCAGGCTCCTGTGTCCATGGGGATTCTCCAGGCAAGAATACTGGAGTGGGTTGTCATGCCCTCCTCCAGGGGGTCTTCCTGATCCAGAGATCGAACCCAGGTCTCCCAAATTCCTGGTGAATTCTTTACCATCTGAGCCACCAAGGAAGCCTTTAGTTATGTGATAGCATTTACTAAAATGCACACCCCATTCCATTGATTTTTAGATCCTGCTTTTAGCAGATCTCAAATTCATACATGTTATTGTGTCTATTTCTAGACTTTCTATTGTGTTACAGTGGTTTGCCTGCCTGTTATGACAAAAATCACCCACTGTTTTAATTGCAGTCTTTATAGTGTATTTTCATATCTGGTAGGGCTAGGGACATTTCACTCTTCTTTGTCAGTATTTGCCTAACTATATTTAGATATTTCTTCTTCTGAATTAATTTTATAATTAACTTGTTTGTTTCAGATGAAAAGAAAGGATTATTTCCTTCTACTTTTAGTCCTTCTTCCTAGTTCTTTCAAATCCAAATTCTATTATCTAAACCCCCTCTCCTAATATGTCATATTTCTCCCTTTCTTTTCTCTTAGTTCCTCTTCTAAGGAAATCAGGCCTCTTCCCTTAATTCTAAAACAAACACACGTCCACATACATGTGCACACACACTCCTTACTCCTCAATTTGTCTCTTGTGTTTTCTTTTATCTACTAATTATATTCCATGTCTTTGCATCATCACCTCATGTTTGCTCTCAGTTCACTTCTTCTCTACCCCTTTGCTGAGACACTACCAGATAGAAAAGATCCTTACTTTCCTTCATCTGGCCATGTGTCCTTGGATAAGTCACTGTCTCCCTGAACATCATGTTTTTTTTAACCAACAAATAAGGTAATCAGGTTTTCCCAAAGAGATGTGATATAAAATAATACAATGCAAAGGACAAAAGATTCTTCAATCTATAAGCTGTACTGTAGATATACATATACAATCATTATTTTGTGTTAATAACTGGCATCATTCTTCAACAATATATTTGGCTCTGATACTCACTAAAATTATTCTTAATAACTATTGAAATATTCTTAACTATTAAAATGACACACACTAAATATTTGATATTTATATAGTTTATATATAGTTATATATTACATATATATATAATTATATAGTGTATATATTATATAAATGTATTTGCCATTATAGATTGGCAAGTAAGTGTCCCTGGTATGACCAGTGCTGCAGGTTCTGATTTTGACATGGATCCCTTTGTTTCATACTGTTAGTAAACAAAGGAACGTCAATGGGGGAAAAAAGAAATTCTTTTAAGTGACAGAGGTAACTACTAGTTAGACGTGGCTTTCATTACATCCATCAGGAAGCCTTAGTTTCTATGTTAAATAAGTTTATAATTTGCCTGAAATAATTAACAGATTAAGCAAGAGCTGGTTTTTATAGTTAACATGGTGACTTTAATTCTTAGTCATTCTCTTCTTTATGGGATAGAAACAGGCAAAATCAATAAGAAAGAATTGTTACTCCCACCCAAACCTAAGATATGTATTGTGATGGTGGTAGCAGTAATAGTAATAATAATATCCTCAACTTCTATTTTCAGACTCTTTTATAAATCATTGATCATTTTCATGTGTTTTCATTAAAAATTCCCCCAAATTCTAATCAATAGGTCAAGTACATTTTCTAGTAAAAGGTTATAAATTTGTCCTGAAACATATTACCAAAAAGGGAAAGGCACCAAAGTTAGACATTTTTCTGAAATATTTTACAACATTTAGCACATGGGAGGAATAATATAAATATCTGAAGTGAAGTGAAGTGAAGTCACTCAGTCTTGTCTGACTATTTGCGACCCCATGGACAGTAGCCTACCGGGCTCTGCCGTCCATGGGATTTTCCAGGCAAGAATACTGGAGTGGGCTGCCATTTCCTTCTCCAGGGGATCTTTCCAACCCAGGGATCGAACCTGGGTCTCCTCCATTGCAGACAGATGCTTTACTGTCTGAGCCACCAGGAAAGCCAATATAAGTATCTGAGATCACTATAATGATGTCAGTAATAATTTATTATTTCAAAAGAAACTGACAGATACTGAATTTTTACTGTTTTGTGAAATATATAATTTACCATTTCCCAGTATGAGTAAAATATATTGATATGTACAATCATTATACTGCCAGTATAGATTTCCAGAAAAGGATGATTTTATGTTATTCTGTATTTCCAGAACTGACCCATTCTCACAAGGAGGCAGACACAGGAGGATAAAACCAGGGGTTTTATGTTAATCTCATTCTGTATATGGAATGTTAATAGAAAGAAACAAACTCAGCAGTTTTCCTTAATAGATAAAGTAATGAAGCTTTCAAAAGAGGTAACTGCTGAGCTGATAATGATTTATGGTAAACGCAATTATTTCTGCAATGAATTTTCTATACCTCCGTAAAGTAAAACTGTAAAGTTTTGTTGCATGGAGTTGTATCATAACCTTCCCAGAACATTAATTTCTCAATGATGTCGATATTTTAACATAATTTAACTCCACGGTTAACTTAATTGCACTTAATAATACATGCATTTTATCCTTACACCTGGAAATCAAATATTGTGCTTTGGCATATGTCTAAGAAAAATGTGGACATTTGAATAAAATAAAATATTTTTGTCATTGAGAAAAAATTTAATTAGTTGAATGAACATTTTACTTTCAACAGTTTATGATTTCAGCATTTTATTATGAATTTGTATAAATAGTCAATGAGAGCAAAAATGAGCTTTCTAAATGCATTGAAACAACAAGAAGTTTCCAATTATGATGATTGTTTATAGCCTCAATTTAAACAACTAGAAAAAAATAAACCAATAGTGTACCGGTGTTGGAAAAAATCAGCATATAATTTTGTTACCCGAGAAAAGGTTAACAAATGATTTAGGCCTTTTAAAGTCCGGAAGTCATGTAAATGGACCCCAAACAAGAAAATATGACCAGTACCAGTAGAAAAAATATCAGTCAACAGAAACAGATTCATAAAATATGAATATTGAGGTAGTTATTATAATACGATATGATCTATATGTTCAACATGGTAGAGAAAAACAGAATAATAAGGAGAAAAATTGAAGACATGAAGCTCATATAGGTTATAATTTGTAATACTTTACTTTTCCATATTTTACTTGGAAAAATATATATTTTTCCAAGTAAAATGTATATTGAATGGGACTTACATAAAAATAGCTACTGCAGAATAAAAACATCAATGAACATAAAGTTATAGCAATAGACTATCCAAAATGCAGAATAGAGAAGAAAATAAAAAGTATAAGCCTTGAAAAAGTGGTGCTACCTGCATGTGGTATAATATGGAGTAATTTCATAATTGGAGTAACGGGAGGAAGAGAATGGATATTTGAAGAACTAATGATCAACATTTTTTGTCCAAATTTGGTGGGAACTCTATTCAAGATCTCAGAAGCTCAGTGAAGCTCAAACAATATAAATATAACAAATAAAATAATGCCAAGACACAATATAAAAAAATTGCTGGAAGTCAATGATAAAATACCTCAAAAAGAGCAGAAGGAAAAAAGACATTTCATAAGGAAGAGACAAACCTAAGGACAGTAGAGACCTTCATGTCAGAAAAACTTCTCAAACCAAATCACAACTGAGAAACTTGTTTCTAGTACTGAAAAAAATAGTCTACCTAACACAAGCTGGAATCAAGATTGCTGGGAGAAATATGAATCACCTCAGATATGCAGATGACACCACCCTTATGGCAGAAAGTGAAGAGGAACTAAAAAGCCTCTTGATGAAATTGAAAGTGGAGAGTGAAAAAGTTGGCTTAAAGCTCAACATTCAGAAAGCGAGGATCATGGCATCCGGTCCCATCACTTCATGGGAAATAGATGGGGAAACAGTGGAAACAGTGTCAGACTTTATTTTTCTGGGCTCCAAAATCACTGCAGATGGTGACTGCAGCCATGAAATTAAAAGACGCTTACCCCTTGGAAGGAAAGTTATGACCAACCTAGATACCATATTCAAAAGCAGAGACATTACTTTGCCAACAAAGGTCCGTCTAGTCAAGGCTATGGTTTTTCCTGTGGTCATGTATGGATGTGAGAGTTGGACTGTGAAGAAGGCTGAGCATCGAAGAATTGATGCTTTTGAACTGTGGTGTTGGAGAAGACTCTTGAGGGTCCCTTGGACTGCAAGGAGATCCAACCAGTCCATTCTGAAGGAGATCAGCCCTGGGATTTCTTTGGAAGGAATGATGCTAAAGCTGAAACTCCAGTACTTTGGCCACCTTATGCGAAGAGTTGACTCATTGGAAAAGACTCTAATGCTGGGAGGGATTGGGGGCAAGAGGAGAAGGGGACAACAGAGGATGAGATGGCTGGATGGCATCACTGACTCGATGGACGTGAGTCTCAGTGAACTCCGGGAATTGGTGATGGACAGGGAGGCCTGGCATGCTGCAATTCATGGGGTCGCAAAGAGTCAGACACGACTGAGCGACTGATCTGATCTGAATACACTATACATAGTAAAAATATCTTTCTGAACTAAAAGCAAATAAGGACAGGTTTAAAAAACAAAAGCTGAGAAAATTTGTGAACAACAGCTTGCAGGATGAAAGAAATTGTTAAAAGAAATTCTTAAGATAGAAGAAAAATAATGCCAGTGGAACTATAGATCTAAACAAAATAAGTAAGCATATGGGCAAATGTAAAAGATACATTTCTATTTTAAAAATTTTGTTCAAAAATAATTTACCATTTATGACAAACATTGTAAGGTTTATAATATATATATATAGAAGCAAAAAAAAGTGTGGCAATAATAAATAATAAGGAAGAAATAGAATATAGTAAAGTTGTTAAGGGCTTCCCAGTTGGTGTCATTGTTAAAGAACCTGCGTGCCAATGCAGGAGACATAAGAGATATGGGTTCAATGCCTGGTTGGGGAAGATCCCCTGGAGGAGCACATGCAACTCACTCCAGTACACTTGCCTGGAAAATCACATGAACAGAGGAGCTTGAAGGCACAGTTCATAGGGTTGCAAAGAGTCAGACATGACTGGAGTGACAGCACACAGGCAAGTTTGTAAAATTACATGTAAAGTGATGTGCTATTTAAGAGTAGACACTGAAAAATTAAAGCTGTGTATTTTAAGCGCAGGAGCAAGGGACAGGAAATGGTAGCATGCCAGTTTTGGGAAAAAATAAAAGCAATCATTCTTACTGATATTTGCATTTTCTATGGCTGCCTCCACTTTCCAGTTGAAAAAGTTTAAGTACAGCAGAGCTCATATGGCCTGAAAAGTCTGAAATATTAACTATTTGGTTCTTTTAAAAGCAATTGCCAACCAATGACCTAGAGAAGCTACAAAAAAGGAAAACAAAGAGATATAACTGATAACCAATGTTTCAAATAAAATGGAATGATTATAAGAAGAACTGTGTAAAACCTCAATTAATCCAAAGAAGGCAGAGCAAAAAGAAAGAGGCACAAAGAACATCTGGAACAAGTGAAATACAACTGCAAGATGGTAGATTTAAATGCTACTATACTGATACTTCATACCAGGGAAGCCTATCATGCTGCAGTCCACAGGGTATCAGATATGCATGTGATAGCAACAATATTAATATTTATATTACATATAAATGGATTAACATTTCAACTATCTTCCCTGGTGGCTCAGAGGTTAAAATGTCTGCCTCTAATGCAGGAGACCCAGGTTTGATCCCTGAGTCAAAAAGATCCCCTGGAAAAGGAAATGGCAACCCACTCCAGTATCTTGCCTGGAGAATCCCATGGACGGAGGAGCCTGGTAGGCTACAGTCCACAGGGTTGCAAAGAGTCGGACACAACTGAGCGACTTCACTTTCACTTTTCAAACATTTCAATTAAGAGGCAGAAGTTATCAGATGGGATTAAAAGAAGCAATACCCAGCTTTATGTTGTCTAAAAGAAACACTTAAAATGTAAAGAAAGAAATAGATAAGCATATAATTATATTTTATGTAATCACAATTCTAAGGAAAACTTGAATGACAGCATTAATATTAAAGTAGATCCATGCAGCAGCTTGGATACTCAACAAAAAGATTTCAGGAAGAGGAAAAAAAGCCTTACAGAAACACACTGTAAGATCCTAGCAGAGTGAATGTTTCTGGAAATCAGTGATTCTAAGGATGGGGCATGAGAGGAAGGAATTAACTGCAAAAGGTCAGGAGGAAACTTTTTGTCATTATAGAAATGTTCTATGTCATAATTATGGTAGAGGTTGCACTATTCTATGCAGTGTCAAAACTCATTGCATGTGCATTTGGAATTAGTGAATTTCAACAGAATATTAATGAATATCCTAAAATAACTCAAATAAGATTCTTTAAATCGTATAGAAAGTTTACAGCCAACTTGTTATAGGTGAATCTATAGACTTGGCCTGTCTTGTTCATTGTTGTCTCCAGATTTAGGATTATTTGTGAAAGTGAAAGTGAAATTCGCTCAGTTGTGTCTCTTTGCAACCCCCACCAGGCTCCTCTGTCCGTAGAATTCTCCAAGCAAGAATACTGGAGGGGGTAGCCATTCCCTTCTCCGGGGGATCTTCCCAACCCAGGGACTGGACCCAAGTTTCCCACATTGCAGGCAGATTCTTTACCATCTGAGCCACCAGGGAAGCACAATCATGACTAGTTAACATTATTAAATGAGCAAACTGGAGAACAAAATAACAAAAATCATGTGATAAATTATGACCATCAACTAATGATAAAAATGCCTCCTGTAAGTCATTTGGGGGTACTAGAGGATGGCGGCAAAATTGAAAACCATACTTATTTTTAAATCCGTTAATATGTTCAATACATTTTTCTTCAATCTCAAATATTACTTCAGGTGAAGTACCTTTGAGCTTAAAGTAGTATGCGTGCTCAGTTGCTGAGTCGTGTCTGACTCTTTGTGACCCCATGGACTGGACTGTAGCCTGCCAGGCTCCTCTGTCCATGGGATTTTCCAGGAAAGAATACTGGAGTGGGTTGCCATTCCCTCCTCTAGGGGATCTGCCCAACTGTCTCCTGCGTGGACAGACGGGTTCCTTACCGCTGAAGCACTTGGGAAGTTCTTAAAGTAGTATATTTAACAATTAAAATGAAAATAAATAAATAAGGTCTTTCAAAAACCTTTTGGAATTTGTACAGAAATGTATTTATTTTACTTTTTCATGTTATCAACTAGATGGTAGTTGAGAGCCAAATGAGGTGGAGATTTTCTAATGATCTGTTACATTTCAGGGCGTCATGCTTCAGTCTCCAGGATGCAGTATTAACTGCTGTTATTTTGTTTAGCCTATGTGGAAATTCATACAAAGGAGAAATTTTTCAAGAAGAATACATACATCAAAAATGCTTTCTGTATAAAAAAAGGATTCTGGAAATCTCCTGCCGGTACAATATGCTTTGAGGTGAAAGTGAAGTCGCTCAGTCGTGTCCGACTCTTTGCGACCCCATGGAATGTAGCCTATCAGGCTCCTCCGTCCATGGGATTTTCCAGGCAAGAGTACTGGAGTGGGGTGCCATTTCCTTCTCCGGTGGATCTTCCCAACCCAGGAATTGAACCCGGGTCCCCCGCATTGCAGGCAGACGTTTTACCATCCGAGCCATCAGGGAAGCCTTAAATCACACCTTATTTGGAGTAAGCTTGTCATATACTCATTGGAATTCCAAGCTCCAGCATTTTGAATTAGCTATAACCACACACCCCCTAGTATGATTGGCAGATTTAGCAAAAAGAAATATAGGATGCCTAGTTAATTTGAATTTCAGATAAACAACAAATGATTTTTAGTATAAGCATGTTACATTCAATATTTGGTATATAAATATGCTTAAACTTGTTAATTTTTAGTCTGAATTTCAGATTTCACAGGGCATTCTCTATTTTGCCTGGCAACCTTATCCCCATGGCAGGATGCAATTCCTTGTGTCTGCCTTGGGGTTATGCAATTGAATATATTCCTTTATTTGAATATTAATTTGATAATCTCATGATTATAATAATTTTACTGGCAAACTTACTGGAGGCTTCAATTATATTGCAGTTTAACTGCCTTGTAAGATAAGGATTTTTATTTTAGACTGGAAAATGTCACATCTGCATATCAACTTGAAAGATCATAACTGAAAATACTATCTTTCACAGTCCAATGACAGGTTTCTAGTTAGAAGCATGTTGTGGTAGATATTATTTTATGAAAATAATATATATTTTTCAGTGTAGAAAATTATTAGAATCATCTGTATTGGCCTAAAAATTATCTTTAATTTTATGCAGTTATTTTCATGTTGATGTATCTCTATTGGTATGAAACAGTTTTAGATTTTTGGATGAAACTGGAAAATTTAGTACCACTTTTAGGAGCCAAGCTTATTTTAACCAAAATAACTAGAGAGAACTATGGCTCTACAGCAGGTTTTGAAACAGTGCCCTTCCAGCTTAAAATCTTTACCCTTGGGAGGATTAATATTTATTGACTATGTATCTACAAGCCTCTGTATTTATATCTTCTAGTAACCTTGGAAACTATAAAACCTCAATCCCAAAGCTGTTTTATTTTCCTTTCCAATGTCAAGTCAAGTCTCCAGGCTTGAAGTCTGATGATGTCTTCAGAGTGAATTGACAAAACTTAGAGGGCACAGCTGTTTATTTTTAGAATATGAATTGTTTTAGAGAAAAAGAAAATGATCCAGTGGTACACTCCCCTTGAAACTTACAGTTAAATCTGATCCACAGGACTCTGCATTCTTCCAGAATACTACCATGTTTTATATCAGACATATTATGTAAGGAAGTCAAATGTACTTAGGGTTTTCATGCTATTTAGATACATATCTGTTGTGTTTTTTAAAACACAATGTCATTAGATGATTTTTTTCGCAGTATTTTCCATATGAATGTTCCTGTCTGGGATGGCCATCTATAACCACAATTTTTTATAATTATTAAAGCATAGCAAATCAAGTAAACATCCTGTCTAGCCATTTCTATAATAGAAATACGTTTTTAGACTTACAAAAAGCATTAGCGTGATAGCTTACAAGGTAGCTTTTAACTGTGGTTGTTGTGAACAGAATTAGATACTTTACTTTTTAACATCTATTGGGGCAAAAAACGAGTACCTGTCAGATATTTCCAGTGACAGTAATTTGAAAATAGTCAAAATTATATAAACAGTCATGCTGTGGGCAAAATTATAGCAAGTTATTATTGACAGCTATGTGGTTTGAAGGTAAGATGCTCTGCAATAATTCCCATAATTTTCTGTAAGTGGTATAACTAACTTGGCATTTATTTATCTTGTAGATGAAATGAATGATCATCAAAATACCCTCTCCTACATCCTGATAAACCCATCTCCAGACACCAGACTGGAGCTGAATGATGTTGTGTAAGTTGATGTATCTCACATAAGGCCTGTATTTTCAGAAAACCACAGATTTGTTTATCTTTATATTTTTATTTCCCCATAAAGCCTCATATTGTTCTTGTGATATAAATACTTAGAAAATCAAAGCCTAATTTTGGTGTTCAATAAACAAATGCATTTTGTGCACTGCATTGTGTATTGCTGTGTGTCATACTATACAAAAGCATCATAGGATGGTAGAGGTATAGAAGACAACTTGAATTTTGTTTTCAATATATTGAGCACATATACATTTGGAAAAATGATAGAAAATCTGTGGAATAAAAAGAAGAAAGAAGTTCAAAGGAAAACCTAAAATATCCTACACTAGCTAATTCTAAATCCCTTAGACTTTTCAAAGCCAAGGTAAAATTGGGCAAAATCTTTATTAGGAAGGGGTCTATGGTAGTAATTTGTATTATGCATGTTTATAAAAGTGTTAAAGTGCTGCTTTAAAAGTGTGGTCTATATAGCATGACTTTGTCACATGAGTTAAATGAGATCAGATCAGTCGCTCAGTCGTGTCCGACTCTTTGCGACCCCATGAATCGCAGCACGCCAGGCTTCCCTGTCCATCACCGACTCCTGGAGTTCACTGACTCACGTCCATCGAGTCAGCGATGCCATCCAGCCATCTCATCCTCTGTTGTCCTCTTCTCCTCTTGCCCCCAATGCCCCCAGCATCAAAGTCTTTTCCAATGAGTCAACTCTTCACATGAGGTGGCCAAAGTACTGGAGTTTCAGCTTTAGCAACATTCCTTCCAAAGAAATCCCAGGGCTGATCTCCTTCAGAAGGACTGGTTGGATCTCCTTGCAGTCCAAGGGACCCTCAAGAGTCTTCTCCAACACCACAGTTCAAAAGCATCGATTCTTCGGCACTCAGCCTTCTTCACAGTCCAACTCTCACATCCATACATGACCACAGGAAAAACCATAGCCTTGACTAGACGGACCTTTGTTGGCAAAGTAATGTCTCTGCTTTTGAATATGCTATCTAGGTTGGTCATAACTTTCCTTCCAAGGAGTAAGTGTCTTTTAATTTCATGGCTGCAGTCACCATCTGTAGTGATTATGGAGCCCAGAAAAATAAAGTCTGACACTGTTTCCACTGTTTCCCCATCTATTTCCCATGAAGTGATGGGACTGGATGCCATGATCTTCGTTTTCTGAATGTTGAGCTTTAAGCCAACTTTTTCACTCTCCTCTTTCACTTTCATCAAGAGGCTTTTTTGTTCCTCTTCACTTTCTGCCATAAGGGTGGTGTCATCTGCATATCTGAGGTGATTCATATTTCTCCCTGCAATCTTGATTCCAGCTTGTGTTTCTTCCAGTCCAGCATTTCTCATGATGTACCCTGCATATAAGTTAAATAAACAGGGTGACAATATACAGCCTTGACGAACTCCTTTTCCTATTTGGAACCAGTCTGTTGTTCCATGTCCAGTTCTAACTGTTGCTTCCTGACCTGCATACAAATTTCTCAAGAGGCAGATCAGGTGGTCTGGTATTCCAATCTCTTTCAGAATTTTCCACAGTTTATTGTGATCCACACAGTCAAAGGCTTTGGCATAGTCAATAAAGCAGAAATAGATGCTTTTCTGGAACTCTCTTGCTTTTTCCATAATCCAGCGGATGTTGGCAATTTGATCTGTGGTTCCTCTGCCTTTTCTAAAACCAGCTTGAACATCAGGAAGTTCACGGTTCACATATTGCTGAAGCCTGGCTTGGAGAATTTTGAGCATTACTTTACTAGCGTGTGAGATGAGTGCAATTGTGCGGCAGTTTGAGCATTCTTTGGCATTGCCTTTCTTTGGGATTGGAATGAAAACTGACCTTTTCCAGTCCTGTGGCCACTGCTGAGTTTTCCAAATTTGCTGGCATATTGAGTGCAGAACTTTCACAGCATCATCTTTCAGGATTTGGAATAGCTCAACTGGAATTCTATCACCTCCACTAGCTTTGTTCGTAGTGATGCTTTCTAAGGCCCACTTGACTTCACATTCCAGGATGTCTGGCTCTAGATCAGTGATCACACCATCGTGATTATCTGGGTCGTGAAGATCTTTTTTGTACAGTTCTTCTGTGTATTCTTTCCATCTCATCTTAATATCTTCTGCTTCTGTTAGGTCCATACCATTTCTGTCCTTTATCGAGCCCATCTTTGCATGAAATGTTCCTTTGGTATCTGTGATTTTCTTGAAGAGATCCCTAGTCTTTCCCATTCTGTTGTTTTTTTCTATTTCTTTGCATTGATTGCTGAAGAAGGCTCTCTTATCTCTTCTTCCTATTCTTTGGAACTCTGCATTCAGATGTTTATATCTTTCCTTTTCTCCTTTGCTTTTCGCTTCTCTTCTTTTCACAGCTATTTGTAAGGCCTCCCCAGACAGCCATTTTACTTTTTTGCATTTCTTTTCCATGGAGATGATCTTGATTCCTGTCTCCTGTACAATGTCACAAACCTCATTCCATAGTTCATCAGGCACTCTATCTATCAGATCTAGGCCCTTAAATCTATTTCTCACTTCTACTGTATAATCATAAAGGATTTGATTTAGGCCATACCTGAATGGTCTAGTGATTTTCCCTTTCTTCCCATGAGTTAAGCATGGATTAAATGAGATAGTGTTTTTCTAAACTCAGGAAAGAAGGCATCATTGTGAGTTACTCTGATTATAAAGATGGAGGACTTGAACTAGACTCTTAGGGTAGATAGGATTTGTGCAGGTGGAGAGGAGAGATCATTCCAGAACATGGAGATGGCTTGAGAAAATGCTGTACCTAGGCATCATGTAATGTGTGCCAGCTGGCAATACTACAAAGCCTAGTGTGACCAGAGTAAAAGCTTTGTATTGTTAGCATTTTCTTTGCTAATCACTAGTTAAACATGATATTCAGTTCAGTTCAGTCACTCAGCTGAGTCCAACTCTTTGCGACCCCATGGACTGCAACACGCCAGGCTTCCCTGTCCATCACCAACTCCTGGAGCCTACTCATGTCTATTGAGTCAGTGATGCCATCCAACCATCTCATCCTCTGTTATCCCTTTCTCCTCCTGCCTTCAGTCTTTCCCAGCATCAGGGTCTTTTCAAATGAGTCAGTTCTTCACAGTATTGGAAACATATTAAACCTGATTTTGGAAGGACCTTAGATTAGAAAATAAAGAATTTATACTCAATCTTCTAGGTAATAAGAGCACTTGGTTATATGAGCAAGAAAGTAGCAAAATTTTAGAAAAGTCATTTTGACAGTTGTTGATGTAAGCCTAGGAGAGAAATTCCTTATGAGAAGCTGCCCCCGAGATCCAGGGTTCTAAGGTTTTTCTAGACCAAGGCCTGCTTACACAAGGTAGTTAACTCCAGATTGTATTAGTGATATAAAACCAATGCCAAAGATTCAAAAGAATTGGTGGGTGTTAGGTCCACAGGATGTGTGTGTCTATAACCAGGAAAACAAGCAATAAGGCCAGTGACTAGGAAGTGTGAGGACATTCTGTGATGCAGAGCATAAAGTGGATCCAGGCCAAGTGGTTTAGAACTAAAGTTGGTATTAATAATATGCTACCAGTTAGAAGCTTACTTGTAGATGTTGCCAGTTTTCTGGGAGATTTCATCTGGGATTGAAAGGGTTCATTTTTTTCTTTTTTTCTTTTTTTGAAAGAGCTGTCTAGGAAGCAATGGAATTGATTGGCAGGATGGAGATAAGATTCTGTCATAACATCTGGATGAGGGTTGTAAAGGCAAAAGCCTATGGAATAAATTTATGGAGGCAAAGTGTAAAACTTGTTCATTGTTCTGGGAATTGGAAAATAATGGCTCTCACATGGTTTTATGAGTTAGAATCTATGTGGTTGCAAAAAAAAAAAAAAATTACTCTTTAACTGAAACAAGTTAGGATGGTGAGGCACTTTTCCAAGCAGAAAAGAGCAGTCTTTGGATGAGGAGGAGAGAGAGATGAGGAGCTGGGGTTTCAATGCATTGTTCAATGTGCTAATGGAAATGTCTAGAAAGCTTATGGGGATATAGTGCTGAGCTTTGGAAAGAAGCTAGTTCTATGTAGAAATTAGTTATTTTTTCATCTTCTAAATGAATGAAACTTAAAAGAATTATTTTTTTTAAAGATAAGATACTTAAAGAAGAAAAAGAAGAATGAATGTTGACCTGTTGAGTAGCAGTACTCAGTTTTAGGGCCAAAAGATGAATGTGCCTCAAAAACTTCTCAGAAAAATAACATCAGCAGAAGTAACTGACCCAAAATCAGTGTGAAAGGATTTTATATAAGGCATCAAAGATACAGCTAGCAAGTATAATAATGTCTTTTTTTTTTCTTTTTGCCATCTGATAGTTAACATATTAGAACTTTGAGGAATCAGATGATGATAATTCCAGCTGCTGCTAATTGTCTTAAGGCAGCTGTTATATCCAGTAGTGATGATGAATTTATGGAGCACTTTAAGTTAGATGAAAATATCTTATTTGTGATGCACCTGGCTTTCAACTGCCCATTCTGGAGACTGCACTTCGTATATAATTAAAATATGATAAAACTGCTCGGTTTTTCTTGTGTCCATATTTACACATATCTTTCCTCCTTTGACCCATAAAATCAGGCCATTTTTATTAGTTATCCAGTCTGGCATGTAGTCCCAACTTTTGCATGCCTCTTTTTCAAAGTTCCAATTATATACATATTTTTAAATTAATCATACCTTATTTTTATTTCATAACAAGTCATAAGTTTTTTGAGACTAATATGATTATTTTCCATGATTATATGTCATGAAATGGTAAGATCATGTTAACCTTTTGAGTATATGTACCTAACCTTCTATCAAATAGATTTTGTAACTCAAAATAATTCCTGAAACTGTTTAAAACTCAAACATAAAAATAAAGTATGGATGTTACAATATATATAGGAAAAATAGGCATGGGATTTTCTGCCTTTTAGATACTATTATGTGTATTAGTTTTAAGCTAAAACATCAAATTGACTACTATTTAAAAAAAAAAAAGACTCCTTTGCCATTTTCTATATTTTGGGCATTGAGATAATTAAATTTTAGGATAACTAGAGCAAAAAAAAAGAAAAAAAAAGCTACTGTGACAAGATGTACAAAAAGCACATTAAAGAAATTTGTTTTATTAGACTCATAAGTTTAGTAGTGATTATAATATGGAAGGGGACTTTTGCAGCCAAATCAATGAATTTAGGGGATAACAGATTATACCCAAACTTTTTACGGTTTTCTAAAGAACCACATTCAAAAGTTCATTTTAATTGAAGGCACAACATTAATTTGATTCAAAGACCCATAAATCACTAGATGATATGGAGATAAAAAGTTTAATGGGCACTATTAGTTTTCTTCATTGATCTACCATGCTATCGATATTCACAGTAATTATACAGCAGGCACATGGATAACAAAATCCAGTCAATAGATCCAAGTACGTGAATTTCAACTTTCATTTAAGAGAAAAAAATAAGACTACAGTGCTTTAAATTGCTCTTCTCATTTTCATTAAAGGACATCAGTTCAGTTCAGTTGCTCAGTCCTGCCCGACTCTGCGACTCCATGGACTGCAACATGCCAGGCTTTCCTGTCCATCACCAACTCCTGGAGCTTGCTCAAGCTCATTTCCATCAAGTTGGTGATGCCATCCAACCATCTCATCCTCCGTAAGCCCCTTCTCCTCCTGCTTTCAATCTTTCCCAGTATCAGGGTCTTTTCCAATGAGTCAGTTCTTCACAACAGGTGGCCAAAGTATTGAAGCTTGAGCTTCAGCATCAGTCCTTCCAATGAATATTCAGCACTGATTTCCTCTAGAATTGACTGGTTTGATCCCCTTCCAGTCCAAGGGAATTTCAAGAGTCTTATCCAACACCACAGTTCAAAAGCATCAATTCTTCAATGCCCAGCCTTCTTTATGGTCCAACTCTCACATCCATACATGACTACTGGAAAAACCATAGCTTTGACTATACAGACCTGTGTTGGCAAAGTAATGTCTTTGCTTTTTAATATGCTGTCTAAGTTGGTCATACCTTTTCTTCCAAGGAGGAAGCGTCTTTTAATTTCATGACTGCAGTCACATCTGCAGTGATTTTATTTTATTTTTTTTAATTTTATTTTATTTTTAAACTTTACATAATTGTATTAGTTTTGCCAAATTTAGAGCCCAAGAAAATAAAGTCTCTCACTGTTTCCATTGTTTCCCCATCTATTTGCCATGAAGTGATGGGACTGGATGCCATGATCTTTGTTTTTTGAATGTTGAATTTTAAGCCAGCTTTTTCACTCTTCTCTTTCACTGTCATCAAGAAGTTTTTTGTTTTTTTTTTTTTGGACTGGCAACTCATTTCATACATGATATTTTACATGTTTCAATGCCATTCTCCCAAATCTTCCCACCCTCTCCCTCTCCCACAGAGTCCATAAGACTGTTCTATACATCAGTGTCTCTTTTGCTGTCTCGTACACAGGGTTATTGTTACCATCTTTCTAAATTCCATATATATGCGTTAGTATACTGTATTGGTGTTTTTCTTTCTGGCTTACTTCACTCTGTATCAAGAGGTTTTTAAATTCCTCTTTTCTTTCTGCCATAAAGGTGGTGTCATCTGCTTATCTGAGGTTGTTGACATTTCTCCCAGCAATCTTGATTCCCGCTTGTGCTTCTTCCAGCCCAGTGTTTCTCATGATGTACTCTGCATAGAAGTTAAATAAGCAGGGTGACAATATGCAGCCTTGATGTACTCCTTCCCCAATTTGGAACCAGTCCCTTGTTCCATGCCTGGTTCTAACTGTTGCTTCACATACCTGCATACAGATTTCTCAGAAGACAGGTCAGGTGGTCAGGTATTCCCATCTCTTTTAGAATTTTCAAAGTTTGCTGTGATCCACACAGTCAAAGGCTTTGGCCTTTGTCAATAAAGCAGAGAACATCTATGATCCAATATTCATAAATATGTTCTTTAATTCGGACATATTTATGAATATCTTCCTTTTGGTCTTTAAGAGAAGTACAAATCTTCATTATAGTTCCCACTTTTAAGTTAGTCTCTCCATTTATTTGTGTGACTCCTAACATTATTACAAAGTGATGAAATACTCATTGCATTTGCACCTGAACAAGACATTTTAGGAGCTGTGTTACATGTATTCACTTTCCATCTCACTTCCAAGTGCTCATGGCTTCCCACTGCCTCTAGAATGGAAATGGAAACTTATCCTGAAGCTGAAAGTCCTTCACTAGCATCTTTCTAGGTTCTTTTGTGAATTCATCTCTTGTCTTTTCCTGGTCTAACCTGTCCTCTGAAGTCAACTCATTTTCTGAACATTCCAAGGTCATCCCTGGTATGGAACTTTTTTCTCAGTCCCATTTCCACTCCACTTCTACCTGGAGTGACATCAACCTAACCCCCTCAATAAAACATTCCCTATTGTCTGCTGTTCTTTTCATCTTTCTGTGGTGTTTGAAATTTCTTTTTCATCCTTATATCTGCTTCATAAATTAAATCCTCTGCAGGGGTCAGAGAGTGTGGCTTTTCATATCCCCAGATCCAGCTTGTAGTCTAGAGAAGCTCAAGAAACAGATACTCGTATCATTAGGCAGTCTGAAGTAAACCATGCTTCTTGAAACAAATTCTAACATTGAAATGTGTGAATTTGGCAGATGAACATTTATCTATTTATTAATAGAGTGAATTAAGGATAATTTTTTGTCCAATTCCTTAATATAGCATAACCTGAATTTTAGGTTAATTAATCTAAAATGTTATCTATGCATAATGTTCTTCATAGCATTTCTGAAATCATAAATTTTTTTTAGAATCATAGAATATTTAAATTAAAAGACTATAGAAATAATTTGATCAAATTACTAATAGTTATGAATGATAAAACTAAGGACAATCAAGTGATATAGTCATGGCTAGAATTTAGGTCTCCTTGATAGAAAAATAGCCAAAGTAAAGAATAATAAATCAATATATTTAAAATGGATAACCAACAAGGACCTAGTGTATAACACATGGAACTCTGCTCAATGTTGTGTGGCAGCCTGCGTGGCAGCTGGGTTTGGGGGAGAATAGATACATGTACATGTATGACTGAGTCCCTTTTTTGTTCACTTGAAACTTTCACAACGTTGTTAATTGCCTATACCACAATACAAAACAAAAACGTCAAAGGAAGAAAAAGAATGGATCAACAAAATACTAGAATAAAACATAAATGTTTGATAAGGTGAACATGGTGCTGGATTGTAATTGAACGATAATGATTCATCATTCATCCATATTCATTTTTACAACGTTTTTAGGTATAGAAATAATACAAGCCCTGCAAAATTTTACAGACCAAATAAACTGCAAGTCCTTCCACCAACATTATATAGACACAAGTTTTGATGACCATAAACACTAAACAAATAAACTTTAAGTAACAGTCTAAAATGTCAGGGTGGATGAGCTTTGCCTTTAGTTGCTACTGCAGTCATTTGCTTTGTTTTCTTTTATTAGATACTTAATCCGACCGGATCCACTGGCTTACCTACCCAACAGTGAACCCAGTCGAAAAAACAGCATCTGCAACACCATGGTTCAGGACTCTCGAGAGGAAACTCAGCTTTGATAAAAAGAAAATAATAAACTGTTTTTTTTTCCCTCCAAGGATGTTGCTTGAAACAACTTTAGATCTTAGGAAAGAAAAAGCATTGCTGGCATGAACTAAACTAGATTGGAATATATCCAATTCTCTCATATTTAAAAAAATCTATCCTCCTGGAAGTATAGAGTATTTTGAAACTTGAAGTACTGCTTGTTGGTACTCCTCCTATTAATATTTGAAAGACATCAATGGAATGGTTTTGAAAACCTAAATCAGAACACAAAAATTTAAACCTGATGTTTCCTTGTTTGACAATGATGCAAACTGTAGAAGCCAATTTTTTTTTAAGTATTAAGGCTTTATGAAAGTAAACTAGAAATCTAACTATACTTGGTGCATCCCAGTGGACATAGAAGATGGTTGCTCCTCTTAAAATTAAATGTGTCTTATTACATTGCTGTTCTATAAAAACAGCTCATCATACTGTGTCTAGTCTTCTCTACACAGATAAACAAATTTATGTGGCTGACTTCTGTGTAAGAATCATAGTTTACTTTAGAATATGAATCCTTCAGTCATTTTAACCTTTTTGTTGCCTTTTCATATGATATGATATCCATTTTAGAATTTGCCATGTTGATAGCATGTTTTATTACTCTGAAGAAATCAAAACCAACGAAAATAAATATTAACAACATGAAATTTTCCCTAACTTTATGTTTGATACACATTGTATGCCAAGAAAAGTATAAAAGCAAATACGTATTGTTCTCCTAACATGTTTTTCTCCTAAGAGAATACCTAACATAGGGAAAATACTTGAAACACATTTGTCGACTTAAGTTTACTCCAAAAATTGAAACTTCAATATTAAGTAATGATTTTCATTAAAATCTTGAGCTTTAACTTTTTTTAATATATCTATATAGTATGTTTCATTAGAAAGATACTTAAAAAGAAGCATAATTATGCTTTTTATAGAATACAAAGAATTTCAAAACATTAGAAGTCCTCCTTTATGCTTTTAGCATTAAAGTAATCATATTCCAAAAAAATGCTATATCAAAATTTTTATCCAATTTAACTGTACTTTAACATTGTGCAAAAAACATACAAAATAAAGATAGGTAGCTTGGGAGAATTCCCTGGTGGTGTAGTGGTTAAGCCTCTGTGCTTTCACTGCCAAGGGCCTGGGTTCTATTTCTGGTCAGAGAACTAAGATCCTGCAAGCTGTGTGGTGTGGCCAAAAAGAAAAGGCAGTTTTTGCCATTTAAATTTAATGCAGACCATAAAGAATTGGACAGTTATAAAGGAAAAATTGACCCTTGATGACTCCAGTGCTCTTACCTGTATTGCATTAGTCCCCTTCAGAAACGGGTTGAAAAACAGAGCTTAGTCTACAAGGTAGTTGAAATGTGTTGTCATTCCCATGAAAGAGATACTGAAAAATTTTTAAAGATTTTTGCTCCAAATTTTTTTTTCTGAATTTTACTTTGAATTTCAATTCAACAGAAAGTAGAACATTTAAAGCTAGAAAGGTGGTATCATTTCTTTACACAAAGAAGCAGATAAATTAAAAAGAAAATAGGATTAAAGGTAACAAATAAAATCTAATATTCCCCCATAATTCTGTGAATATAAAATGTGAAATTATAGATTATAGCTATTGTATAATTTGGCTTTGAGTATATGAAATGCCTTTTTGTTGTTCTTTTTGTTTAGTATTTTATATTACTCTCATTTTAGAACAACATGAACACCAAGAATTTCCCCTAAAATAGGGAGACCCTATATTTAATTCTCTTTAACCAAACAAGGAAATAGAAACACAACTTAAAACAAAGATGGTATGCCTATACATGTGTATATGTTATAAACACAGGTGAAATACAGTTGACAAACATAGTCACATAGAAATTATTCAAACTGAAGGCAGAATTGAATTAATATATGTAATGGAGAACAACAATAAATTTAATGAACTTGTTTCATACTTGCACATTGAAATTTAAGTATGATGTTTCTTTGAGTTGCCATGTCTTTACCCATTACAGTTGTGTTTAGGAATAAATGTTAAGGTTTTATGAAATTTTTTTCCTCCAATATCTCAAATTGAGTATTTTTGCATTATGACAGTTGCCAAGACTAGGGTTTTACTCTAGGTAGGGCCTGACTATATTTCCTATGAAAATAAAAAATGTGTTTCATAAATTTTAAAATAATTATTTTTGACTATGAACATTAGTCCAAATTTAATATTTAACACAATTCAGATCAGCTTGCTATAATGATGATAGTTTATTACTCTTTCTGTTATTTAAAAAATAAAAACACACTTATAAAAGACTTTTAACAAATGGTTGCCTTTTTAAATTACTTACACTTGCACATGAAAATAAAATATGAACTCAATATTAGTTCTTGTAACCCTATGGGATTTGACTCTGTTTATTGTCTATGTACCATTTTGCTACCAGTTACACTGCTTTAAAATAAATAATAAAATTATTTCTGATGATGAAAACATTTATTTTGGCAAAACTTGAGTTGTGTAGACAAATTATATTTTGATTTGCCACAGTTGTATTTTTCCCTGTCACTTTAATATTTCAAAACCAATATAAACATGAAGGTGATATCACTGGAAAAGTTAGTGATAGATAAACAGTTGTTAAATTACTTAAGAAAAGAAGGACAGGAAAGACAGAGAGACAGAGGAGGAAGTGAACAAAGGGAAAGGAGGGAAAAATAGAAAGGGAAGAGATGAAGAGAGAGAAAAAGAAGAAGAAAAAAAGGAAAGGAAAAAAATCAAAAAGAAACACCAATATAGGTGCCAGAAAAGAAAAAAAAAAATTTTTTTTTCTTTTAAAAACTAGAGGATAATATCTCAAAATAGTAATTTAAAGGCCAGAGAAATTGTGCTTAGAGAAAACCAATTTTAAATGCAAAGCTAGACTTTTGGTCAGGGAAATGGAGTAGAAACTTTTCTCCCCATTACTTCTAGGTGCAGCTGAAAACCCTAGATATGAAACTGAGTAGCACCCTCTGGGCCTTCCTAGGGACAGACACACCATCCCCCATGTCCTAGGAAAACAGTCAAGCAAGACAAAGGAGTATTAACTTAGCCAAAAAACAGAGTCAAGGACATGTCATTCCTCAAGAGCTCATAGTCATATTCTGAGCCATACCTTGGAGTTGTTTTGCAGATACTGAAACCCTCAAAAGGGAAGAAGTTGACTACATGCTGACCACCAGCACATAGATCCCAGACTAGTAGGAACCAGAAAATTGATACTTGAGAGTCCTGAAAAACCATCCTGTTACCTCACCCCCAACCAAACAGAAGGATATACATGAGCCAGTTGCATACGACCCTCTCCTTCGCCTTGCCTTTAAAAAACCCTTCCTTGAAAGCCACTGACAAGTTTGAGTTTTTTTGAACACTGGCTGACTGTTCTCCTTACTTGGTGCCTGGCAATAAATACTGTACTTTCCTTCACCACTGCCTGATGTCCATAGATGGCTTTGCTGTGCCTCAAGCAAGCAGACCTAAGTTGGGTTGAATGACAAATACTACATATCAATCCAACATAAGAAGGCTGAAGAGAAGAAGGAAGATGGACTAGGGAACTATGGCTTGAGGAGCAGCATGGTGATGAGTTCTCTAGGTTTTCTTTTTGCCTCCTACAATTGCTTTGGATATTTGGAAATACCAATGTGCATGCATGCTCAGTCATGTGTGACTCTTTGTGACCCCACAGACTAGAGCCCGCCAGGCTTCTATACCCATGGGATTTCCAAGGGAAGTCTATTAGAGTGGGTTTCCATTTCCTCCTCCAGGGGATCTTCCCAATCCAGGGACTGAATCTGCATCTCCTGAATCTCCTGCATTGGCAGGTGGATTCTTTACCGCTGTTCCATCTGGGAAGCTGGGACATGTTAGTGAGAAGAGCAAAACCAAGAAAAGCCTGCTCTTTCTACGGGACCAACTTGGCAGCATATGCAACTGTCACAGCACCAGACTCCTGATGACACTGCAGTGTGAGTGGCTTGTTTACAGAACATCACCTAAAATATATGGTGGTCAAAACATCCAGTGGCCAGGAGCTTCCTTCAGCACCCCCAGGATGGTGTATAATCAAGTGCCTCCAGTGGTACACTCCTCCGTGAAGACTGTCCTGAGATGTTCAGCAAAGGAGTACCACAGAATTTTCTGCAATTCTGTGAACCATAGCAATGCCAACAGCCTGGTTTCAGTCCTGGAGTCTCTTCCTGGATGCTCAATCTCAGCTCTTAAGATAATGCATGCTCCTTATATCTGTTATTGCTGTGTTATTTTCAAGTCCTCTTTACTTAGCACTAGCCAATCTGTCATTACTCCAAGGTTCTGATACAGTTAATGATTATCTGTAACTTTCTTTGTCCAAATCACTGTGTACTTCTTCAGATTAGATCCTGGCTGAGAAAAATACATAAGTCAGTAGTTCTCCATCTGAATAAATCTAAGATAATGGTGATATCAAAATCCAAGGCTTGGAATCTGAAGGACATATTTTGGGAAAATTCAGCAAATTAAATAGTACCTGCTGGGAAATTTTTAATACAGACAACACTTACTCTGTGGAGCATTAGATAACTATTATTTCATTTTGATCTCTGATCATTTTATAGGATTGTTCTCCAGTCTATATTATTTGAAGGAACAGGTCAGCTTTAACTGTGGTGGATCAATATGAGATTATACCAAATGGTTCTGAAAAAAATGTTATTTGGTTTATAATTAAAGATTATGTACTATCTTAGCATTCAATAAAATTTCATTCTACTGTTTATATCTATTAATAAAAATGTTGCAATAGAGTTAAATGTCTGTCTTCTTAAGTAATAGCAGAAATCTAAGAAATTGCACTGTAATTTAGTCACATTTCAAAGAAATACAGAGTTGTACTCAGAGACATGTTTTTCCTTTTTCTCTCTATACAAACAGGTTTAATTTCATGCTCTAACAGACTAGATAGTTTTTCACTTTAAAATTAAATACAGTTCCAAAAGGAAAAGTTCCTGAATTTTATAGACTGCCATTCCCTGATTTGTATGATATTAATACTTATATAGAATAAGAAAACTTGAGGATGTCTTGGAATATTTCAACTTTACAAAAGATTGAGCCTATGAGATACCCTTATTACCTAGCCTAAGGTAAGCACTCAGGTTGAGATTTATAAATACAATTATTGATTTATATTATTTCAAGTAATATAAATATAATGGAAATATTTATTACTTTAGCTAAGAATTCAAACTTAAAAAATATTGAGAAAAACACTATTTGAAAAATACTTCAATTTTAGAGGTTTAGGGGCCAACTAAGCCACAAATGATTTGATTTTGAATTTTATGATCACTTTGTAATGAAATTAATTGACTTTTAATGTTTTTGGGAAAAAGCACACTATGACATGACTATAAAATGACTAACGTATTCACCGAAAAACGTGTTGCTAAAAACAATTAAGTAGCCGTGTTTGATTTACTATCTCTAACTAAAGGAGAAAAATCTTTTATTTTGAAGTACTCAGCCTCCTCCAAGTTACTATGGGCAATCCTCATTTTTCACTTGTGCTCAGACTCTCAGTCATGTTTGATTCTTTGTGACCCCATGGACTGTAGCCCACCAGGCTCCTCTGTCCATGGGCTTCTCCAGGCAAGGATACTGGAGTGGGTTGCCATGCCCTCCTCCAGCGGATATTCTTGATCCAGGGATCAAACCCGCATCTCTTAAGTCTCCTATATTGGCAGGGGTTTTATTTACCACTAGCGCCACCTGGGAAGAACTTATTACATGATACTATAAGTTAAAAATCACTTAATAAAATAATTTTATTTTGTCATTTTCATGTTATTCTATCATTTTTCCCCCTTGAGTTTGCTGAAATATTGATACTGTAAAAGAATTTCAATCTAAAATGGGGAGCATGTGTACACCCATGGCAGATGCATGTTAATGTATGGCAAAACCGATACAATATTGTAAAGTAAAAAAATAAGAAGAAGAAGAAGAAAATTTTTTAAAAATTAAAAAAATAAAATGGAGCCAGAGAATGCAAAATGGAAAAATCTCAAACACATCCCCTCAGGAAGACAAAAACTTAAGAAATGAAAAATGATTTGCTGTAAATATGTGATTTACTGAAAACTAGTAATATTGGTATTTCTTAAATGAGAGAGAGTGGGTCAGGTGTTGCCTTGTACCAACCTCAGGAAATGTCCTTCATGGTTTCCAGAGGGATGAACAAAAAATGACCCAGGTCAGTTTGGTCTCAACAAATAAGCTGAACTGAGTTTGTTTGTCTGGTGAGGCTGGTTTTGTCTGAGTAGGGAAGTAGCAAGTCTCCACTGGTTTTTCATTAAAAAAAATTCTAACTGAATTCTCCCTTCTTTATGTTTCTGCCCATAAATACAGTTAACCTCAAGCCCTAAACAGACTTGCTTGTTATTTGCTATTGATTTCATGTCCCAAGTTGCAATTCCTCTGCTATTCCTGAATAAATTCATCTTTTCAAAAAATTATTTATTTTTAATGGAAGGATAATTGCTTTATAATATTGTGCTGGTTTCTGCCATGCATCAACATGAATCAGCTATAATTATACATATGTTCCAGATTTCCCTTGTAGCTCAGCTGGTAAAGAATCTGCCTGCAATGCAGGAGACCCCGGTTTGATTCCTGGGTCAGGAAGATCCCCTGGAGAAGGGATTGGTTTTCCACTCCAGTATTCCTGCCTGGAGAATCCCCATGGGCAGAGGAGACTGGCGGGCTACAGTCCATGGGGTCACAAAGAGTCAGACAGGACTGAGTGACACAGCAGAGCACAGGACATTCATATGTTCCATCCCTCTTGGTCCTCCCTCCCACCCCATCTCACCCCTCTAGCTTGTCGTTGTCATAAATTTATCTTTTGACAATTTTGAGTTTGCCTCATTTTCCCTTTTTATTTTGGTCGACAAAACCATGTCTTGTAAATATGCTATTAAATGTGTATTATTAGGAATCTGCAAGAACAAAAGCTTAGCACTTCAGAATTAGCACCCTGTAATATTTGTAAACTTTTTCTTAAATAGATACTATCCAAAATGACAAGATCCGTCTGCTTCATAATTATTTGGACTTAACAGAGACATTTTTCTGCTTTAAAAGAATCAAACTTCCCTGACATTTTTCAATATTCCTCAACACCCTCCTTTTGCTTACCTTTTGATATAAAATAGCCACCAAAACAATTACTGAATTCATGTAACCTTGAAGAAACTTAGTGAAGTAATTTAATGTCTTTTTGTATCATGGATAAAAGACAGTTTTCATCTGAGTCCAAAATCAATTGTTTCTTTGTAATTCTCCCGATACCATCACTGAATAAACTACAGGATACAGATGATGATCAAGGGTAAGTAATTTGCTTTGTGGACACAATATTGATCACTTCTGTAAATTTTCCTGTGTTGTAATTGCCACATCTTATATCCTGGTGTGGATTACTGCACCCACTTACAGAGGCAGCTACTCTGTGCTGGGCATGCAGATGAAGCTAAGTGGTGGGAAATTTTTGCTGTGTGCAAAGATTTGTCATCCAGCACCAGCTCCTCAATCTTGTAACATGGCAACTGTTTCTGTGCTCATTTCTTACCAACTGATATGCTTTGTCCAAGGCTTTGAGGGCTGAAAACTACTGGCCTTGGTACCTGCATGATGAAATTGGGAAATAAGTTCGGTAGGAGAAAATTGTTCATATGCAAACCCATAACAAATCATTTATTTTTCACTATTGCATTCCCACAGAGTAACTCTTATGCTTTCTGTAATCATTTAATACTTCTTGATATGAATTTACTTTCATTAAGTCCATCCAAGCAATTCTCAAAACTATACACACTTAAAAAATATAAGTAGGGAATCAATAACTTCAGATATTCAAATCATCTTTAAATCTTTATTTATATGTTTTTCTTTTGATATTAAAATTAGAATGGAGACAAATTTGAACTCATAATTATGGTATAGTTTGAATTTCATAGAGGGAACACAGATAATCATAAGAGCCCAGAAATTTTGTGATAGGGTCAATTCTTCTTTATTTGGAACAAGAGTTCTTACCAGCTTAAACAAAGTCTCCAGAATGTAATCATCTCAGTAGAAAAAAAAAATAATGGGGGTAATAAGGTTATTATAAAAGACAGAAAGAAAATTTAAGTTTATATAAATTAAGAAATTATATTCTGGGTGGTAATTTTATTGAGAATCATAAACTCTGTGAAGACCTAGCCCTACATGCAGATCTTCTAAATGTTTGTATCTACTGCTGAAAGATGCAGTGTAGATGTTTGAGGTCAAAGATCCTGAAAGCACATATCCAGTTCCAGAAAAAAAAAAAAATCTGGGCATTGTACTTGCTGATAAATATCCATTGGCTTGTACCTTTTTTTTAGCAGAATTTCATATAGACAAAAACCTCATAGAAAGCCACTGAACTAAAGTTCTGAAGGTGAAATTGTTGCTAATAGTTTTTGTATCAAAGTCATAAATAGTAACCTATTTTATATCCATTAAAACTTCATGGATCAAGTTTTTTATGTATCCTCAAAGTCCTGTTGAAAAATACCATGACCTTTTCTACTTTCTTTCATTACATCTTCAGTGAAATAGTCTCTCTGAATACTTTGAATAAATATGTGAAACAAAGGATAATTCTGTACCACAGTTTCATTTCCCTGGATTTTTCTGATACTGTCTCCATCTGACTTTTTATATGGTTGGGAACAGAGGAAGAAAATACCAAAAATGTTTAGTCTTTACATTTGTGTATTTCATTGATTAAAAAATACATATGGCTATGAATACACGTTTTCCCCATTGGTTTTAACTATTGCCATTAAACTTGTTTTTCATAGGAAACAGACTTCTGGTAGAGGCATTCATTTTCGGGGTGTTTGTTCCTTTGATTTCCTCAAGGGATGAGTTTCTTCTTTCAGCAATATTTTCTTTTAAAAATTAAAAACAAATTTTCTCCCTAGTATCATTTCAGTTCAGTTCAGTTGCTCAGTTGTATCTGACTCTTTGTGACCCCATGGACTGAAGCATGCCAGGCTTCTCTCTTAGGATCAGATTGTTCCCATGTCTGTGGAAATGTAGAAATACTAAGAACACATTCACTCACCCTCACTGTGCATAGCTGGTCACGTGGTCCAACCTGCCTCAAGGGCTCAGAAGAGAGAGCTCTGCTTAATGAGCATAACCAATGGCTGCTGCCACATACACCTAGACATGCCCTGAGATTTAGGGCCTTGAGTCATAAAAATAACAAGCTAAAAGCTCCTAGAGAAACAAAGAAAAACAAATAGACACTCAAATAAAACAGGTCATCTAGAAATAAATGAATTTCAGATCAGCAACATATTTCTCTTTGACATGCTTTGTCTAGAATGGAGCTATGCTTTAAAGTTTTCAAGGAAATCATTTTCCACTTTGATTTTATACCAAATAAAACTATCAGCATCTTCTGAGGGTAGAAAAAGTCATTTTGGAGATACAGAAGGACTCAGATAATCTACCTTCCATTCATCTTTCTTTTTTTCTTTATGAGGTTTTTTGTCAACATACAAAAGCAAAAGGGGAGAACAATGAAGGATGAGATGCAGGGTTAGAGAAAAACTATTTGCTGTATAGAAGAAGGGGATGGGGTTCTCCATGAAAGAGTTGTCCTGGTTACATGGGACCAAGAAAATCAATTTTATGATGAATAAATAAACCAAGATGGGACTAACGTGTATGGTTATAAACCTAAAGGGGATACCCATCCAATTTTCACATTGAAAATGTTTATATTTCTGAGAACAATTTTCTCTGGATAGCAGTAAAATGGCTTGTACCTAGAAAATCCATATAACAAGTGATTTGAAAGTAGAAGTTAGTCACTCAATCCTGTCTGTCTCTTTGCGACCCCATGGACTGCAGCCCACCAGGCTCCTTTGTCCATGGGATTCTCCGGGCAAGAACACTGGAGTGGGTGGCCATGCCCTTTCTCCAGGGGATTTTCCCGACATGTACATTCACAGAGTGCACATGGGTGTTAACTCTGAGGTGGTGCAAGACAGTTCCTAAAATGTGTACCCACAGCACATAGAGTGTCTTGTTTCTTAACCTTTGGACCATTTGCGTCTGCGATTTCTAGTACAATTTGTTCTCAGCTTCCACAAACCCTCAAATCACTCTGTCCATAGGACACACTGAGGGTCTTGAGGACCTTCAGACGTTACACTCAGCTTCTAGACAAGCTGCAGCATGAGGGTCTTGAGTTGTTTGAGGCGCATGAAAGAGTACTAACCAGTAACCACACCCTTTCACACACAAGACCATCGAAAGCTGTGTGAAGAATATCAAATCATCTGGGATTGATGCTTTGTTATGAATTTCTCTCAATTTCTGTGTATCTTGGAGAAGTTCCCTAATTGTTTAGTGCTTCTGCTGGTTAGGCAAACTTTTCAACACATGGAGATCCAGATGGTGAGGAAAGAGAGGGACCTGACCCAATGAACAAAAATATTGTTTAAGCTTGTTATTGAGTTTATTATTTTCCCAAGTGGTTGCTCTGTTTGTCATTGTTTGACACTGATCCAGGAACAGGAAATCTCTTCACTATTAAATAACAAGAAATAAGTCAACAACAATAATGAATACAAATAGCAGTATATTATTTCCTATTTTTGAAATACTATTTTGCTATTATTGCATATGGGTTTCAAAACAATAGACTTAATTTATATTCTCTGAGGTAGTAGATATGAGGGGCAAACACCCCCCAAAATACAGACATGGAACATATCAAGAAATACAACATAATTTAGGAGAAGACACTGATTGACAAGAATTATTACATTTAAAGACTTAACTTGGAAAGAAACACACGTACTTTGGAATAGGCTTTTATTTCTTTGAACTTGTTTCGTGATATCACCATCTTGTGGCCAAATTTAAAATAATTTTCCATTGCAAACTAAGTAAAGCTGGGTTTATTCCAATACAGCGTCCTATGGACATGTGTGCGTGTGTGTGTGTCTATGCACGCGTGCGTGGGCTGTCACTTAGCTGTGTCCAACTCTCTGAGGGCCCATGGACTGTAGCCCACCAGGTTCCTCTGTGTGTGGAATTTTCCAGGCAAGAATGCTGGAACGGGTTGCCATTTCCTACTTCAGGAGATTTTCCTGACCCAAGGATAGAAACTGTGTTTCTGGAGTCTCCTGGATTGGCAGGCAGATTCTTTACCACTGGAGCCACCTGGGAAGCCCTTCCTATGAATATTCTACCATATTAAACTTATACAACACCGTCTTTTTTAAATTGATTTTACTGTAATTTTAAAAACTGGTTTTGTGTTATGTTAAATTCAAAAAGTTTGTCATCATGTAAATTATTGACAAAGATTTTATTATAATATTTAAAGGCTAATTTAATACTAAAAATGATTTCATATTTTTAAAAAACAATGTTATATTTGAAGAAAGAAAAAGCCTGTTTACCATACATTATATATAGAAATTCATTTAAAGTCAGAACTATTTCCACTTACAAACTTATTATTTAAATATTTTAGAAAAAAAGTCAAAGAAATTCTATTATCCTTAAGCTTTAAGATGTTCTAGCATCTAAGGTCTTGATAAGATAAAAGTAACAATCTATTTCATAGGAAACATGGCATAAGTATGAAAAGTGTAACAGAGAAAAGGCTGATGTGTGTGTGTGTGTGTATATATATAATGACACATCAAATAAGACAGCTGATGCATGTGTCCTCAGTTGTGTCTGACTCTTTGCAAACCTATGGACTGCATCCTGCTAGGTTCCTCTGTCCATGGGATTTCCCAGGCAAGAATACTGGAGTGGGTTGCCATGCCCTCCTTCAGGTAATCTTCCCACGCAGGTATGGAACTATGTCTCTGGGGTCTCCTGCATTAGCACTCTGACTCTGTACCACTGAGCCACCTGGGAAGCTCAAAGACAGCTGGTACTAAGATAAATACCTTTTTTTTTTTTCAAAGCCCCAGGATCTTTATTTTTAAATAGAGGAATTTGTATCACACCATAGTGATACAGTGAGGGTATTTTGTATATAATTTTTACATCTCTGTAGGTAAGCTTTTTATTGATTTATTTTTCTCCTTATAAAATATTTTTGTATATAATATGGGGGAATGAACCTATACTCTCTTTTTTTGCTCTTATTTGCTCTCTTTTAAAAATTGTTATATTAGGGATGCAGGCTTTTTTAAAAAAATTAATTTAATAAATACCATTTTTGCTTGAAGGAAGTCCTTTTCTTCTGACAGGCCTTCAGCGTGGGAGTTTGTTTTCATCGCTTCAAGGTTTGGACTGAGCTCATAGTTGTTCTGTGCCGCGGTGACTCTCACTGCACAGATGTCAGACTGCGCTAGCGACACCTCATGCTTGTGATGAGCTAACTGCCGGTGTTTCTATCTTTAAACATCTTTTCTCTGCTTGTCTCTGGGCCTCCCATTGTGCTGTCCCTCAAGAGAACCTGCCTAGGGCAGCTCTGCCCAGGGTACCTGTGCTTGTCAGGGTGTGGTGGAGTCACACCGGGTCTTGTCTGACGTTCTGATTAGCTGTGGGCTGTAGGCAGCCCCGTCAACCTAGGCTTTGGGACGAAGGTGTCACAAGGTTTTCTGCCCCTCCTGCAGGTGTAACTTTGATCCTAAGATGTTTTCCTGCTTCTCCTCCGGCAGTAGAGTTTCCCTGTTCTCATACCCCAGGTGCTACATATTTCTACCGTGACTTCAGGGGAAGATATATGTGGTCCTTTTCCGTGGAGACAAAAACTTTCCATGGAGGAGAGGGAGGAGATGGATTCATGCAGAGTTCTGGCAATGCCCACCATTTGCATCCCCCAGGTGGCCATACAGGTAAACCTTTCCCAGGACTTCCCCCCAGTCTTCCCCTCAGATGCCTGCTGATGTTCATGGAGGAAAAGCCCACAAGACAGAGACTCGCCAGTGTCTGCAGCCCAGGGAGTCACTTTCACATGGCCCCTGCCCAATCTTTAGCCAAATATCAAGCGTTCTCACTGCACTGTTAACCAACATGCCCTTGACATCCTGGCATTTGTCTCAGGTGAGAAAAGCTTGGGGGTTGTGTCTAGGCATCTGTAAGTGTTGTCTATTGCTAGAGAAGTGCGGTTAATTGCCTTTATCATTAAATTAGTGAATTAAAAAAAAAAATCCCCTTCCATGTTTAAATGATTTCCTTACAAATATGTAGTCTTCACATTTCTAGCCTCAGAGTTACTTGGTGTCTTCAGTAGCAAGTCTAGCAAAAAGCAGTGCCTGAGAGGAAGCTCATAAGTGTCATTTAAAGGATGGGACCTGGAGATTGTCATACAGAGTGAAGTAAGTCAGAAAGAGAAAAACAAATTTTGTATGTGGTTGTGAGAGTTGGACTGTGAAGAAGGCTGAGCACTGAAGAATTGATGCTTTTGAACTGTGATGCTGACGAAGACTCTTGAGAGTCCCTTGGACTGCAAGGAGATCCAGCCAGTCCATTCTAAAGATCAGTCTGGGGTGTTCTTTGGAAGGACTGATGCTAAAGCTGAAACTCCAGTACTTTGGCCACCTCATGCGAAGAGTTGACTCATTGGAAAAGACTCTGATGCTGGGAGGGATTGGGGGCAGGAGGAGAAGGGGACGACAGAGGATGAGATGGCTGGATAGCATCACTGACTCGATGGACATGAGCTTGAGTGAACTCGAGGAGTTGGTGATGGACAGGGAGGCTTGGCATGCTGCAATTCATGTGGTCACAGAGAGTCAGACACGACTGAGCGACTGAACTGAACTGAACTGAATGCATATACATGGAATCTAGAAAAATGGTAGAGATGAACCTACTTTCAGGGCAGGAATAGAGACACAGACATAGAGAACAAACATACGGACACTGAGGGGGAAAGAGGTGATAGGGTAAGTTGGGAGATTGCAATTGACATATATACACTACTGTGTAGAAAATAAATAACTAGTGATAACCTACTGTATAGCACAGGGAACTCTCCTTAATGCTCTGTGGCAACCTGACTGGGGAGGAAATCCAAAAGAGAGGAGTTATAAGTGTGTGTGTATATACATATAAATGCATGTGTGTACATGTATATACTGTTCATGGGGTTCTCAATGCAAGAATACTGAAGTGGTTTGCTATTCCCTTCTCCAGTGGACGGCATTCTGTCAGACCTCTCCACTATGACCCGTCCATCTTGGGTGGCCCCACACAGCATGGCTTAGTTTCATTGAGTTAGACAAGGCTGTGGTCTGTGTGATCAGATCCTCTAGTTTTCTGTGATTATGGTTTCAGTGTGTCTGCCCTTTGATGCCCTCTCGCAACAACTACCAGCTTATTTGGGTTTCTCTTACCTTGGATGTGGGGTATCTTTTCATGGCGGCTCCAGCAAAGCACAGCCACTGCTTTTTACCTTGGATGAGGGGTATCTCCTCACAGCCACCCCTCCTGACCTTGAACTTGGAGTAGCTCCTCTCGGCCCTCCTGTACCCGTGCAGCCACCACTCCTCGGATGTGGGGTTGCTCATCTGTGCTGCTGCCCCTGACCTCGGGCGTGGGGTAGCTTCTCTTGGCCACCTCCCCTAGAGCCAGATATCCTGGAATGTGAAGTCAAGTGGGCCTTAGAGAGCATCACTACAAAAAAAGCTAGTGGAGATGATGGAATTCCAGTGGAGCCATTTCAAATCCTGAAAGATGATGCTGTGAAAGTGCTGCACTCAACATGCCAGCAAATTTGGAAAACTCAGCAGTGGCCACAGGACTGGAAAAGGTCAGTTTTCATTCCAATCCCAAAGAAAGGCAATGCCAAAGAATGCTCAAATTACCACACTAATGCACTCATCTCACACGCTAGTAAAGTAATGCTCAAAATTCTCCAAGCCAGGCTTTAGTAATACGTGAACCGTGAACTTCCAGATGTTCAAGCTGGTTTTAGAAAAGGCAGAGGAACCAGAGATCAAATTGCCAACATCCGCTGGATTATGGAAAAAGCAAGAGAGTTCCAAAAAATCATCTATTTCTGCTTTATGGACTATGCCAAAGCCTTTGACTGTGTGGATCACAATAAACTGTGGAAAATTCTGAAAGAGATGGGAATACCAGACCACCTGACCTGCCTGTTTCTTTTACCTTGGACGTGGGGTATCTCTTCACGGCGGCTCCAGCAAAGCACAGCCACTGCTCAGACACAGACCTGCCTGACTTTGAGAAACCTGTATGCAGGTCAAGAAGTAACAGTTAGAACTGGACATGAAACAACAGACTGGTTCCAAATAGGAAAAGGAGTACATCAAGGCTGTATATTATCACCCTGCTTGTTTAGCTTATATGCAGAGTACATCATGAGAAACACTGGGCTGGAAGAAGCACAAGCTGGAATCAAGATTGCCAGGAGAATTATCAATAACCTCAGATATGCAGATGACACCACCCTTATGGCAGAATGTGAAAAGGAACTAAAAAGCCTCTTGATGAAAGTGAAAGAGGAGAGTGAAAAAGTTGGCTTAAAAGTCAACATTCAGAAAACTAAGATCATGGAATCTGGTCCCATCACTTCATGGCAAATAGATGGGGAAATGGTGGAAACAGTGTCAGATTTTTTTTTCTGGGCTCCAAAATCACTGCAGATGGCGATTGCAGCCATGAAATTAAAAGAGGCTTACTCCTTGGAAGGAAAGCTATGACCAACCTAGATAGCATATTCAAAAGCAAAGACATTACTTTGCCAACAAAGGTCCGTTTAGTCAAGGCTATGATTTTTCCACTGGTCATGTATGGATATGAGATTTGGACTGTGAAGAAAGCTGAGCACCAAAGAATTAATGCTTTTGAACTGTGGTGTTGGAGAAGAATCTTGAGAGTCCCTTGGACTGCAAGGAGATCCAACCAGTCCATTCTAAAGGAGATCAGTCCTGGATGTTCATTGGAAGGACTGATGCTGAAGCTGAAATTCCAATACTTTGGCCATCTCTTGCGAAAAGTTGACTCATTGGAAAAGACTCTGATGCTGGGAGGGATTGGGGGCAGGTGGAGAAGGGGATAACAGAGGATGAGATTGCTGGATTACATCACCGACTCGATGGACATGAGTTTGAGTGAACTCTGGGAGTTGGCGATGGACAGGGAGGCCTGGCGTGCTGCAATTCATGGGGTCACAAAGAGTCAGACAGGATTGAGTGACTGAACTGAACTGAACTGACATACACACACGCACACACACACACATACATACACACACAGATATATATATATATACACACACAGATACACACACACACATATATACACACACACACATATATATATACACACATACATATATATACATACACACATATATACATACATACACACATACATATATATACACACACACATATATATATACACACATACATATATATACATACACATATATATACATACACATATATATACACACACATATATATACATACACACATACATATATACACACACACATATATACACATTTCCATATATACACACATACATATATGGCTGATTCATTTTTCTGTACAGTAGAAACTAACACAACATTGTAAAAACTATTTTCCCATAAATATTAATTGAAAAATAAAAAAATAAAGGATGGGTAGTGAACAGCTGCATGGGATCGACAAGTCTGAAAGGCCCCTGACTGATGCTGTAGGACCCCTGAGTCTGCCTGAGGCTCTGCTCAGCGTGGGTCTCTGAAGCCTCCTTTGCAACATCAGAGGATCAGGGTTCTCTCGAGGCCCCAGGGGAGATGACTAGCCTGTAGTCTTTGAATCGCAGCCAGGGCCTGACGCTGTGGCTCTTCTGTCTGTTTCAAAACACACTTTTTATTGATTCACTGGTACGGAGACCCCAAGTGTGCATCCTGAATTAGATTCTGATGCTTTCAGAATCCAGATAGTCAGACCTCTGCCAGGAAAATGCACAGCTATCTTGTCGACAGTTTGTTCAGATTAATGAAAAGAGCAGTCCAGACACACTTCAGTAAATCAAGTCAGAGGGACTATTTAAAGGAAGCAGAGGAGGCTGGTGACCGGCACTCAGGGCCAAGTGCTCAGCACTGCTGTCAATCGCTAAGGATCACAGGCTTTCCGTTTCAGAATTCTTCTTAGAGATTTTAAGCTTTCAGAGGATGCCATCTGAGCGAGGGCCGTTTCAGAACCCCTTTAGTCCTGGTATTTTGTTAGCAAAGCTTGTGAGTTCAACTTACAGTGTGACTGGGCAGGTGAATCTCATTAATCTCCCTTCCTCACTATTCAACCTAATGCTAAGCTACAGAGTAGCACACAGGCAAACCTACAGATATGAGAAGAACAAGAAATTCAGCCAGTGCATTGATAATCTCTGTCATTTTTTAGTTGATTTTCAGGCCCTGAAGCCAAAGAGTTCTCTATTATATGCCCTTCCTACAGCCCTGCCAGCCTTCCAATTCCAACATGCACACTCATACACACACACTGACACACACAAACACACATACACACATCATCTGAAGAGAAACAGAATCACAGAATTTGGGGTTTATTTAATATGACTGGGTAATGTCCTCCTCAGTGAGAAGACTTAAAATGGTTGTTGCAAAGGGAAAAGCTTTACAAAATAGGCTAATTATTTTTGTGAAAGCCCTCCAAATTGTGCAAGTTTTGTAAATTTGTAATTTATAAACTATGTAAATTTAAACTCTGTGCTGGGATACCCTGATATCAGAGTCAGATGTTAGAGCTGAGTTTTCAGTTGGTGACAGACACACTGCTTGCATTTCACGTGATGTCAACTCAGATTCCTCCTTGCATCTGGCTACACATATTTCACAGAACATCAGGCAGCAGACAATTTCAACAACACAGGCAAGCACACACTTACAGATCAGATCAGATCAGATCAGTCGCTCAGTTGTGTCCGACTCTTTGCAACCCCATGAATCGCAGCACTCCAGGCTTCCCTGTCCATCACCAACTCCCACAGTTCACTGAGATTCACGTCCATCGAGTCAGTGATGCCATCCAGACATCTCATCCTCTGTCGTCCCCTTTTTCTCCTGCCCTCAATCCCTCCCAGCATCAGAGTCTTTTTCAATGAGTCAACTCTTCTCATGAGGTGGCCAAAGTATTGGAGTTTCAGCTTTAACATCATTCCTTCCAAAGAAATCCCAGGGCTGATCTCCTTCAGAATGGACTGGTTGGATCTCCTTGCAGTTCAAGGGACTCTCAAGAGTCTTCTCCAACACCACAGTTCAAAAGCATCAATTCTTCGACGCTCAGCCTTCTTCACAGTCCAACTCTCACATCCATACATGACCACAGGAAAAACCATAGCCTTGACTAGACAAACCTTTGTTGGCAAAGTAATGTCTCTGCTTTTGAATATGCTATCTAGGTTGGTCATAACTTTCCTTCCAAGGAGTAAGCCTCTTTTAATTTCATGGCTGCAGTCACCATCTGCAGTGATTTTGGAGCCCAGAAAAATAAAGTCTGACACTGTTTCCACTGTTTCCCCATCTATTCCCATGAAGTGATGGGACCGGATGCCATGATCTTCGTTTTCTGAATGTTGAGCTTTAAGCTAACTTTTTCACTCTCCACTTTCACTTTCATCAAGAGGCTTTTTAGTTCCTCTTCACTTTCTGCCATAAGGGTGGTGTCATCTGCATATCTGAGGTTATTGATATTTCTCCCAGATATCTTGATTCCAGCTTGTGCTTCTTCCAGCCCAGCATTTCTCATGATGTACTCTGCATATAAGTTAAATAAGCAGGGTGACAATATACAGCCTTGACGTACTCCTTTTCCTATTTGGAACCAGTCTGTTGTTCCATGTCCAGTTCTAACTGTTGCTTCCTGACCTGCATGCAGATTTCTCAAGAGGCAAATCTGGTATTCTGGTATCTCAAGAGGTGGTCTGGTATTCCCATCTCTTGAAGAATTTTCCACAGTTTATTGTTATCCACACAGTCAAAGGCTTTGGCATAGTCAATAAAGCAGAAATAGATGTTTTTCTGGAACTCTCTTGCTTTTTCCATAATCCAGCGGATGTTGGCAATTTGATCTCTGGTTCCTCTGCCTTTTCTAAAACCAGCTTGAACATCAAGAAGTTCATGGTTCACATATTGCTGAAGCCTGGCTTGGAGAATTTTGAGCATTACTTAACTAGCGTGTGAGATGAGTGCAATTGTGTGGTAGTTTGAGCATTCTTTGGCATTACCTTTCTTAGGGATTGGAATGAAAACTGACCTTTTCCAGTCCTGTGGCCACTGCTGAGTTTTCCAAATTTGCTGGCATGTTGAGTGCAGCACTTTCACAGCATCGTCTTTCAGGATTTGGAGTAGCTCAACTGGAATTCCATCACCTCCACTAGCTTTGTTCATAGTGACGCTTTCTAAGGCCTACTTGACTTCACATTCCAGGATGTCTGGCTCTAGGTCAGTGATCACACCATCATGATTAGCACACTCTTACAACTTTCCACTAAACGCTTCTTCATGAACTGGCTCTGGGTTTGGGAATAAGGGAAATAAGGAGCATTGACAATTTGAGCTTCTTTCCTTCTGGGATGATCTGGTTTAGGGGAGGAATTTCACCGGGTCCAGCCATTGGCTCAGACCTCTGCACTAGCCGCCTAAACTCTCACCCCTCTTCCATGCATTTTTTCAACTAACTCATTCTCCTTTTTAGAGATAGAAAACCACCTGTAAAATGTAAATTATATCCTGTAATTCCCTAGAATTGCTTCGCGGCCTTTTGGCTAAAATCAAGTGTATATGGGGGCTTCCCAGGTGGCACAGTAGTAAAGAAACAGCCTGCAGAGCAGGAAATGCAGGAGACATGGGTCCCTGGGTTGGGAAGATCCCCTGGAGGAGGGCATGGCAACTCACTCCAGTATTATTGCCTGGAGAATCCCATGGACAGAAGAGCTGGGCTACAGTAGCATGGGTTTGCAAGGAGTTGGACACGACTAAGCCACTAAGCACACATTTCTGCAGAGCAATAGATGCCTATCACCTTTAGACAAAATTAAAAAGTATCAGACCTTTTCAAAGTCAGAGTGATTTCATTCTTGCCTTCCTCTGAAGACTTGCCTTCTGTTCCCCTAATCCCTCACTTTGTCTGCTGGATTTCTGTAAATTCAAATTTGTCATGCCTTTTTCCCCCACCTCCATGACTTCACTCATCTCTCCATCTTCCTGCTTCTCATTTACTCTCCAAATCCCAGCCTCACTTCAAGCCCCTTCTCAGCACTCCATGATGAATGAGGTACCATTTACAGACCCTCCAATACAGCCTGTCTGCAGCACTTGGCACTGGTTGAGTTGCTCAATTGTTTGAGATTATTTGTCTACTCTGTATATTTCCCACTTAACTATAAGCTCCAAGAGGCCAGGTACTATGTTGATTGCTTATTTATTTGTCTTAGCATTGAACACAGTGCTTAGAAAATAAATATTTAGGGGCGGATCAACTCACCAGACCTTTGTTCTAGGATGTATACTGAAGTCCTCATTAATGACAAAGTGTTATTTTCCTTGCTTCATTCTCTGTGCATAAGTTTTTCTTAGTGGATCCTGGAGGAACTTTCAAGGCAGAACACTTATTTCTTCCCCAGCCAGATAGTTTCATAACTTAGTAGTAATTGTGCATAGTTCATCATCATTTCTTAAAACGCTTACTTATCTTTTCTTCTTTTTCTTTGTAACTCTTCTGCTCCCGATTTAAGATCTATTGCACTCATGCCAAACAATTGATGTGTCCTAAGGAAATAAAATAGAGATGACTAGAAAGAAATAGTTACCGTTTCAAAGAAATTTAAAATCGAAATCTGCACATCATGAACAGAATATTTTATGCTTTTCCAATGTGTTTAGTTGTGATTGTATTATGCTTGAATCCATACTGCATTAGTTTCTGTTTTAACATTTTATTTTTTTCAATTGTTTGTGTGTTTTATAAATTGGATGAGAGATTAAACAAGATTCATTTTAGACCGGATATCAATTAGAAGCTTGAACATATTGTTAGAAATTATACTTTGATGTCAGTCTATGCCTAAAGCCAGGATAAGCTCCTGATTCAAACAACAAAATTGGGAACAGACACATACACACATACACAGATTTTGCACCTAAAATACCAAGAACTTTTTATCTGTTTATTTTTGCCACCTTAGTAGCTAATTTAAATTATAAAATATTTATAGTAATATGACAGAAATTTTCATTTTCAACCCCAACACATAGAACAAAAAGGGGATTTTTAGTTAGTACCTCACCAGCTCTAAAGGCATATTTTATTTATAATTAGAAAAGTGAAAAACATTTCTTCTGACCTTAGATACAAACACTACAATGTGCCAGTGCGATCAGTGCATGACTTAAAACTGCAAAATAAACTTATAGTTAACTTATACTCTTACTTGGAGAAGGAAATTTCAACCCACTCCAGTATTCTTACCTGGAGAATCCCATGGACAGAGGAGCCTGGCGGGCTGCGGTCCATGGGGTCGCAAAAAGTCAGACACGACTGAGTGACTAACACACACATACTCTTACTTCCAATAAATTTGGAATAATCATAAATGTTTCTGTCATGAACATTTTTCTTTCACTTTTCTTTTTGGACTTTGAATCTTGTCTATGTATTTAGAGAATCTCATGATTTATGTAACTGAGTGGAAGAAATTGCCCAATGACTCTGAAAATCCTGGATACTTGCTTTCCCAGCATCCCTTGACTGTGCGCTGTTTCTCTAGCCCTTTGGGTTGGCTCTATGCTGCTTTGATTAAAAGCAAGCATAGACCATCTTTGGCAGGAAGCTTCTGTCTTTTCCGCTAAGAAGGTAGCTTTGAGCGATCCATTAAGAGGTCCAAACAGATAAAATCCACAGCTCCCAGATAAAATCCAGCAGCCTAGCTGGGTTCCCATCAGTACCAACTTGCCCCCTGTTTTTCACCCTCATTTGTTACAGTCGTCTCAGCTGAAGCTGCATATCTCACATGGCAGATGTCATGGCACCATAATTGGATGCTACTCTGAGACTATGAGATATGAAGTGAGTGCATTTGCCACATGAACCGCTGTGGACAAAGATGCTTCCATTCTACATGCCACTCCACATTGTGCTCCTGTCACTGTTCCATCAAGAGATGAAGTCTTTTCCTTTCACCCTCCTTGATTCTGGCCATGAGAAGTTGGGCCACTAGAATAAGGAAGAGGAAGTCTACTGGGCTAGTGGTCTCTGCTTGCTTTCTCTTGGAACCCACTCTATGCTGTGAGGAGGCCTGGGAGAGGATCCCATGAAGAAGAAATAACATTGCTGGACCACAGTGCGACCGATGGACACATACTGAGTATTTCAGTCCAGCCATTTGCTCAGTTCCATCTGAAGCTCCACACATCCCTGCTGGGCTCCATCTGATTTGCTGACTCACAAAGCCAGGGGCTTGATTTGTGTCACTAACTTCTGGAATGTCATGCAGTGGTGAATAACCAGAACAGTCCTATTATCTACCAGCCCTTTCCTTGGTGCTGCAGAGACAACAGTGAATAAAATAAACACAATTCTGCTCACATTTGAGTTGGAAGAAACAGAAAAAAATAAAGTGTGATAGTGAGCAGAAAAGTTTAGTTTCATATTGTGATGAGTTCTATAAAATAAAAACAAAGGTAATGTGCATCACTGGGCTTCCCAGTTACCTCAGTGATAAAGAATCCACCTGCCAATTCAGGAGATCTGAATTTGATCCATGGGTCAGAAAGATCCCTGGAGAAGGGAATGGGTACCCACTCCAGTATTCTTGCCTGGAGAATCCCATGGATGGAAGAGCCTAGAGGGCTACAGTCCATGGGGTCACAGAGAGTTGGGCACAACTGAGCAACTAGGTACAGTGTGTATCACAAGGTCGTGTGATATTGCCTGCTTCACATGGGGTGGTAATTTAAGGTAGGAAGATCATGACAAAATTTTCTGAAGAAATAATTGAGATATGAACAATGAAAGTAGTCAGTCATGAAGCCTCATGAGTTCTAGACAAAAGGATTAGTAAATACAAAGGATCTTAGATAGGAATTACCCCAACATATTTAAGGAGAAGATTGGAGCCCAGGAAACTAGCCAATAGTTTGAAAGTATTTGAAATAGGAACGGTGGCCCTGTTCATGAATTATGAAGGAACCTTAGATTTCACTGCATGAAAAGTGAAATCCCTTTACTAGTTAGGAAAAGTGAAAGATCAAGGGAATAGATAACATGGGCTGATTTAATTGTAATTTAATTAATGCCCTTAATTTAATTTTAATTCCCTCTTTATTTTGGAATAATTTTAGAGCTACATAAAAGTTGCAAAGATACTACAGGAAGTCCTTGTGTGCCTCTACCCAATTTTTCTCATTGTTAATATCTAATGTGACCAGAGTAGCTTATGAAAACCAAGCAGCACTGGTACATTGTTATTAACGAGACTCCAGATTTTCTTTGGATTTTAACGAATTTTCCATTGCATTCAGCTGTCATGCTCCTTTGTCTCCTCTGTCTAATGGTCAGGTGTCCTTCGACTCCTTTGTCCATTACTTACTTTGTTTTTCGTGACCTTGACAGTCTTAAGGAGTGAGTTATTGTTTTCATTCTGGTTGGTACCTAGAGAATGGATTACAGTAGCAGAAGAATGAAAGCGGGAAGAGCAGAACAATACGATTCAAAGTAGAGTGATAGACAGTTTTCCCTTGTCTTCAGAACCTGGTGTGTGTTTTACACTTGCAACACATCTCAGCCAAAGTGCTCAACAGCCACACAGGACAGCATGGCTCTAGAATATGGGACTTGATATGCCCTAGAAATACCACTTTTCCAAATAAACAGTGAGCAATAACAAAAACCAAACCCTCTGTCAAGAGTATGATATTCTAAAAATATAGGTCACTTCTGGCTTAGTTAAGAAGGGTGGGCACAGTGATTTTTACAATCAATGTTCTTTGGGAGACTCTACTTCTACTAGTCCATCAGCATAAGACAATAAGCCTTCCCCTAGGATAAATTAACAGACAGGAAGTAGTTAGCATATGCCAGGGTTTTCAAGCAAGATGTTACAGTCAGAGCCGATGTCAACATGGTAGGGAAGAAGGGAGATGCAACATGTGAGCAGAAAATCAGTCTTTGGTGTCTGCAGCTCCTGCTTGGTTTAAGGGACAGACTTGGAGACAGGATCCAACGATGTTTAGGGAGATGAATTGTCCGGGATTCAGCCTGGGCATTAGGGAAGGCGCCTTCATATCCAGGGAAACAGAGAGGGCCCCATGGCCCCTGTTCTGAATTATTGTCCTTCATGGAATTAACAGATGTAGATCTGGGACTAAGAGTCCCTTACTGGGACTCTTCCAGTAAGACAGGGCTTTGTACACATTTGTCATGGTTGAGTATATTCAAGCCTAAAGGGCAGTCAGTCAGTGAAGTTGCTCAGTCGTGTCCGACTCTTTGCAATCCCACAGACTGTAGCCTACCAGGCTCCTCCATCCATGGAATTTTCCAGGTAAGAGTACTAGAGTGGGTTTCCATTTCCTTCTCCAGGGGATCTTCTCGACCCAGGGATCGAACCCAGGTCTCCCGCATTGCAAGGAGACATTTTACTGTCTGAGCTACCAGGGAAGCTTAAAGGGCAGTGTTATGATTTAATATTCACATCGAACTCTAGCAAGACTCATTACAGTAGAAAGCAATGGGGTTAGTAAAGGGGAATTCAAGAGGAATGAAGGTGACAGCGAGTGATCCATCAAGAGAAGAAAATCTAAAGTGGCCAATCCAAAACTTTCTCAGGACCTTCTTACATTAGTAATTATTGAGGATTACCTCTTTCAAAGTCCAAAAGCTTCTGTGTTTGCACATTATCTCAATGACTGTATTAGAAATTAAAGCTGAGACATTTAAGAATGTTAAATAATTTAGTTAAAATTAACAATAACACAACCGTTAACTTTTAACATGTATTTTATGGCCAATAACTATGTTTTTCAAAATCATAGTGAGAAGAGGGGCCTTGCTTTACATCTTTGCAAATTTCTTGAATAAAGTCTTAAAGGAACTTTTAACTCTCCCATTTGCTTCTTCCCTTACTCCATTGAGATAAGGAGATCACACAGCCTCTGGAAAACTCCACTGAATACTTGCAAGAAAATAAGAGAAGAGAAGATAAATAGTGTCTCAGGGTTATTTTGAAAATATTTTTGACCTTATGGGTCTGCTGTAAAAGACTTCCCGCGTCACTTTGAAAATCACATGGCTAAGGAATCAGATGGTTGAGTCCATGGTTGTAGCTGCTGCACTTTCTACTGGATGGTTGCTGCCAGAGGCAAATACAGCATCCTTCACTCTTTAGGCGAGGGCTTTCTGTGTTTGGGGCTTCCCTGGTGGCTCAGAAGGTAAAGAATTTGCCTGCAATTTCAGAAGATCATGGGTTAGATCCTTGGGTTGGGAAGATTACCTGGAGAAGGGAATGACAACCCACTTCAGTGTTTGCCTGGGAAATCCCATGGACAAAGGAGCCTGGTGAGTTACAGTCCATGGGGTGGCAAGGAATCAGACACGAGAGAGTGACTAACACTTTCACTTTTTTTCTGTTTCGCTTATCTTCAGTCACTCAGTCATGTCCAACTGTTTGAGACTCTAAGGACTGCACCACACCAGGGTTCCCTGTCCATCACCAACTCCCAGAGATGGCTCAAACTCATGTCCATTGACTCGGTGATGCCATTCAACTACTTCATCCTCTGTTGTCCCCTTCTCTTCCTGCCTTCAATTTTTCCCAGCATCTGGGTCTTTTCCAATGAGTCAGTTCTTCGCATCAGGTGGTCAGAGTATTGGAGCTTCAACTTCACCATCAGTCCTTCCAATGAATATTCAGAATGATTTCCCATAGGATTGACTGGTTTGATCTCCTTGCAGTCCAAGGAACTCTTAAGAATCTTCTCCAGCACCACAATTTGAAAGCATCAGTTCTTCAGTGTTCAGCTTCTTTATGGTCCAACTTTCACATCCATACATGACTACTGGTAAACCCATAACTTTGACTAGACAGACTTTTGTTGGCAAAATAATGTCACTGCTTTTTAATACACTGTCTAGTGTATTTGTCATAGCTTGTCTTCCAAAGAGGAAGTGTCTTTTAATTTCATGGCTGCAGTCACCATCTGCAGTCATTTTGGAGCTCCCAAAAATAAAATCTCTTACTGTTTCCATTGTTTCCCCATCTATTTGCCATGAAGTGATGGGACCAGAAGCCATGATCTTAGTTTTCTGAATGTTGAATTTTAAGCCAGCTCTTTCATGCTCCTCTTTCAATTTCATCAAGAAGCTCTTTAGTTCCTCTTCAGCTTCTGCCATAAGGGTGGTGTCATCTGCGTATCTGAGGTTATTGATATTTCTCCGGGCAATCTTGATTCCAGCTTGTGCTTCATCCAGCCCAGCATTTTGCATGAGATACTCTGTATATAAGTTAAACAAGCAGGGCAAAAATATACAGCCTTAACATACTCCTTTCCCAATTTGGGACCAGTCCTTTGTTGCATGTCCAGTTCTAACTGTTACTTCTTGACCTGTCTACAGGTTTCTCAGCAGGCAGGTAAAGTGGTCTGGTATTCCCATCTCTTGAAGAATTATCCACAGTTTGTTGTTATCCACTCAGTCAAAGGCTTTGCATAGTCAATAAAACAGAAGTAGATGTTTTTCTAGAACTCTCTTGTTTTTTCTATGATCCGCCAGATGTTGGCCGTTTGATCTCTGTTCCTCTGCCTTTTCTAAATTCAGGTGGACATCTGGAAGTTTTCAGTTCATATACAGTTAAAGCCTTGCTTGGCGAGTTTTGAGCATTATTTTGTTAGTATGTGAGATGAGTGCAATAGTGTGGAAGTCTGAGCATTCTTTGGCATTGCCTTTCCTTGGATTGGAATGAAGCTGACTTTTTCCAGTCCTGTGGACACTGCTAAGATTTCCAAATTTGCTGGCATATTGAGTGCAGCACTTTAACAGTATCATGTTTTAAGATTTGAAATAGCTCAGCTGGAATCCTATCACTTACACTAGCTTTGTTCATAGTGATGCTTCCTAAGGCCCACTTGACTTCACACTCCAGGATGTCTGGCTCTAGGGGAGTGATCACATCATCATAGTTATCTTGGCCATTAAGGTCTCTTTTTTGTAGTTATTTTGTGTATTCTTGCCACTTCTTCTTAATATCATCTGCTTTTGTTGGATTCATACCATTTCTGTCCTTTATTGTTCCCATCTTTGCATGCAATGTTCCCTTGGTATCTTTAACTTTCTTGAAGAGATCTCTTGTCTTTCCCATTCTATTGTTTTCTTTTATTTCTTCGCATTGATCATTTAGGAAGGTTTTCTTGCCGGGGTCCAGCCCCGGCTGATCCAGGGTATTCGAAGGAGAGACGGCTAGGCGACCTATTCAAATGTTAATTAGAGATAATAAAGAGTAATAAAATGAGGATAGCTCAGTAGGAAAATTCAGTGGAGAAAAGAAGCTGAGTGGCTTGGTTTACGCGGAAAATCAATATAACCCGTGACACCAGGTTAGCTCTGACCACGGAGGCCACAGGCGCCCTCTCGAATAGCGGAAGGTGCCCCATCTTAGACACCTTCTCGAGTGGGTCTTAGAAGCCCAGGCAAATAAATGGTCGCAGAGGACATCCGCGCTCCAGATGGACACTCAGCTGGAAGTTAAAGGGAAGAATGACATGGGGAGACCAAGCGTTGGTGAGGAAGGCCCATAGCTTTATTTTCAACAGGGGCTTTTATACCCTAAGTTACACATAGAGGATAATAGGGGATGCAAAATCAGCAGTCTTTGATGCTTATCAAAACCAGGGTTTCTTTCCTGCAGATTTATCGTATACAAATGGTTTAGGTGATTTACATCATCTTCTGGCCAGAGGCCTATTAACATTTTATGACTCTTGACAAGGACTTATCAACAAAGACTTATTTTCTCTAAGAGTAATTATTTTAAGGTTTGGCGCCATGTTCCGAAGATAAGATTACGTTCCTATAGGGTGGATGTGTAATGGGTTTACAAAGGAAAGAATTTACTACCTTAAGTGTCTAAAGTTACTAACACCAGGCCACTACTTATTTTTTCTACATACCAACTATATTAATTAATGCACATTCAAGGATACAATTCAGGGGATGTGAAAACTTGGCAACAAACATTGGCTCATCAATGAAATCTTTTACTAGTTTTATTCTGACAGTTTCTAATTCTCTGAGAGGCTCTAAGCTATTTGAATATCTTAAGCTTCCCGTGCCTCTGGAGGCTGGGAGACTGTAAACAATCGTATGCATAGCTGTAGGTGTCCGGGTAAACTTGTCAGGCGAGTTAGAGAGCCATCTGAGGGGTTTGGATTTAAACACTCCTAATTGCCCAGGAACTTTATTAATTGGAGCTGTAAGTTAACTCTTTGACAGAGAGAGTGAGATGGTGGTGGGGGACAGCCCCCAGTAAAGTCAGAGGTGAGAGCACAAAGCAATAAAGTAGGCAGACTCTGGTTTTTTGGGGGGTAGATGCTCGAGAATATCCGGGGGCACTCCCGAGGCTCGATCCCGCCTTTGCGTATGCCGAGCCTCCTTCCTCATGACCTTTGTCACGAGTGGAATGTCTCTCGCCGGCTCCCGGCATTTTCTTATCTCTCCTTTCTAATCATTGGAAATCTGCATTCAGGCGGATATATCTTTCATTTTCTCCTTTGTGTTTCGCTTCTCTTTTGTTCTCAGCTATTTGTAAGGCTCCTCAGACAAACTTTTTGCCTTTTTGCATTTCTTCTTGGGGATGGTTTTGAACAGTGTTACAGACCTCCATCCATAGTTTTTCAGGCACTTTGTCTATCAGATCTAATTCCTTGTATCTATTTGTCACATCCACTGTATAATCCTAAAGGATTTGATTTCGATTATACCTGAATGGTCTAGTGGTGTTCCCTATTTTCCTCAATTAAACCTAAATTTTGCAATAAGGATTTCATGATCTGTTTTTCCTATTTGACTACTAATATCTTTAAATACTGAAAGAGGAGAAAACATGTTATACATCAAATGTGCCAACTTTGGGGTTAGAGACTTGCATATACTTCAGCTTAATTATTTCAACATCCTGAATTATACTTCTTACTCCATTTTCATGAAGGAAGAACCTGAAGTTCAGAACTGTAAATAACTTAAGTAATAGCTGAGGTTGTCTACAGAAGCTACATGTTCTTCTTGTAACATCCCTGTTCTCCTCTTAAGCAATGATTATAAAATACAGCAATAATTACGAATCATGGGGAAATGAAGGTCAGTTGTGAACATAGTACAAATGAAAAAGTTAAAGGACTTGAAAAAAAGTCTGTGAGGAAGTTACAAACAGAAGTCATAGGCCAAGTGCAAGGAAAACATATTTTTGTTTAATCTGAATGATAATCATTATCATCAAAATGCTGGTATCTTCTGAATAAAATGAGGGATTATGTGAAGAGTATTTTATGGGCTGGGCGATTCCATTAAGTCACAGTGGAATGGCAGACAGAGATGCAATCTGTGGAATGAACAGGCTGTGTTTTAGAGGAATTGAGGGAAAGGAGAAACCCAGAGGTCGTCAGCCTGAGGCATGGCTGCTCGAACACCTGACTTGTACAAAAAGCTGGGGAGCCATGTATGATTGGAATCATTACAAAGACTTTCAGAATCAGTTCTTTAGCTGATCATCTATGTAATTTATATGAATTCTATTTCAGTAAACTTATGGATGCCTATAAATAGTTTTCACAAAGATTTCTTTATGTGAAATAGAAGATTTCAGGTGTGTGGCCTATGTTATTTCATTATTCCTGTTGCCAGATTCACTTTATTGTTACATAAGATGGTGACACCATGAGTTACCGGGTTAGGCTTTTCTTTGTAAATAACTCTGGCATTCTCTTCTGATAGGCAATCCAGATTATTACTTATGAGGGCCATAAAGCTGCAGATGCATTTCATGGCATCAAAAATAAAATATCCATTACTTTATGATTCATGATATGCCCAGAAAGGTTAAATATTTTAATGTGTGTAATATATTTTACACTGTAAGTCACTTTCACAACTGACTGCAAGAAGTTATTAGCTGGCTGTCAATAATTTCTCAAATTTGAATCTACCTGCATGTATTTCCCAGATGGTTTCTGAGCTTGAAGCACAAAGGGAATTGTTATCATATATATAAGAATGAAAATATGTCTAATGCTATTTGCAATTGGAGTGTTATTGTATATAAGAATGAAAATATGTCTAATGCTATTTGCAACTGGAGTGAAACATGCCCATAATGCTGGGGCTTTTGTTTTCATATTATAATCACTCAGGACATGAAGATATAACTGTGTCACATTTCTACATCATCATCATGAAATTCATTTATTCTCCAACTTGAAGAGCAAATGATGGGCTAGTAGAAGGCAGAGGAATGCTAGCTCAGTGTTTATGAGATAGAAATTTAGCCCCCAAGACAGTGATAGCTCCTAGGGGTGGTTCCAGCCCCTTTATAGAGGTAAAGAGTGTTCTGTTTAGAGTCAAAGGAATAAACAACTTAATCACTATGTCTTTTAGTTCCTACTGGTGCTGCAACAAATTACCACAAGCTTATTGGCTTAAAACAGCATTAACTTATTATCTGATAGTTCTGGAGGCCAGAGGTCCAAATTGAGTCTTAAAGGGATAACATCAAGGTGTGTGCCTCTTGGGTAGACTTCAGGGGAGAATCCACTTCCTGGCCTCTCCTAGTTGCTGGAGCTGCCTGCACTTGTTGGCTCCTGGCCTTTCCCTCCACCATCAAATGTATCATCCAACCTCTGCTTCCATCCCCCAGCACTTCTTGCCTCCTTCTGATGATGAACCTCTATGATTATAGATGTTCCCTGACTTATGGCTCCATTTAGAATTTTTCAGCTTTACGATGTTAAAGCAATATGCATTCTGTAGAAACCACGTTGTTGTTGTTGTTCAGTAGCTAAGGTGTGTCCAACTCTTTGCAACTCCATGGACACAAGCCTCTTCTGTCTTCACTATCTCCTGGAGTTGCTCATACTCATGCCCATTGAATCAGTGATGCCATTCAACATTCTCATCTTCTGTAACTCTCTTCTCCTCCTGCCTTCAGTCTTTCCCAGTATCAAGCTCTTTTCCAGTGAGTCAGCTCTTTGCATCAAATGGCCAAAGTATTGGAGCTTCAGCTTCAGCATCAGTCCTTCCAATAAATATTCAGGGTTGATTTCCTTTAGGATTGACCAGTTTGATCTCCTTGCAGTCCAAAGGATGCTCAAGAGTCTTCTCCAGCACTACAATTTGAAAGTATCAATTCCCAGACTTTGTTGAATTTTGATCTTTTTTCATGCTAGTGATAAGAATTAAAATACTTTCTTGCAACGCTGGGCAGCAGCAATGAGTCATGTGATCACAAGGGTGAACAGCCCATGATGTACCCATACACTATTCTGTTCTTCATTTTTGGTGTGGTATTCAGTGAAGTCCATGAGATAGACAACACTCTATTATAAATAAGCTTTGTGTTAGATGATTTTGCCCAATAGTAGATTCATGTAAGTGTTCTTGGCTGTTTAGGTAGGTGAAGCTAAGCTGAGATGCTCAATCAGATCAGATCAGATCAGTTGCTCAGTTGTGTCTGATTCTTTGTGACCCCATGAATCGCATCACGCCAGGCCTCCCTGTCCATCACCAACTCCCGCAGTTCACTCAGACTCATGTCCATCGAGTCAGTGATGCCATCCAGCCATCTCATCCCCTGTCATCCCCTTCTCCTCCTGCCCCCAATCCCTCCCAGCATCAGAGTCTTTTCCAATGAGTCAATTCTTTGCATGAGGTGGCCAAAGTACTGGAGTTTCAGCTTTAACATCATTCCTTCCAAAGAAATCCCAGGGCTGAGCTCCTTCAGAATGGACTGGTTGGATCTCCTTACAGTCCAAGGGACTCTCAAGAGTCTTCTCCAACACCACAGTTCAAAAGCATCAATTCTTCAAAGCTCAGCCTTCTTCACAGTCCAACTCTCACATCCATACATGACCACAGGAAAAACCATAGCCTTGATTAGACAAACCTTTGTTGGCAAAGTAATGTCTCTGCTTTTGAATATGCTATCTAGGTTGGTCATAACTTTCCTTCCAAGGAGTAAGCGTCTTTTAATCTCATGGCTGCAGTCACCATCTGTAGTGATTTTGGAGCCCAGAAAAACAAAGTCTGACACTGTTTCCACTGTTTCCCCATCCATTTCCCATGAAGTGGTGGGACCGGATGCCATGATCTTCATTTTTCTGAATGTTGAGCTTTAAGCCAACTTTTTCACTCTCCACTTTCACTTTCATCAAGAGGCTTTTTAGTTCCTCTTCACTTTCTGCCATAAGGGTGGTGTCATCTGCATATCTGAAGTGATTCATATTTCTCCCGGCAATCTTGATTCCAGCTTGTGTTTCTTCCAGTCCAGAGTTTCTCATGATGTACTCTGCATATAAGTTAAATAGACAGGGTGACAATATACAGCCTTGACGAACTCCTTTTCCTATTTGGAACCAGTCTGTTGTTCCATGTCCAGTTCTAACTATTGCTTCCTGACCTGCATACAAATTTCTCAAGAGGCAGATCAGGTGGTCTGGTATTGCCATCTCTTTCAGAATTTTCCACAGTTTATTGTGATCCACACAGTCAAAGGCTTTGGCATAGTCAATAAAGCAGAAATAGATGTTTTTCTGGAACTCTCTTGCTATTTCCATGATCCAGTGGATGTTGGTAATTGGGTGTATTATAATACCTGCATTTTTGACTTACAGTATTTGCAACTTACAATGGGTGTATCAGGACATAACACCATTTTGACTCCAGGAAGATTTGTGTACAAAACTCATCTAGATAATTCAGAATAATCTCATTATTTCAAACTTAATCAAATGTGCAACATCCTTTTTGCTGTGTAAGGTAACATAATTGCTAATTCTGGGGATTAGAATGCATATGTCTCTGGAGTGCATTACTCTATCACACCAGGGGCTTGAATATTGATTGTATTTTCAGAGCCTACTAAAACATTTCTGAATGCTTATTTTCTACCAGATACTTAGTAAGCATAAATTTTGCCCTCCAATAGCTTAAAATCAAGCCTGTTATGACAAGTGTGATGGATAATTGTAATGCCATCTGGCAGTTCCAATACAGTCCCCCCATCCAGTTACTCTCCCACTCTTCCAAGCAAGTGTTTCACATCTCCAGCTCTCTCTGCAAATCTCTACTAACCTCTCTCTCATCAGGTGATGATTCCACTTTCCAACTCAGTATGAAAATCAAAATAATTGGAAAAGTACTTCAACAATTTTCTCCCATCACATCTATCGATCTACCATTCTTCTGCTCTGAGGTTTCAGGAATTCATGAACTCTTCTTTGCCTTCTATGACCAAAGATAAACTGTTGGCCCTTCCAAGTCTAATCTTTCCATGTGTGTACTGATTCCTATGCTTTTTTTCATCTCCTCAAGGACATCATTTCAGTAATTTCACTTTCTCCTGCACTGAACCAATCCCTTTAGTAAACCACCATGGTGTTGTTTCTCTTCTCTTAAAACTAAAAACTCTTTCTTGATTTAATATTGCCTCCAGCTATTAACTCATTTCTTCTCTTTCCTTCTTGGTAGTGTTCTTCAAAAGAATGCATATCTTCCTTTCTCTCCTCCAAATCTCTCTCAAATGTACTCCAGGTACTGTTCTATCCTGTCTGCTCTAGTGAAACTGCTTACATGAAAATACTGCTAATAACAGCCCACGCTGTTATACAACTTGCTACATCTCAGCATTTTATAAGACTGTGTAGCTGCTTTTCTAATCCTCAGAACAGTCTGAAAGGTAGTTGTAAGAAGTGGAGGTGTGATTAACATCCAGGCGGTCACCTCTGAAGTCTGTATATACCCTATCATCTCTCTCAGGCACTAATAATTTCCACATTCTAAATCTAATTATCAAATATTGATTCTCATCTCCTCCAAACTTTTAGCAGCAGCATTTAACAAAGTAATTATTATTTCTTCTTTTTCAAAAATCTTCTTCCACTGGCTTTGGGATTCCACGGTCCTCTGATTTACTTTCTACCTCATTGGTTACCCTTCTCAAGAGGAGCAGGGCAGATAAGCAGATAAAACATGGCTGATTCCTTGTCCTTAAGGAGATGATATTTATCTGTGCAGGGGGTAAGCTGATGCACCAGAATCTTTCTAGAGTGTCTTAAGAGAGATAAATTCAAAGTGCCATGGTGTTTAGAATCAGAAACGACTACTTCCCTGTGGGCATATCAAACTATCTTTTTTTAAAAATTGAAACACTGTTGATTTACACTGTTGTGCTAATTTCTTGTGTGCAGAAAAGTGATTTAGTTATATATACGTATTTTCTTTTTCATATTCTATTCCATAACAGGTTATCACAAGATGTCACATATAGTTCCCTGTGCAATACAGGACCTTGTTGTTTATCCATCCTGTGGGTAATAGTTTACATTTGCTAATCCCAAACTCCCAGTCCTTCCCTTTCTTCCCTTCCTTCACCAACTACAAGTCTGTGCTCTATGTCTGTACTTAAGTTACATTTTGAAATAGAAATAGGAAGCTGCCAGATTGAGAAGGTGCATAAGATTGTTCTAAGATGACTTAAAACACTTGTGATCCTACAAACCTGTGGGAGTTTGAGAAATAATATGCTCAGTATGGTTATTTTTACATCCCCCTTTTATTTGATTAAGAATTGGTACATCTGGAAATTAGGCTAATTGCCAAAAGAAATAGCAACATACAATAACGATACAGTTCAACCACCTTCAGCCAAATGCACATTAGATCCATACAGAGAATTTCTAATAAATATTGCTATCCAGCCTGCACTCAGAATGAATCTGATACAATTTTTCTGAGATGGTACCTGGGCATGAGCATTCTTGCTCCCATGCTGATTCCAACAGTAGCCAGATTTGAGAACCATTGTGCTAGAACATAAACATAGCTGGGGCAGATGAGCTAGAAACTTCATTTGGAGGCAAGGTCAAGACCAGAATTAAAGACTTTTCAGTCTGTGGTGAAGAATTTAGACATTATCTTCCAAACCAAGTAAGTCAAAAGAAGGTTCTACACAGGATTACAATGTGATCAAATCAGTGTTTTCAGAAAAAAAAAGTGTAGAATTGTATGAGATTGGGGGAAAAATATACATATATATACTTGTAATAACATAGGCATCTCATTATGATGGCTGAGCCTCTTGTCTTAATTGTCCTTTCTCCAGGAGATCTTCTGGATCCAGAAGATCGAAGCCAGGTTTCCCACATTGCAAGTAGATTCTTTTAACATATGAGCCACCAGGGAAGCCCCTTAATTCTCCCAGGACCTACCAGAATGTCTGGCTCATTTGCCAAGAGACTACATAAGAGAGACATTTAGGAAGTTAAATATGAAGGATGTGCTGATTGGCTGGACTGTAAAGGGAGAGAGCTCAAGATTTCTACTTTGTTTTAATATAAAGACTCGAGATGTGTTTTATTCTGTTTTGAATTTAAATTTGTAACTTCTTGAAAAAGTCTGCAGACAAGTCGGGCAACTGGGAGAGAGACATATCTGAATGGTTTGAAGCAATCAACATGCCTTTAGAGTTGCAGGGTTGCCTTTGTGTTCAAGATAAGCCTGTCCTGTAGTTTCTTACAAAATCACAAAAAGTCACAGCTTGAAACATGGATTAAATCCTACTATGGCCTAATGACAGCATCTAAAGCTTTTTTAAGAAAAGGAAGTGTATATGTCATTTATATTTAATGTTTAAAAATGCACTACAACCATCAAAAAAAAAAAAAAAAAAAGAAAAAGAAGGTTTGGGAGGATCTCAGCACAGCTTAGCAAGAACTGAGGCCACAGAGAAATGGGCTGCATTTTATTTCAACAGCCTTCTGGCTCATCCCACACTGGCCCTCTTGGTTGTTTCTCAAAGAGGTCCACATTCTCACTTCAGTACCCTGTTATGCTCTTTGTTTTTTGTGTTTGTAACATTTTCCATCCAGAGTTTGGCACAACTTTCTCAGTCCCTTTATTTCAGTGTCCTGCTCGCATATTGCCCAATCAGAATCATACTTTACACATCAAACTACACACCTTCCATCAGTCACTCCACCCCCTTGCTCAGCACTCCACCCACACAACATCCGTTACTATCTCAAAGAATGAATTATTTTTAGAGACAAGAGCACTGTAGGCACAGAGTGAATGGTTCATGGAAGGAATGAGAAAGGAAAGCATCTTAAGCCAAAAGTCTGTCTGATGAAAAATTTCTGCTTTGAAGTCCAAAGTGTGGTACTACCAACTCATCTCCCAGTGGAATAAAAATATAAAACAAGCAGGAATAACTTGGAATTATGTGAGGATATTTATGCTGTGATAGAAGGGAAAAAATAAAAACGTTGCAAGTTAAATTTTCAGAGCTTTTGCTAATCTCAACCTCTAGATGGCTCTGATAACATCATAAGCACATTCTCATTTTTATTCCATGAACATTTCATTTGTGAGGGGTGCTACCTTTCGAGTCACCGTGAGAGAGAGGCTTTAAGAGAAAAGATAGAAAACATGAAGCTCTTTGAAGCCTGAAATCATATCTAGTTGTTCACTATAGGATTCTGGGGAAGTAGTGTGATGTGTATTCAATAAATACTTACTGAATTCACTTATTAATAGTCTTTTTTATTTCCCCCAGAACCACCTATGTACAAAGCAGAGCACTGGACCCTGGTCATGAGGGTGAACTAAACAGGATGTCTGTCCTCATCCAGTTCACAGTTTCCTTTTTGTTGTTGTTCAGTCACTCAGTCATTCCTGACTCTTTACGACCCCATGGACTGCGGCATTTCAGGCTTCCCTCGCCTTCACCATCTCCCAGAACTTCCTCAAACTCATGTCCCTTGAGTCATACAACTATCTCATCCTCTGTCTTCCCTTTCACCTCTTGCCTTCAATCTTTCCCAGCATTAGGGTCTTTTCAAATGACTCAACGCTTCGCATCAGGGGGCCAAAGCATTGGAGCTTCAGCTTCAGTATCAATGAATATTCTGGATTGACTTCTATCAGGATTAACTGGTTTGATCTCCTTGGGACTCCTTGGAATCTCCAAGGGACTCTCAAGAGTCCTCTCCAACACCACAGCTCAAAAGCATAAATTCTTCAATGCTCAGCCTTATTTATGGTCTAATTCTCATATCAAAAGATGACTACTGGAAAAACCATAGCTTTGACTAGACAGACCTTTTCAGCGAAATGATGTCTCTGATTTTCAATACACTGTCTGGGTATTTCATAGCTTTTCTTCCAAGGAGCAAGGATCTTTTAATTTAATGGCTGAAGTCACCATCTGCAGTGATTTTGGAGCCCAAGAATATAAAGTCTGTCACTGTTTCCCCATCTATTTGCCATGAAGTGATGGGGCCAGATGCCATGATCTTCGTTTTTTGAATGTTGAGTCTTAAGCCAACTTATTCACTGTCTTCTTTCACTTTCATCAAGAGGTGCAGCAGTTCCTCTTCACTTTCTGTCATAAAGATGGTGTCATCTGCATACCTGAGATTATTGATAATTCTCCTGGCAATCTTGATTCTAGCTTGTGCTTCATCCAGCCCAGCATTTTGCCTGATGTACTCTGCATATAAGTTAAAAAAGCACAGTGACAATATACAGCCTTGACCTACTCCTTTCCCAATTTGAAACCAGTCCATTGTTCCTAGTCTGGTTCTAACTGTTTCTGCTAGACCTGCAAACAGATTTCTCAGGAGGTGGGTCAGGTGGTCTGGTATTCCCATCTCTTTCAGAATTTTCTACAGTTTGTTGTGAGCCACACAGTCAAAGACTTTGTGTAGTCAGTAAAGCAGAAGTAGATGTTTTTCTGGAACCCTCTTGCTTTCTCGATGATCTAACAGATGTTGGCAATTTGATCTCTGGTTCCTCTGCCTTTTGAAAATCCAGCTTGAACATCTGGAAGTTCTCAGTTCACGTACTGTTGAAGCCTCACTTGGAGAAATTTGAGCATTACTTTGTTAACATGTGAGATGAGTGCAATTTTGCAGTAGTTTGAACATTCTTTGGCATTGTCTACCTTTGGGATTGGAATAAAAGCTGACCTTTTCCAGTCTTGCGGTCACTGTTGGGTTTTCCAAATTTGCTGGCATATTGAGTGCATCACTTTCACAGCATCATCTTTTAGGATTTGGAATAGCTCAACTGGAATCCCATCACCTCGACTAGCTTTGTTTATAGTGATGCTTCCTAAGGCCCACTTGACTTGGCACTCCAGGATGTCTGGCTCTAGGTGAGTGATGATCACACCCTCATGGTATCTGGATCATTAAGATCTTTTTTGTATACTCCTTCTGTGTATTCTTGCCACATCTTCTTAATATCTTCTGCTTCTGTTAGGTCCATACAATTTCTGTCCTTTATTGTGCCCATCTTTGCATGAAATATACCCTGGGCATCTATAAGTTTCTTGAAGAGATCTCTAGACTTTCCCTTTCTATTTTTTCCCTCTAATTCTTTGCATTGATCACTGAGGATGGCTTTCTTATCTCCCCTTGCTATTCTTTGGAACTCTGCATTCAGATGGGTTTATCTTTCCTTTTCTCCTTTTCCTTTAGCTTCTCTTTTTTTCTCAGCTATGTTAAGGCCTCCTCAGACAACCATTTTGCCTCTTTGTATTTATTTTTATTGGGAATATTCTTGATCACTGTCTCCTGTACAATATCACAAACCTACATCCATAGTTCTTCAGGCACCCTGTCTATTAGATCTAATCACTTGAATCTATTTGTCACTTCCACTGTATAATCATAAGGGATTTGATTTAGCTCATACTTGAATGGTTTAATGGTTTTCCCTACTTTTTTCAATTTAAGTCTGAATTTGATACTAAGGTGTTCATTATCTGAGCCAGTCAGCTCCTGGTCTTATTTTTGCTGACTGTATAGAGCTTCTCCATCTTTGGCTGCAAAGAATATAACCAATCTGATTTTGGTATTGAAGTACAGTTATATATACATCTTTTAAGTTCTCTTCATTATGGTTTATCACAGGACATTAAATACAGTTCTGTGCAGTACAGAATGACCTTGTTTATCAATTGAGGATTGAGGCTTTTGAATTATGCCCAGGGGGGAATCTTTGTAGTAGATACATTTTACACATATATAAAATCATCTATGGCTTCCCTGGAGCCTCAGCAGTAAAGAATCTGTCTGCCAATGCAGGACATGGGGGTTGAAACCATGGGTTAGAAAGATCCCCTGGAGAATGAAATGTCAACCCACTCCAGTATTCTTACCTGGAGAATTCCATGGACAGAGGAGCTTGGCAGGCTACAGTCCATGGTGTTGCAAAGAGTCAGACAGGACTGAGGGACTAACACAACTCTGAGCAGCAGAAGCTGCCACAACAGCATTTTTCCTGTCAGCATCTGAGTCCATCTTGCAGTTTTTCTACTAATAACACAGCAGGACTCATCTCAATGCACCTCCCTCCACATGTCAGCTCAGAGGTCTGAGTCCCTGTCCATGGGGTGCCTTCCCCAAACTCAGAGATGCCACCCAGAGCCAAGCATGGTGCCCTTCCCTGAGGGTAGTGTCTCAGCAGCCCAGGCCCCCTTCCGCAGGCTTCTAGGCTCAGTAACTCCAGCCTCGACATCTGCTTGTCCAGATGTAGATATCACCGCTGCCTTCTGCAAATGCTCCTTCCAAAGTAAGTTCACTTTTTCCCTTTTCAGTTGCCAGTAATCTTACACTGAGTTAATATGTTTAAAAATATTTCTCTATTAAAATAAATCAAAGTAATTTCCTTCTCCACAATGGACTCTGATCCAGATGTTATACAGAAAACTCAGCAGTTTCATAGCCTTATTAGTTCAATCAAAAGTTGGAAAATGCAGTTCTTTTAGTGCCCAAATAGGAAATAAAGCTTTGTAAAATGTCAATAGTTAAATGAGATGCTCCAGCTATTTTATTAATAAAGATAGTTACAGAATTATCAGTGAAACAGGTTTTCAGGTGAGGGTGGTCTTCATTTATCCCCAAGAACTCTTTAAAAACAAACATGTGCAACACAAAGTCCAGACTTCCTGATGATTTTGCCAAACCTCTATCTTCTGACATCTCCATTAGCATTTTTAAAGTGGGCTTCACTTGTGGTTCAGATGTAAATAGTCCACCTGCAATGTAGGAGTTAGTTCAGCCACACAGTCATGTCCGACTCTTTGAGACCCCATGGACTGCAGCATACCAGGCTTCCCAGTCCATCACCAACTCTCAGAGATTGCTCAAACTCATATCCATAGAGTCAGTGATGCCATCAAACCATCTAATCCTCTGTTGTCCCCTTCTCCTCCTATCTTCAGTCTTTCCCAGTATCAGGGTCTTTTCCAATGAGTCAGTTCTTTCCATCAGGTGGCCAAAGCTTCAGCTTCAGCACCAGTCCTTTCAATGAATATTCAGAAGTGATTTCCTATAGGATTGACTGGTTTAATCTCCTTGCTGTCCAAGAGACTCTCAAGAGTCTTCTCCAACACTGCAGTTCAAAAGCATCAATTCTTTGCTGCTCTTATGTCAAATTTTATCTGAACGTTTGAGGCTAATTACTTTTGCATTGTTTACCTCCTTGTCTTCTCTGCTGTTAGCCCATTGTATTGTCCCCATTCAGGTTACCTGTATTTCCCCTCTTTCTCAAATTGTTCTTTGATTCTCTTCCCAGAACCCAGTCTCTCACTGTACACTACTCTCCATAATCTTTTGATTGTGACCTCTGAAAAGTTCAGTATACGATAAGCAAAATATACCTTTACTCTGTTTACAGAATGTTCATTATACCTTCTTGCTTTAAAAAAATATCTGTTCCATCCTTAATGATACCACTTTATAGATCTCTAAATCTGGGTGTCCTCAATGTCCAACACCCCAATCTAGGTTCTTTCCTGTGACCCCAGTTCTAAATTAGCCAACTTTTTCATGCTCCTAAGTAGTCATGTATGGATGTGAGAGTTGGACTGTGAAGAAAGCTGAGCACCAAAGAATTGATGCTTTTGAACTGTGGTGTTGGAGAAGACTCTTGAGAGTCCCTTGGACTGTGAGGAGATCCAACCAGTCCATTCTGAAGGAGATCAGCCCTGGGATTTCTTTGGAAGGAATGATGCTAAAGCTGAAACTCCAATACTTTGGCCATCTCATGCGAAAAGTTGACTCATTGGAAAAGACTCTGATGCTGGGAGGGATTGGGGGCAGGAGGAGAAGGGGACGACAGAGGATGAGATGGCTGGATGACATCACTGACTTGATGGACATGAGTTTGAGTGAATTCCAGGAGTTGATGATGGACAGGGAGGCCTGACATGCTGTGATTCATGGGGTCACAAAGAGTCGGACACTACTGAGCGACTGAACTGACTGACTGATGGAAGTGCTTTTATATGGTAATTATGTATCTCATGTACCTTCAAGTGTTGGGAAGTTTTATGTTTTCCTTGTTTCAGAAAGCTACTTCCAGGAAACTCCAGACTTTCAAATGCATGCATTGCAGGTAAACCTTGCCTGGTTGGCAATGTCTTCCATGGACCTCTAGTTGATTCCTCACACCCCATCATCCACAATGCTTTTCTTGCATTGTTTCTACCATGGTTATCACTGCTCCAATTCATTCCTCAGTCTTTGCCAAGTTAATATCTTTTCCTAAACTGCCTGATTATGTGTCACTCGGGTGCTTACAATCCTTGAGGGGACTTTCAGTGTAAACTCCAGCCTCTAAACTTCCATTTATCTCTCCAGCCTCATCTTTCACAAACCTACCCACTTGATTAATGTGGAACACTAGTTCTAAGACTACTTCAACTTCTGAAATTAAAAAAATATTTTTGTTTTGCATTTCTTAAATTCAAAGCATATTTTCCTGACTTTGAGCGATAGCAAATGCTGCTGGATATCACTTTAATGAATGCCCTCCTTTCATTATTTTACTGGTTGTGTTTTACTTAACAGTAAGGATTGGCCTTTAGTAGGACTTTCCTGTTTCCTCAATTCTGGATTAGGCAATTTTTCTTTATTCCTATATATTGTTGGGATAACTTTGTAGGATTTATCATTCTGTTTTACTTATCTTTCCACAAAACTATAATATCTTTATAAGTAAGAATCTTATTGAAATGCATACTTCCAGTATCCAGGGGCCAATAGAAAGATTGATATGTACTCATAACAACACAAAAAATGAAGAATGATCCAAATGAGTATATAAACTGGGCTATTTCAAGCACATATCCAATAATCAGGGTGAAAAACCTTCATAGGAATTTCCAAATACCTATGAAGACTATATAATTTATATTTATAAAAATTCATATTCAATCAATGGCATTTACCAAGTAACCAAGTAATACTCAAAGGCTGTGAATGAAAGTACATAGTTGTTAAACGCATAAAGAGATGTTTAAACACATTTATTTATTTAAAGCACATTGAAACATTACCTTTTATTTATTGCACTGAAAATGTTGAAAAATTTAGATTAAATTTTGTGGATCAAAAATATGGCTAATCAATATGTTTACACATTTCTGTTGGGAGAATAAATTGGTACAACATTTATGGTAAAATTTTTGCAATATCTATAAAAATTACAAATGCACATATTCTTTTTGCTAAGTTATTCAACTTCTAGAGATCTATTCTATAGATAAAGTTTTTCAGGTATAAAATGACTAATTTTCGGATATATATGACGACAGTTTACTACTAGTTAGTTTACTAATGTATGACCATATTGTTTCTTAAGCAAAAGGTATAGAATAAAATATATCATGGTACACCATAGAATACAAAGCAGTTGTAAAATATGATTAAGAAACTTCTTATGAATTCATAGAAAATTAGCCACATGATAGTTGATGCATTAAAAGGGAGGTGCAGAAGAAGTATAAAATATGCCATTCTTTGTATAGCTTAGACACTAAATAACTTGACTATGGTAAAGGTACCAACTGTTCATAGTATTTTATATCCATGTAGTATGGATATTTTAACAATATTAAATCTTCCAATCTACTGGCTGTCTTTCCATTTATTTATATCTTCTTTGATTTCTTTTAACAGTGTTTTGTAGTTTTTAGTGTACAAGTTTTTCAACTCCTTGGTCAAGTTTATTCCTAAACATTTCATCTTTTCAGAGGCTTCAGTAAATGAAATTGTTTTCCTAATTTCCCTGTGGATTGATCCTGGCTGTTGTATCAGAATACACTGATCTTTGAGTGCTGTTTTGTATCCTGCAAAAATTTGATTACTAGTTCTGTGTTTTTTTTTGTTTTTTTTTTCTGGAGTCATTAAGGTCTTTCTGTTTTTTTTTGTTGTTGTTGTTTTAACAAATAAGATTATATCACCTATGAACAGACTCATTTTAATTCTTCTTTACAAATGTACATGCCATTTCTTTCTTTTTTCTTGTTGGGTATTTCTGGCTAGAACATTTAGTTCTATGTGGAATAGAAGCAGTAATAGTGGGTGTCCTGGCTTTGTTCCTCACCTTAGAGGAAAAGTTTTCAGTCTTTCCTCATAGAGTATGATGGTAGGTGCAAGTTTTTCACATGTGGTTTTTATTACGTTCAGTTTATCTCCTCCTATTACTAGTTTGTTGAGTGTTTCTTTTTCTAAAAGGTATTTAATTTTGTCAAAAAGTTTTGCTGCATCAACTGATATGATAATGTAGTTTTTGATCTTCCTTTTGTTACTGTGGGTTAATACATTGATTGATTTTCATATATAGAACCATCCTTACATTAGGTATAAATCCAACCTAGTTATGATGTATAATCCTTTTAGTATGCTGTTAATTGTTTGCTAGTATTTGTTTATTATTCTTATTCTTATTATTTTTTGGTCAAAATTCATCACAGATATTAGTCATTTGTTTTCTTTGTCTGGTTCTTATGTAAGGGTAATGCTGACCTCATAGAATGAGTTTGGGAGTGTTTCCTCTTTTTTTTTAAATGTTTGATAAAATTCCCTAATGAAACAACCTAGTATTTTCATTGTTGAAAGGCTTTTGATTAATGCTTCAATCTCTCTAGTTATACATTAGTCTAGATTTTTAATTTCTTCATCATCCTTGGTAAGTTGCATGTTTCTTTGAATTTATCTATTTCTCTAACATAATCTAGTTTTTGAACATATAATTTTCATAGAAGTTTATTTCTGTGATATAATTTTTATTTCTGTGACATTATTTACAATGTGTCCTCTTTCATTCCTAATTTTAGATATTCAGGTTTTGCCCTTTTTTCTTAGTCCAGCTAATAATTTGTCAATTTTGTTGAGCTTTTCAAAAATCAGCTCTTGGTTTTGTTGACTTTTTTCCATTTTAAAAAATTCTCTATTTATATCTATTTTCATCTTTATTGTCCCCATTTTTCCTGTGTAGTTTGGGCTTAATTTGTTCTTTTTTTTCTTGTTCCTTGAGATGTAAGTTTAGATTTTTGATTTGAGGTTTTTCTTTTATTTAATAGCCATGTTTACTGCCATAAACTTCTCATATAGTACTGCTTTTGTTGCATACCATAAATTTGGTATATTGTATACTTATTTTCATGTGTCTCCATATATTTTTCAAAATTCCTTTAGATTTAGAAAAATCTAAATTAGTGACTTCTTAAAATTTTTTATTTGTTTTGGCTGTGCTGGGTCTTCCTTGCTGTGCGGTCTTTTTTCTGGCTGTGGCATGCGGGGGCTACTCTAGCTGTGGTGTGTGGGTTTCTCATTGCAGTGGCTTCTCTTGTTGTGGAGCACAGGCCGAAGGGTGCGCAGGCTTCAACAGCTGCAGCCCCTGGGCCCTGGAGCACAGGCTCAGTAGTTGAGGAGCACAGGCTGAAGGGTGCACAGGCTTCAGCAGCTGCAGCCTCTGGGCCCTGGAGCACAGGCTCAGTAGTTGAGGAGCACAGGCTGTAGGGTGCACAGGCTTCAGCAGCTGCAGCCTATGGGCCCTGGAGCACAGGCTCAGTAGTTGAGGAGCACAGGCTCAGTGGTTATGGTGCACAGGCTTCAGGAGCTGTGGCCCCTGGGCCCTGGAGCACAGGCTCAGTTGAGGAGCACAGGCTGTAGGGTGCATAGGCTTCAGTAGCTGCTGCCCCTGGGCTCTGGAGCACAGGCTCAGTGGTTGTGGTGCACAGACTTCAGCAGCTGTGGCCCCTGGGCCTTGGAGTGCAGGCTCAGTAGTTGAGGAGCACAGGCTGTAGGGTGAACGGGCCTCAGCAGCTGCGGCCCCTGGGCCCCAGAGCACAGGCTCAGTGGTTGAGGAGCACAGGCTCAGTGGTTGTGGTGCACAGGCTTCAGCAGCTGCAGCCCCTGGGCCCTGGAGCGCAGGCTCAGTAGTTGAGGATCACAGGCTCAGTGGTTGTGATACACAGGCTTCAGCAGCTGTGGCCCCTGGGCCCTGGAGCACAGGCTCAGTAGTTGAGGAGCCCAGGCTGTAGGATGCACAGTCTTCAGTAGCTGCTGCCCCTGGGCTCTGGAGCACAGGCTCAGTAGTTGTGGTACACGGGCTTAGTTGCTTCACAGCGTGTGGAACCTCGTGAATCAGGGATTGAACCCATGTCTCCTGAATTGGCAAGCAGATTCTTTACCACTGAGCCATCTGAGAAGCCTTGTTTGTGATTTTTTCCCCTTAGAATCATTGTTTATGACTGTGTTAAATTTCACATATTTGTAGATTTTCTATTTTGCTTATGCTATTTATTACTTGTTTTATTCCACTTTGGTTGGAGAATATACTTTGCATAATTTTAATCTTATTAAATTTATTCAGATACGTTTTGTGGTTTAACACCTGGTCTATCTCAGAGAATGCTTCGTGTACTCTTGAGAAGAATGCATATTCTGGGACTGTTGGGTGGTGTTCTGTACATGTCTGTTAGGTTCAGTTGGCTTGTATCTGTATTCACCTATTTGAGGAAGTTTCCTGGTTTTTACTGGACGCTTCCCTAATGTGTGTCTGAAACAATTGCAGCCTCGCTGGTGGGAGAAATAATGGTCCTAGAGCACCCTCTTGTGTCCATGTTCAGTTCAGTTCAGTCGCTCAGTTCTATCTGACTGACTGAAACTCCAGTACTTTGGCCACCTCATGCGAAGAGTTGACTCACTGGAAAAGACTCTGATGCTGGGAGGGATTGGGGGCAGGAGGAGAAGGGGATAACAAAGGATGAGATGGCTGGATGGCGTCACTGACTCAATGGACATGAGTGAACTCTGGGAGTTGGTGATGGACAGGGAGGACCGGCGTGCTGCGATTCATGGGGTCGCAAAGAGTCAGACACGACTGAGTGACTGAACTGAACTGAATTGAACTGTGACCCCTTGGACTGCAGCACGCCAGGCTTCCCTGTTCATAACCAACACCTGAAGCTTGCTTTAACTCATGTCCATCAAGTCAGTGATGCCATCCAACCATCTCATCTTTTGTTGTCCCCTTCTCCCTCTACCTTTCTCAATCTTTCCCAGCATGAGGGTTTTTCCAATGTGTTAGTCCTTCACATCAGGCATCAGTACTTCCAATGAATATTCAGGACTGATTTCCTTTAGAATTACCTGGTTTGATCTCCTTGCTGTCCAAGGAACTCTGAAGGGTCTGCTCCAAACCACAGTTTAAAAGCATCAGTTCTTTGGTGCTCAGCTTTCTTTATGGTCCAACTCCCACATCCATACATGACTACTGGAAAACTGTAGCTTAGACTATATGAACATTTGTTGGTAAAGTAATGTCTTTTTTTAATATGCTGTCTAGGTTGGTCATAGTTTTTCTTCCAAGAAGCAAGCATCTTTTAATTTCATACCTGCAGTGGTTTTGGAACCCAAAGAATAGACTCTGTCACTGTTTTCATTGTTTCCCCATTTATTTTCAAGGAAGTGATGGGACTGGATGCCATGATCTTCATTTTTTGAAAGCTGGGTTTTAAGCCAGCTTTTTCACTCTCTTCCTTCACTTTCATCAAGAGGCTCTTTAGTTACTCTTCATTTTCTCCCATAGGGTGGTGTCATCTGCTTGTCTGAGGTTACTGATATTTCTCTTGGCAATCTTGATTCCAGCTTGTGCTTCCTCCAGCCCAGCATTTCACATGATATACTCTGCATAGAAGTAGATGTTTTCTAGAATTCTCTTGCTTTTTCTATGATACAATGCATGCTGGCAATTTTATCTCTGGTTCCTCTGCCTTTTCTAAATCCAGCTTGAATATCTGGATGTTCTCCGTTCACATAGTGCAGAAGCCTAGCTTGGAGAATTTTCAGTATTACTTTGCTAGAGGGTGAGATGACTGCAATTGTGCAGTAGTTTGAACATTCTTTGGCATTGCCTTTTTTCGGGACTGGAATGAAAGTTGACCTTTTCCAGTCCTCTGGCCACTGTTGAGTTTCCCAAATTTGCTGGTGTATTAAGAGCAACACTTTAACTGTATCATCTTTTAGGATTTGAAATAGCTCAGCTGGAATCCCATCACCTCGACTAGCTTTGTTTGTAGTAATGCTTCCTAAGGCCCATTTGACTTCACACTCCAGGATGTCTGGCTCTAGGTGAGTGTTCACACCATCGTGGTTATCTGGGTCATTAAGATCTTTTTTGTGTTGTTCTTTGTATTCTTGCCACCTCTTCTTAATATCTTCTGCTTCTATTAGGTCTATACTATTTCTGTCTTTTATTGTGCCCATCTTTGTACAAAATGTTCCCTTGGTATCTCATTTTCTAGAAGAGATCTCTAGTCTTTCCCATTCTGTTGTTCCCTCTACTTCTTTCTATTGTTCACTCAGAAATGCTTTCTTATCTCTCGTTGCTATTCTTTGGAACTCTGCATTCAGATTGGTGTATCTTTCCTTTTCTCCTTTGTGTTTTGCTTTTCTTCTTTCCTCAGGTATTTGTAAGGCCTCTTCAGAAAGCTATTTTGTCCTGTTGAATTTCTTTTTCTTGGGGATGGTTTTGATCACCACCTCGTGTTCAGTGTTACACATCTCCATACATAGCTCTTCAGGCACTGTATCAGATCTAATCTCTTTAATCTATTTGTCACTTCCACTGTATAATCATAAGGGATTTGATTTAGGTCATACCTGAATGGTCTAGTGGTTTTCCCTACCTCTTTCAATTTAATTCTGATTTTTGCAATAAGGAGTTCATGATCTGAGCCACAGTCAGCTCCTGGTCTTGTTTTGCTGACTGTATAGAACTCCGTGTTTGTCTGCAAAGAATATAACCAATCTGATTTCGGTATTGACCATATGGTGATGTCCATATGTTGAGAGTCATCTCTTGTGTTGTTGGAAGAAGACATTGGAAGAGGACCAGTGTGTTCTTTGGCAAAACTGTTAGCCTTTGCCCTGCTTCATTTTGTACTCCAAGGTCAAACTTGCTTGTTACTCCAGGTATCTCTCGACTTCCTGTTTTTCCATTCCAGTCGCCTATGATGAAAAGGACATAATTTTTTTTTTTTTTTTTTTGGTTTTAGTTCTAGAAGTTCTTGTAGGTCTTCACAAAACTGTTTAACTTCAGCTGCTTCAGCATTAGTGGTTGGGCATAAACTTGGATTACTGTTATATTAAATGGCTTGCCTTGGAAACAAACCAAGATCATTCTGTCACTTTTGAGACTACACCCAAGTACTGCATTTCAGACTCTCTTGTTGACTATGAGGGCTAGTCCATCCCTTCTAAGGGATTCTTTCCCTTGTGACTTTTTGTGACACTATAGACTGTAGCCTGCTAGGCTCCTCTGTCCATGGGATTCTCTAGGCAGGAAATCTGGAGTAGGTTGTGATTCCCTTCTGCAGGTGATTTTCCCAACCAAGGGATCGAAGCCAGGTTTCTCCTACATTGCAGGCAAATTCTTTACCATCTGAGCTAGCAGGGAAGCCCAAGAGAACTATCATATGATTCAGCATTTCTACTCCTGGCCATGTATCTAGAAAAAACACCAATTTGAAAAGATATATGTACCCCAATGTTTGTAATAATGCTATTTGAAATTGCCAAAATACATAAGCAATCTAAATGTCCATTGACAGCTGAATGGATAAGGAAGAGTGGTTCATATATACAATGGAATATTATAATATGCAGCCACAAAAAGAAGTGAAATATCTGTAAGGAACCTAGCATCTGTCATAGAGTGAAGTAAGTCAGAAAGAGAAAAAACAAATATTGCATATTAATGAACATATGTGGAATCTAAAAATATGGTACAGATGATCCTATTTACAGGGAAAGAATAGAGACACAGACATAGAAAATGGACATGTGGACACAGTGATGGGGGTAAGGGAGGGTGGGAGGAATTGAGAGATTAGGACAGACACACACCTTTATATGTATATATATAATATAATATATAGATATAGATATAACCACATGTAAAACAGACAGCTAGTGGCAATATGCTATAAAGCACAGGGAACTCAGTTAGGTGCTCTGTAATAACCTAGAGAGATAGGATGGTAGGGGTGACAGGGAGGGGATGTATGTATACATATAGCTGATTCACTTCTTTGTACAGCAGAAACTGATGCAGCATTGTAAATCGGTTATACTCCAATAAAATATAAAAACAAAATAACAAAAAATAGCATGATCACCTCTCAAAGATAAAACATTGAGAAATAGTAGTCACAAATTAGTCCACACACTATACTTTAAATACATTAGTCAGGTAAACACGGGTGCATGTGTAGTCGCCCAGTCATATCTGACTCTTTTCTACCCCATGGATGGTAGCCCACCAGGCTCCTTTGTCCATGGGGTTTTTCAGGCAAGAATACTGGAGTGGGTTGCCATTTCCTTCTCCAGGGGATCTTCCCAACCCAGAGATCGAACCCATCTCTTGTGTCTCCTGCATTGACACTTGGATTCTTTACCACTGAGTCATCTGGGAAGCCCTTGGTAAAGATACCCGCATGGTAAAAATGCAGAGAAAAGTTGAATGGCTGATAAAATATTCAAGAAAGTAGGTAATTTTTGTCAGGAAAATGCAATCACTTAAGAGTGCAAATAAATTTCAAAGATACTGGTATTCTTCCATCTGCAAATGGGAGGGATGGCTAAAAGAGTGTTCACTTGTATTATTTGTATTATATATATATATAAATCTGTATACTTTTTGAAGTATAGTTTATATTATATATTATAATGTGTTGCATATTGCATTCCTTGTATCTTACTGGATACATGGTAATTTATATGTCTTCTTTCCCTATCCCTATCTTGCTTCTCCCTCATATATATGTATATATTTTTAATGTCCATATTACTTGTATGTGTGTATGCTTGTATATTTAAATATTAAATTGTATAATTAGTACATTGATTAAGAAAGCAATTTTCAGCAGGTTGACAAGATTTGTTCTTTATATTCTGAGGAAATATAATTTAATGGATCTTAGTTTATTAGTTTTATGAATTTTCAGGGGCCAGCATTGCTGGACTAGTGGGCAGAGAGCATGTTTGTGTCAATGGGATGTATCACAGTCCCCAATTCCTCAAAGACTTCATTCAAATACAGAAAATGTCCCACAGAACACTTAGAAATTTTTACAATTATGAAATCACAAATTTTAATATAAGACTTAATCATACAATGAATATAATTAAAAACTTGCTAAAGTAGCATTGTTGTTTAAAAGGAGATAAATAAGGAATTAGCAACAGATTGATAAAAGAATCAATAAATGTATTGGCTATGAGTGCAACCATTCTGTTAGTAAATGATTTACACTGTGAAAATAAATTGGAAGAATGTACTCTGTATAGACTGGAGAAGGGAATGGCTTCCCACTCCAGTATTCTTGCCTGGAGAACTCTACTGACAGAGGAGCCTGGCAGACTATAGTCCATGGGTTCACAGGGTTGGACACGACTGAGCAACTAACATACACACACACACACAATTTTGTATAGACAGAGGGAAAAACAAGAGAAATTACTTTATCTTCTATACTGTTGTTGCTGCTGCTGCTGCTAAGTTGCTTCAGTCGTGTCCGCCTTACCTGGCTGCAATACCAGGAACAGACAGTTTTTACAAAATAGGAATTTTGATTTTTGAAATACCCAGGCTTTGGTAACTCTCCCCTCTTTTTCATCTTGATTTCTCTTAAATTTTTGAGAATAAGGATGCACCTCAAACTTATCACTCTCTTTTAAAGGACACAAATGTTGAAAATTTACGTTTACTAATTGTCGCCCTGTCACATCCAAATTAAAAATGAAAATCACATGTCAGTCTATAAAATCAAGATCACAAGTTCAGCTATCTTTCTGTTTGCTGGGGAGAACAACCAGGAAAGGTAAACTGTATTCATTTATAGTTGAGAAATTGTATAACAGATGCTGAGATATACAGAGTATATCAATAATATGTAAATTTCTGACATACATAGTAAACAAAATATTTCTGAAATACAGCCTCTTGGCAACTTTTTATCTTAAGAAGTTTTAACTTGTGGTTCCAAATCTAGGCTATTTAAAAGGGATTCAAATGAACTTACATTACAAAGTATTGGAAACTTATGGGTAAACATGATAAATGCAAAAAATTTATTCCTGGTGAATAATAGGTTAGTGACAGAAAATGTCTCAAAAAGAAGCAAGTGTTATAGCTGACAAACTGGCAAGTACAGAGGGTAAAATAAAAAGCTTCTTTACTGTCTAACCCTAGGCGAATATGCAGAAGCCAGAAGAAAGTTGGCTTCTTTCCCAGCTGAATATAACTGAAATTAAAGGAATTAAAAGGCACAGGTTATTGCTCACTAATAGACTTGCATGCAGTATCAATCACATGAGAAAATGTATAATTGCTCCTACTGGAGTAAAAAATTACTCTAACCACTATGTTCCTGCTCTCAGTGATGTGGATTATGAAGAAAAAATGGAGAAGTTAAGCTAGATCCCATGGGAAGTAGAATGGTAGTCATTTAATTGAAGTTTTAAATCCAGCAGGAATCAACAAAATTCTTCCAAGTGAACTCCTTGTATTTGTAAAATGGGCTGACAAACCAGATAAAAAGTTACCCAAATGTTCATTCAAGATTAACTGGTTTATAAGTCAAAAGAAGTGCATCATTTTGCCACAGTACCCTTCATTTTACTCAATCTATTTAATTTTTTATCACACTTCTTATCTCAGAGATTTGAAATCATTTACTAGATTATGCTCAGTTGCTGTTTTTTTTTTGGTGGGGCAGGGGGTGTTCTTTGCAACCCCATTGACTGTAGCCTGCCAGGCTCCTCTGTCCATGGGATTTCCCAGGCAAGAATACCCGAGTAGATTGTCATTTTCTTCTCCAGGGGATCTTCCCAACCCAGAGATCGAATCCGTGTTTCTGTCTCGTGCAATTCCTGCATTGGCAGGCAGATTTTTTATCACTTATTCTATATCACTGAGCCACCAGGGAAGCCCTCATTTACTCAGTTACAGTATAATATAATTAATGAATCACATTGAACAATTTGAAGTGAAAATATTGGAGTGAATGTTTCAAGTCACCTGGATTGAGCTATTTATTTTAACTGGACTCCAAGTTTGCTTTGTAGCTTCATGGTACTAGAGTGTGGACATCTTGAATGCAGAACTAATGTAACATATTTTTCATTACCACTTGAATAGAACTGAAACTATCTGAATTAACAAATCCAATTAAAATTAAAAAGAGGTCATGGTATATTATATTTTATTCTAAAATAAAATATTTTATGAAATATTATATAAAATTTTACAAAATACTATATAAAATATTCTAAACTAAAATATACTCATTCAACATGTATTGTGTATATTTGTGTCAAACATTCAGTAATGAACAAAGCCAGATTGCTTTTTTTCAAGGAACTTATAGCTTGGTGAGTGAGTCAAGAAAATAAGCAATTTCAATACATTGTAAAGAGTTTTAAGACACAGCAAATTCATATGTTACATAGAAACATAAAACAGAAGCTACCCAAGAGGGGGAAACCTAGAGAAATAAAATTTTGTCACATTTTATGTGATCAGTAAGTAGAAATTAACCAAGTTATAAACAACATTTTGATTAGACAGACTAATATATTAATCTGCAAAAGGATTCCTTTCCAGAAACCTATTTTATTTTGTTTACAGAAATATTGTCTTGCATAAACTGTCTGCTCCTGGTATTACAGCCAGGTAAGAGTATAAAAGGACTCAGTAATTTCTCTTGGTCTTCCTTCTGTCTATAATGCAACATGCATTCTTCCAATTCCAGTGTTTACAATGTAAATCATTTGTAGATAGAATTGTTGCATGCATAGCCAGTACTTATGGATTATTTTTATCAATTTGTTGCCAGTTTTTATTTATCTCTTTTGGTAATGGTGGTTTGGTTGCTAAGTCTTGTCTGACTCTTTACAACCCCATGGACTATAGCCTACCAGGCTGCCCTGTTCATGGGATTTTTCTAGGCAAGAACATTGGAGTGGGTTGCCGTTCCCTTCTCCAGTTATGTCCTTTTAAACTAACTTAAATTACAATGCTATTTCTTTCTTTCTTTTTTTTTTTTTTTGCCAAGTGTCATGTGCGATCTTGGTCCCCAGACCAGAGATGGAAACCATACACCCTTCATTGGAAGCAGGAAGTCTTAACCAGTGGACTACCAGGAAAGTCCCACAGAAGCTTATTTTATGAGTGTTTCTGCATGCAAAAAAATGACAACACATTTTTCCTACTTCATAAATCCTGTAAAATTAAATCATTTTAATTAACTAGAACCTCCTTTCTCTCTTGAATTCATAGCAGTAATAAGACCTGGGACCATAGTGAAGTTAGCTCTCATTCAAGATATAGATATGTGTTCAGTTTATAAAGCACTAAATACGTTTAAGTAAAATTATTTTGCTTCTGCTGCTGCTAAGCCGCTTCAGTCGTGTCTGACTCTGTGCGACCCCATAGATGGCAGCCCACCAGGCTCCCCCGTCCCTGGGATTCTCCAGACAAGAACACTGGAGTGGGTTGCCATTTCCTTCTCCAAAATTATCTTTAGAGTTTATTAAATCACCTAAACTGAATATATGTTTATACTCCTGCTTCACATTAATTATATGCATTTCTTTTTTTTTCATTTTTAAAAAGGTTTTTCAATAAGATTTTCTTTTTTAATATAAATTTATTTATTTTAATTATATGCATTTCTTAATCAACCCAAAACAGTCCTATTTTCCTCTAATGTTGAAACAGATAAATATGTCTTTGTTTGAACATGAGATGAGGCTATTGGCTTGAGTTTACAGCTATATTTAATAGAAGATGGCTTTTCTGAAAGAAAAGATAGGTCTTAGTAATGCGTGAAGTTCATTCTTTGAAAGTTGTGGAGAAACCAGGACACGGGAAGGAAGTGCAGTTGTGTCTTCCACCACATGCTCACTCTGCGGGAGAGTCGTCCTGAGCAGAAGCAGGAGAAACTGTAGTCCCTTCTTGCTATTTAAATCTCTGTCTTTCTCCTTTTCCCTCCTTCTCTTTTTCCTTCTCCCTTTCTTCATATCCCTTTGCTTCTTTTAACTGCCCCTCTGTACATGTGTGGTGTAGTAGTTTTTTTATTGCCGAATAACAACTCTCCACACACTTGGTGATTTACAGCAACTCCCAGATGCTGTTTCAGGGCTGTGCAGATCAGAAGTTGAGACAGTCCATTGCTGGATTTTCTGTTTGGTGTCTCTGAAGTCCAAAATCAAAGTGTCAGCCCAGCACTATTTTGCTTTGGAACTTAAAACCCTCTTCCAAGCATATGTGGTTGTGGCAGAATTCAACTTCTTGCAGATTTTTTAAAAAAACATTAAAAAGTTTTTAATCAAGTTACAACTTAAATGCTTTGCAAGTAGAAACATTTTTGAAACAAATTTCTGCATTCTACTGCTTCCCATTAGCCTTATTTCCTTGATGAAGCTCAACATTCTTTCACCTGTTTATACATGACAAATGTAAATGGTTACTTAATGATTTATAGAAGTCAGAGACAGTGTTGGATGTTTGAAGGTTGATGAGAATGGGAGGGGAGGAGATAAGTCTTAAAGCTAAAAAAGCCAAATCATTTGCTAATAGGAATGTAAAGACACTATGAGGGGGAAACACATAGATGAAATTAGAGTTCCGATAGAAAATTGGGGTTCAATACTTTTTGATAAATTTGTAAATGAATACACTGTTAACAATCACAGAAGAATAAAGGAAAGAAGAGATCTTGTCTAAGGTGAAGATAGGGAATACAAACCATAATTCACAACAGTATGAGATGAGATGCCTTTTTGTCCTCAAAGGGTAAGGGAAGACTTGAAAGGTGGAAAAGAGGAGCATCCCATTAAGAGGATGGATCTAAGCAAGTGTCATAGCAGTTAAAATAAGGCTAGACTGACTTAGAATATACACTGATGTAGACCAAGCCACCATCAATGAAACTAGAAGAACAGTGACCTGAGTCATTGACAAAACATAGAGTCAGCATAGTACTGACTTTCTGTTCTTATGAAATCTTAAGGTGCAACAGAATCAGGCATCCTCAAGAGATAGCACAGAAAGATTAAAGCTGTCACTTCTCTGGACTTTCTTGGTGGTCTAGGAACTAAACTCCATGCTCCAATGCAGAGGGCCTGGGGTTTGATCCTTGGTCAGGGAACTAGATCCCACATGCTGCAACTGAGATCCAGCACAGCCAAATGACTAAATTGATTTTAAAGCACACACACATCTAAAGCTATCATGAACCAAATATATTTTTTAAATATTTTTTTTAATTGAAGGATAACTGCTTTACAATATTGTGTTGGTTTTTGTCATTCATCAACATGAATCAGCCACAGGTATACGTATGTCCTCTCCCTCCTGAAGCCCCCTCCCATCTGCCTCCCCATCCCACCCCTCTAGGTTGTCACAGAGCACCGGGTTGAGCTCTTTTTGTCACACAACAAATCTCTACTTGTTATCTATTTTGCATATGGTAATATATGTGTTCCCATGATATTCTGCCAATTAGCCCCACCTTCTCCTTCCCCACTGTATCCACAAGTCTGTGACCACAGTCTGTGTCCACAAGTCTGTTCTCCATGTGTGTATCTCCATTGCTGCTCTGAAAGTAGGTTCATCAGTACTATCTTTCTAGATTCCATGTTGTTGCTCAGTCATCCAGTCGTATCTGACTCTTTGTGACCCCATGGACTGCAGCATTCCAGGTCTTTCTGTACCTCACCTGAAACTCCTGAAGTTTGTCCAAGTTCATGTCCATTACATTGGTGATACCACCCAGCTATCTCATCCTCTGATGCCCTCTTCTCCTTCTACCTTCAATCTTTCCCAGCATTAGGGACTTTTCCAATGAGTCATCTCTTTGTATCAGATGACCAAAATCCTGGAGCTTCAGCTTCAGCATCAGTCCTTCCAATAAGTGTTCAGGATTGATTTCCCTTAAGATTGATTGATTTGATCTCCTTGCTGTCCAAAGGACTTTCAGAAGTTCAAAGGCATTATTTTGTTGGCTTTCTGCCTTCTTTACTGTCCAGTTCTCACAGTCATATGGGACTACTGGGAAGACCATAGTCTTCATTATAACAGACCTTTGTTGGCAGAGTAATGTCTCTGCTTTTCAACACACTGTCTAGGTTTTTCTTAGCTTTCCTGCCAAGAAGCAATCATTTTCTGATTTCATGTCTACAGTTACCATCCACAGTGATTTTAGAGCCCAAGAGGAGGTAATCTGTCACTTCCACCTTTTCCCTTTCTATTTGCCATGAAGTAATGGGGTTGGATACCATGATCTTAGTTTTTTTAATATTTAGTTTTCAGCCAGCTCTTCCACTCTCCTCCTTCACCCTCATCAAGAGACACAGATGTATAGAATGGTCTTTTGGACTCTGTGGGAGAAGGCGAGGATGGGATGGTTTGAGAGATTGGCACTGAGGCAAGTATGTTATCATGTGTGAAGCAGAAGGCCAGTACAGGTTCAATGCATGAGACAGGGTGATTAGGGCTGGTCCACTGGGATGACCCTGACAGATGGGATGGGGAAGAAGGTAGGAGGGGGGATCAGGGTATGGCAAAACCCACTACAATATTGTAAAGTAATTAGCCTCCAATTGAAATAAATGAATTAAAAAAAAGAAGCTTTTTAGTTTTCTTCACTTTCTGTCATTAGAGAGGTATCGTTCACATATCTGAGGTGGTTGGGTGTTTCTCCTGCCTATCTTGATTCCAGCTTGTAACCCATCCAGGTTGGCATTTCTCATGATGTGCTCAGCATATGGGTTAAACAAACAGGGTGACAGCACACAGCTCTGTCATGCTCCTTGCTCAGTCTTGAACCAATCCGTTGTTCCATACAGGGTTCTAACTGTTGCTTCTAGATTCCATACATATGTGTTAATATACAATATTTGTCTTTCTCTTTCTGACTTACTTCACTCTGTATAATAGGCTCTAGATTCATCAACCTCATTAGGACTGACTCAAATGCTTTGAGTCAATCCTAATATAAAGAATATAAAAAAGCTATAAAAATTCTTTTTTATAGCTGAGTAATATTCCATTATGCACTTTGTGAATGTCAGAAATCTTGTGAATGCAGTTGGGAATTGAAGCCAGGGAGTTAATACTTGTAAAAAGAATATCACACACTTCATCAGAACTCGGAAATTCCAGCCATTATTCATGTGTGTATTATGAAGCACACTATCCACATCTGCTTGCGTAACCCCCTAAAATGGGTATGATTACACCTCACCCCATGGGATGCACCTCTAAGGCAGCACTTCATCCAAATGAAGTTCAAATGCTTCTCCTGAGGCTGTGGACTGCTACACTTTTTCTATGTAACATGATTTATTTCAACCACTTCAATATTCTTTAATGACAATAGTTAACCTAAAAGTGTTATTTATGGTGAAGTTCAATAAAAGGTGCTAGAATGTTTCAAAAATACCTGGTATCATTATGAAGAAGGACATTCTTTTTCATCATATTTAAAGCTTTTCAATGTATTAATGCAAAAGTACATAAGAAAAGAGTCAGTAGATTCCTGTTTTATACTCCTGAAAAACTTTATCAATTCATTAAGGACATTGCAACTGAATCTGACTAAAACAGTTAAGGAATACAATCTGTTAAAAATGTACAGTGGAATATTATTGCAGCAAAACTTATAAAAAGTACATGTTATTAATGTCAAACTCTATAAAACTAAAAGTAATTCAATTTAGACCTAGCATATTTCACTGTATTGGGTTTTATATTTGAATAGATTAATCTTAAAACATGATTTTTTTCCCTAGTAGACTATTTCCCTGATAACTTAATTTGCAATAATTATGAAAGGAAATTACATTTATTTTGTTGGAAGACTTGATAATATTTTAACTTTTGGATAAGACAGTATGACATTTTAAAAATGAACTATTATTTGAATCAAATTAAATTTGGCAATGCTATTAGAATTAAAAAAAAATAAAAAATCTTGGAACATTGGAGCACACAATTCTGAGAATCTCTTAAAATGCTGAAGGGTACGAAATGTAGAGATGACCATCCATGGTGAGGGTTTTAACATGTTCTACAAAATAACTGAATGTTAGTTAAACACCCTATTCCAAAGGAGTGAAACTCACCTTATTGGGGGTAACTTATATTCAAAGAATTAAAAGTCACAGTATTCATGATGAATGATGAATTTTTTTTGCTCTAAGAAAGTATATTTTACATGCAGCAGTAAGAATTATATGAGTGTTAAGCCATAGAATTCATAAAACAAGTTCTGATTATAAGCAATTATTGATGCAAGAGAGGAAAGAGGCAGCTTCCTTGAAGAACATAAAATAAAAATATCGATTATTCTTTTAGTGAGGAGTCTCAAAAATACTCTTAAAACTTATATTTTGATATGACTTTACTTGGCTTCTAATACTATGACTCTAACCATAAATGCACATCACCTCTGAAACAGCAATGTTAGGGATTGAAATAAAGGTCCATAATAACGATCCTGAAGGCTAGAAAGGAAGAGGGAGCTTAGTATGAAAGGCAGGTACACTTGACAACTGAGGGAGGCATTCCTGAAAATGTGCTGATCTTAGAAAAGCTTTTCAAAAGCAATTTTCTGTATGAAATAATGGGAAAAGATGTCATTATCTAGTTTCAAGATGCTGAACACTTTGTTGCCAGTCTCTGGGCTGCAATGAAGGGCTGCTGGGTGTACCCATGTTTGCTTCTTGTCCAGGGAAGAACTGGTGCTCTGAGCAGAGAGGACCCACTCACAAACCATCCCTGGGTTCCTTCCATACTTACTCTACCTACAGAATACTAGGGATGAAAAGCAATTTCAGTGAATGGCTTTCATGTACCAAATGAAACAGTGAACCAAAATGATGCCAACTTGACAGGTGGTAAGGGCACAATGCAAGTGATCAGAAAGTCAGTGTCAGCTTCCACCAGCGCTGATGACCATGAAGAGCTCTTCCAGGCAGGAGAGGAAGTGAAGCCTTGTAGGTGGTGCAGCTGCATCTTACCAGCCACTGGTGGTGATGAGTTATCATCCCTCAATGAATCTTAATACCCATCTTTTGAGAGGCAGCCTGTTATTGCACCCTTTGAGACGGTGCTATTTAAGTAATGTGTAGCAGTGCTGTTTTAGAAGGGATCTAACAGTGAACCCATCACTTCATGGGAAATAGATGGAGGAACAGTGGGAACAGTGTCAGACTTTATTTTGGGGGCTCCAAAATCACTGCAGATGGTGATTGCAGCAATGAAATTAAAAGACACTTACTACTTGGAAGGAAAGTTATGACCAACCTAGATAGCATATTAAAAAGCAGAGACATTACTTTGCCAACAAAGGTCTGTCTAGTCAAGGCTATGGTTTTTCCAGTGGTCATGTATGGGTGTGAGAGTTGTACTGTGAAGAAAGCTGAGTGCCGAAGAATTGATGCTTTTGAACAGTGAACCAAAATGATGCCAACTTGACATCACAATGTTGGAGAAGACTCTTGAGAGTCCCTTGGACTGCAAGGAGATCCAACCAGTCCATCTTAAAGGAGACCAGTCCTGGGTGTTCATTGGAAGGACTGATGCTGAAGCTGAAATTCCAATACTTTGGCCACGTCATGCGAAGAGTTGACTCATTGGAAAAGACTCTGATGCTAGGAGGGATTGGGGGCAGGAGGAGAAGGGGACGACAGAGGATGAGATGGCTGGATGGCATCACCGACTCGATGGACTGAGTTTGGGTAAACTCCAGGAGTTGGTGATGGACAGGGAGGCCTGGCGTGCTGCAGTTCATGGGGTCGCAAAGAGTCGGACACGACTGAGCGACTGAACTGAACTGAACTGAACAGTGAACAAAGGGGTTAAATCTTGTTTTCAAAAGAATTGCAGGAAATACTGACAAACAGATAAGCAAACAAACATGCATTATAAAATGACTGAATTCTTCATAGGGACTATGAAGAAAAATAAACCACGATAAGGGGTCAAAATGTGATGGCAATTACTACATTAGGTAAAGGGGTTATGGTAGCCCCATAAATAACACTTTTATGGATGATGTAGTATGTATAAATGTAAAAGAGTCAAAATGCATGGATCATGGTGCGGGAAGGATGGAGTAATTGTGTTTAGTGTCTAGGTTGCTTAGAGAAGAAATCATCTTCCAATAAATCTCAAATCCATCGATATTCCTCTAGACCGGTAATCCAATGCCCAATCATCTCCCACTTGAAGCACACTTTAATTGTGGTCCCTCCTCCCTTCATAAAGCACACCCATGATTTTCACAAAAGTTTGTCTTTTAGCTTTGTGCCTCAACTTGCAGAGTTCCCTCTGCCTGAACTGCTGCATGGCTAAGTCACTTCAATCGTGTCCAACTCTGTGTAATCCCATAGACAGCAGCCCACCAGGCTCCTCCATCCCTGGGATTCTCCAGGAAAGAATACTGGAGTAGGTTGCTATTTCCTTTTCCAATGCATGCATGCATGCTAAGTCACTTCAGTCATGTCCAACTCTATGCGACCCCATGGACAGCAGCCCACCAGGCTCCCCTGTCCACAGGACTCTCCAGGAAAGAACACTGGAGTAGGTTGCCATTTCCTGCTCTGCTGCCTGAACTACTTTATCCGTCTTGCCCCTTACATTTCAAAGGTTAACTACTAGCATCTCCTCAAACCTCAAATATCTGAGCAGTTTCATTCTTTACAAAATCATCCTTAACACTGAAATGATTCCAACCAACAGATTTAGATTTTGTCTGAACTGAACCTCCCTTACCTTATTGATTCTGGTAGAATTTTTAATAAAGTGATTCCCCTCCACCAAAAGGAAAAGGAGACAGCAGAGGATGAGATGGTTGGATGGCATCCTTGACTCAATGGACATGAATTTGAGCAAACTCCAGGAGTTAGTGGAGGACAGGGAAGCCTGGAGTGCTGCAGTCCATGGGTTCACAAAGGGTTGGACACAACTTAGCCACTAAACAACAATCTCTGCCAGGGTAAGCATATTTGCCAGGCTAAATTTAAAGAGCCCCTTACACCCCTGAAGTCAGTGATTGTTCCAAGAAATGGTGCAAGGTCTACCAATGAGCAGTCAAATAGTCTGTGACATACTTACAAAATGATAAAGGAAAACCTTCTAAAAAGGAGCCAATGATAGGGAAGAGAATGAAAAATGGAGAGAAAGTGAGACAGTGCTGACAACAGTGATCAGTCTGTGGCCCAGCCTTTCCTGAAGCCAGTCAGCCTTCAGAATCCCTGGTTTTATATGAGAAAAAGACACAGAAATGTAATGGGTTTTAAAACTTAATTTAAAATTAAATTTGCTAACTAATACTGCTCTCCCATATCTTCACCAACAAAGCACATAAGACATAAGTTTGTAACTCTTCCTACTTATTCCTCCCTAGACAAGTGGGGTACAGTCTGTGGGGCTGCAAAGAGCTGGACACAACTGAGTGAGCACATACACACAGACTCTAAAATATGGTGGGAGAAGGAGAATGTTGCTCGTTTCCTGTAATAGTCCCAGAGATCAGTGTTGTGCCTATTATATTTTATCATTTGGAAAATATAAGAATCTGAATCAAAATAAATGATCTTTATCATGTTGTCCATGTCACTTTATATCATAACCCTGAGCTGGACACCTCCAAGTCTATGTTGAGGTTTTTTACTTTTGTTTCTTCTTTTTATTTCAGCGGAATTGTCTCTCCCCCTTCTGTTGATCCCTATAATAACACATTGCAGGGGCTGCAGGTTATTCTCTCCTAACTATAGTAATAGTTAGGATAGACATTTCTCCAAAGAAGACATACAGATGGCTAACAAACACATGAAAAGATGCTCAACATCACTCATTATCAGAGAAATGCAAATCAAAACCACAATGAGGTACCATTTCAGGCCAGTAAGAATGGCTGCAATCCAAAAGTCTACAAGCAATAAATACTGGAGAGGGTGTGGAGAAAAGGGAACCCTCTTACACTGTTGGTGGGAATGCAAACTAGTAGAGCCACTATGGAGAACAGTGTGGAGGTTCCTTAAAAAACTGGAAATAGAACTGCTTTATGACCCAGAAATCCCACTGCTGGGCATACACACCGAGGAAACCAGAACTGAAAGAGGCATGTGTACCCCAATGTTCATTGCAGCACTGTTTATAATAGCCAGGATATGGAAGCAACCTGGAGAAGGCAGTGGCACCCTACTCCAGTACTCTTGCCTGGAAAAGCCCATGGACGGAAGAGCCTGGCAGGCTGCAGTCCATGAGGTCGCTAAGAGTCTGACACGACTGAGTGACTTCACTTTCATTTTTCACTTTCATGCATTGAAGAAGGAAATGGCAACCCACTCCAGTGTTCTTGCCTGGAGAATCCCAGGGATGGTGGAGCCTGATGGGCTGCCATCTATGGGGTCACACAGAGTCGGACACGACTGAAGCGACTTAGCAGTAGCAGCAGGAACCAACCTAGATGTCCATCAGCAGACGAATGCATAAGAAAGCTGTGGTACATATACACAATGGACTATGACTCAGCCATTAAAAAGAATACATTTGAATCAGTTCTAATGAGGTGGATGAAACTGGAACCTATTATACAGAGTGAAGTAAGCCAGAAAGAAAAACACCAATACCGTATACTAACGCATATATATGGAATTTAGAAAAATGGTAACGATAACCCTGTATGTGAGACAGCAAAAGAGACACAGATGTATAGAACAGTCTTTTGGACTCTGTGGGAGAGGGAGAGGGTGGGACGATTTGGGAGAATGACATTGAAACATGTATAATATCATATATGAAACGAATTGCCAGTCTAAGTTCGATGCATGATACTGGTTGCTTGGGGCTGGTGCACTGAGACAACTCAGAGGGATGGTACGGGGAGGGAGGAGGGATGGGGTTTGGGATAGGGAACACGTTTTATACCTGTGGCAGATTCACGTTGATGTATGGCAAAACCAATACAATATTGTAAAGTAATTAACCTCCAATTAAAAGAAATAAATTTATATTAAAAAAAAGGAAAGTCTCAGTAATTGTTGGGGATTTCCAATCAATTTATGACCTATTTCATAACAGAACATTTCTGATTATTTAGACCACCACTAATAAAATAGCACTCAAGTATCTAGGGGCTTTCAGTCATTCATGATTACTGTTGTGGGCCAGTCACTCAGTTGTGTCCAACTCTTTGCTACCACATGCACTGCACCACACCAGGCTCCTCTGTCCTCCACTATTTCCCAGAGTTTGTTCATCATCATTGAGTTGATGATGCCATTTAACCATCTCATCATCCTCTGTTGATCCCTTTGGTTCCTGCCCTCAATCTTTCCCAGCATCAGGGTCTTTTGCATTGAGTCAGTTCTTCACATCAACTGGGCAAAGTATTGGAGCTTCAGCATATCCTTCCAGTGAATATTCAGGGTTGATTTCCTTTTGGATAGACTTGTTTGAGCTCCTTGCAGTCCAAGGGACACTCAAGAGTCTTTTTCTGCACCTCAATTTGAAAGTATCAATTCTTTGGCATGTAGCCTTCTTTATGGTCCAACTCTCACATCCATACTTGACTACAGGAAAAACCATAGCTTTGACTAGATGGACCTTTCTCAGAAAAGTGATGTGAAAAAATAAATAAATAAATAAAAAAGAAAAGTGATGTGACACTTTTGTAAGTACCAGTTATCTATATTATATATATATATTTGCTTGAAGTACCCAAAGTAGGCAGTGGTTTCTTCACAAAACTATAAGTGAAATAGACTAGATCATCAAAGTGTTTCCAATTAAATAACCATGAAAAATGGTAACTTGGATATCTTTTTGTCCATTTTGGGTTGATTTTTGTGTATGATGTAAGACAGAGACCTGGTTTCATTTTTAGATGTGACTTTCCATTTTCCCCAATATATTTATTGAAGTGACTATTCACAATTAATTGTATTCTAAATTAATCGATCACTGATGAGTGGATTGATTACTGGGTTCTCTATTTTGTTCCATTGATTTATGCCTATTTTTCTATCAACATCATATTGTTTTGACTACCGTAACTTTGTAATGTAATTTTAAAAGAGCATGAAGCATCCAGCTTTGTTTGTTTTTCTCAAGGTTATTCTTGCTATTTGGGCCTTTTATGTTGCTGTACACAAAACAGGATTGTTTCACTCCTCTGAATAATGCCACTGATATTCTGATAGAGGTTTCATTTACTCTGTGGATTCCTTTGGGTAGTATGGTGACTTTAGCGATAATAATTCTTTCAATTCATGAGCACAGAATATCAGTTTGCTTCTTTTGCCTTTCCCAAGTTCTTTTCTCAATGTCTTATTGTTTGCAGTTTAAAAAATTCTCACTTTTCTTTACTAAATTTATTCATAGGTATTTTATTCTTTTTTTGATGAAATTATAATTTAATATCTAAAGTTTAGGTACATTTTCTGCAGACCTTATCTCTTTTTTATTGAATAGCTGTTAGAGAGACCACCATTTATTAAGAAAGTTTGATAAGATATTGATCATGTGGTTATATGAAGTTTTCTTCAATATTTACACTTAAATAAGTGCCTCCTTTATTAAGTTATAGCCTCAAATTTCTATGTGAGATATATATATATATATAAAGTATATTAGCAAGTTAGGTAGGTAATTAAAAAAAATCAAACACTAGTCATTGATTTTCTTCACTTTGGTAAGACAAATGCAAATTTTATATTAATTCAATCAAGTTATTTGCTGTATTTCTACTTAGGAAAGTTTTAATTCTACTTAGGAAAGTCATAAATAAAAGATTTTTTGTTGTTTGGTTTTTCTGTGTCTTTGGTTCTTTTAATGCCCTAAGATGACCATCATGTATTCTCATTACATCATACCACACTGAATTCTTCTAAAACTATTGGGCTGGCCAAAAAGTTTGCCCTGGTTTTTCCATAACGTCTCATGGAAAAGTCAAAGTGAACGTTTTGGCCAACCCAATACTGTAGTTGACCATGACTACAAAAGAGAAAAAGTATTACCCTTGAGTGAATTATTTTATGTATATTGTCAGTTTCTCATAAAGATTCTTTGATTTTACATCTTATAAAAAGGGTAGAGGATAAACACAGACTGCCTGAGAAACAGTATACTGTTTGCTACTTAAGAAGGAAAATATTAGTAGCTCTGTTTGTCCAACTCTTTGAGACCCCATGGACTGTACCTCACCAGACTTGTCTGTCCATGGAGTACTCCAGACAAGAATACTGGAGTGGATTGCCATTCCCTTTTACACAGGACCTTCCCAATCCAGGGATCAAACCCAGGTGTCTCCAACAGCAGGCAGATTATTTACCATCTGAGCCACCAACGTAGGCCCAAAGAAGGAAAAAACAAGTTCTCATTTCAAAATTCAAGATTAGCTATAGAATACTACAGATAACATAAAGAGTTTGACAACTTCAACCAACCATATCACATGTGAAGACCACATATTTGAAACAAAACAATCAAGGAAATATCTCTCTAAACACAATATCAAACTATAGAAGCAACAGTTGGAACCTTGCATGAAACAATGGACTGTTTCAAATTTGGGAAAGGAGTAGGTCAAGGCTGTATATTGTCACTCTGTTTAATTCACTCCTATGCAAAATGCATCCTGTGAAATGCTGGACTGGATGAATCACAAGCTGGAATCAAGATTGCCAGGGGAAATATCAACAACCTCAGATATGCAGATGATACCAGCCTTATGGCAGAAAGTGAAGAAAAACTAAAGAGCCTCTTGATGAAAGTGAAAGAGGAGAGTGAAAAAGTTGGCTGAAAGCTCAACATTCAGAAAACTAAGATCATGGCATCCGGTTTCATCACTTCATGGCAGATAGATGAAGAAACAGTGGCTGATTTTATTTTTCATGGCTTCAAAATCACTGCAGATGGTGATTGCAGAAATGAAATTAAAAGACACTTACTCCTTGGAAGGAAAGTTATGACCAAACTAGACAGCATATTAAAAAGCAGAGACATTACTTTGCCAACAAAGGTCCATCTAGTCAAGGCTATGGTTTTTCCAGTGGTCATGTATGGATGTGAGAGTTGGACTATAAGGAAAGCTGAGTGCCGAAGAATTTGTGGTGTTGGAGAAGACTCTTGAGAGTCCCTTGGGCTGCATGGACATCCAACCAGTCCATCCTAAAGGAGATCAGTCCTGGGTGTTCAATGGAAGGACTGATGTTGAGGCTGAAACTCCAATACTTTGGCCACCTGATGCAAAGCGCTGACTCATTGGAAAAGACCAAGACCCTGATGCTGGGAAAGATTGAAGGCAAGAGGAGAAGGGGATGACAGAATATGAGATGGTTGGATGGCATCATCTACTCGATGGACATGGGTTTGGGCAGACTCCAGGAGTTGGTAATGGACAGGGAGGCCTGGTGTGCTGTGATTCATGGGGTCGCAAAGAGTCGGACACAATTGAGCAACTGAACTGAACTGAATGGCAGAAAGTGAAGGGGAACTAAAGAGCCTCTTGATGAGGGTGAAAGAAGAAAGTGAAAAATCTGGCTTAAAACTCAGCATTCAAAAAACTAACATCGTGACATCCAGCTCCATCACTTCATCCCATGTAGATGGGGAAAAAGTGGAAAATGTGGCAGATTTATTTTCTTGGGCTCCAAAATGACTGATGACAGTGACTGCAGTGATGAAATTAAAAGACACTTTCTGCTTCAAAGGAAAGCTATGACAAACCCAGACAGCATATTAAAAAGCAGAGACATCACTTTGCTAACAAAGGTCCCTAGAGTCAAAGCTATGGTTGTTCCAGTAGTTGTAGTTGTACAAATGTAAGAGTTGGACTGTAAAGAAGGCTGAGTGCCAAAGAATCGATGTTTTTTAATTGTGGTGCTGGAGAAGACTCTTGAGAGTCTGTTTGACTGCAAGGGGATCAAACCAGTCACTTTAAAGGAAATCAACGTCAAATACTCATTGGAATGATTGAAGCTCAAGCTGAAGCTGAAGTTCCAATATTTTAGCCCCCTGTTGTGAAGATCAGACTCATTGGAAAAGTCCCTGATTCTGGAAAAGACTGAAGGCCAAAGGAGAAGAGGGCAGCAAAGGATGAGGTAGTTTGAGGTAGTTAGTTAGCATCACTGACTCAGTGGACATGAATTTGAGCAAACTCCAGGAAATTGTGAAGGACAGGGAAGTCAGGCATACTGCAGTTCATGGGGTTGCAAAGAGCTGGCCATGACTTAGCAACTGAATAATAACAGTGTCACACAGTGACTACTCTGTTTTAGATTTAAAAGTAAGATCAAGACTTTTTAAATTACACTCTCACTTCCAGAAAATTATATTATATAAGAAATATTTTCAATGAGAAATAAGTGATGCCAGGTACTCACAAATGGATTTAATTATGATACAAATACCATAAACTGTGAAGGACTAGGAAACCTGGCGTGCTGCAGTCCGTGGAGTTGCAAAGAGTCAGACATGACTTAGTGACTGAACAACAAAAATAAGCTGTATTTTAATAAGTTTCCTTCTTTACCCTGGCTAATATGCTTGCAAATAGGAATAAGCATGTATCTATAGGTGTTCAGGGGTCTGGGTGTCTCAGCGGGATCCCAAGTTGATACAAGTCTGGCATGGCTCAATGTTATATCTAGCCCCTCACACTGTTATCACTACAAGAATAGTCATTATAGTATATAATCTAATTATCATAGAGCAAAACAAACAGAAGCTTTGATTTGTTGTCATTATCGTATTTGTTCCTCATTAAAATGTAGAATTGTAAAGTATGTATTAATTAAAAGATATTAAAGAGAATGCTGAGGGATTATTTTTATTGCTTCATTAATTCAGAAGTTCTTTACGAATAAACCACAATTTAAAATGATTAACAGTGCATTTCTATCAGATTTTCTTTTGTTTATTTTTGCCTTGCTATCAAGTATTAATAAACAAGAACTAGAACTTTACCAAAAAGGCCTTAACAGTCTGCACAGCTTGTCTAAACTTCAGACATTTGTCTTGGAGTATAGTTGCTTTACAATGTTGTTTTAGTTTCTGCTGCACAGCAAAGTGAATCAGTTGCATATATGCACTCATTTTTAGACTCTTTTCCGGTACAGGTCATTATAGAGTACTGACAGAGGAGCCTGATGGACTACAGAGGGTCACAAAAAGTTGGACACGACTGAGTGACTAAGCAGAGCATATAGAGTTTTGAATAGAGTTTTCTGTGTTATATAGTAGATCCTTATTAGTTTTTTTACCTTGTATATAACAGTGTATAAATATCAATGTCAATCTCCCAATTTATTCCAGACACTTTTTCTTGATCTTATTCTTTGACCATCTACTTTATAAGGTGTGTCAATTCCTTCTCTACCATGATGACATATGAACATTTTACAACCCAGGAATGTCTTTCTCGAGAACCTGCAAGCCTGCCCTCCTAAAAGTAATAATTAAGTTATATGGGTCCCTTTATCCCAGTCTGTGTGGAAAGGTGGAAGCCTCATTTCCACAAGTACCGATGACTAAGCACAGATGGGAACCCTGAGCCTGAGGAACCTGTGTTATGTTCTCATTACCTCACTCAGTGTTTACAAACGCCTCCACTCCCAGTCACTTGTTTCAGGGGAGTTGAGTTCAGTCTTTCTCCTTCCAGTAGTCTTGACCTTTATCACAGTGCCTTGAATAAAGTTTTCCTTGCCTATTTAACTCTGTCCAGTGCAATGTTCATGGGAGGATCTGTGGCTCCTTTCTGTTAACTAAATAACTAAAGAAAAATGTTACTCTTAAAATCCATAATGATAGGTGCTTCAGTCAGTTAGGGGTGCAGTAACAGAATGCCTTGGATGAGGGTGCTTATACAATAACTATTTCTTTCTCATAGTTGAGAGTCAAGGTCAGGATGCAGCAAGGTCAGCTTCTGGTGAATGTGTTCTTACTTAGATTTTGCCACCTTCTCATTTATCTTCACGTGGCAGAAAGAGAGAAAGGACTAGCTCTACTCCTCTTTTATAAAGATGGTAATGTCATGGGGACTCCACCCTCATGGCCTAATTACCTCCCGAATGTCCCACCTCCTGGGACCATCCCACTGCAGGTTAGCCTTTCAACATATGACTTTATGTGGGGGCACAAAGATTCAGTCCATAACAATAAAAGCTCACACTACTTATAGCCAGCAGAATTTAGTTAGGATGTTTGAAGTACTATGTACTTAACAGAGTGATATTCTCTAAGTTGGTCCTATTTCCTTGTGTTACATAATTTATCCTGTTTAATTATTATAAATATTCACCAATTTTTATAAATCATTCTTGAATCAACTATAGGAAAATTTTCAAAAAGTCCAGTATGTTGCTTGGTCAAAGAAACACAAATCTACTTGGCAAATTGGAGCTATATTAAAACTCAGTGAATTCTCCACCATTGAAATCATTAATAGGATGTAACAAATTTAATCACAAATTCTTTTAAAGTTCTTTAACTAACATTAATTGAACATGCCCCTCTTTTCTCAGAAAACAACTACAAGTTCATTATCTGATGAATAGACACATTGTAAATGAAATCTGTTAAAATGACTGAATCATTGATGTACCATCATTATCACTTCCAAAATGTTCTAAGGTTTTTGAGACATAAATTACCACATGTGCTTTACAAAATACTCAGTTCCATTTATGACAGTATCAGGATATTTCTACTCTATATCATTTCTGGGGGGAAATTTCTATCATTATCCTAAAAAATTAATTAGTCCATTTTGACAAACATCTTTAGAAATATTCAGAATTGTTTAATAGAAAAGTTTGTCTTGAAACACCTGCTTTTATTTTCTTATTTATTAAAATATTTTTAAAGGAATACTTAACCTTTAATAAGAATACTAGTCATAACATCCTTCCCCTCTTCCTTCTCACAAAGAAAATAACAAAAATATTTAACTTACTGATGTTTTTGAAAATAAATGTCTTCTTGATATAAGTAAAAGTAACCATAATAAAAAGACACTGATGGAATTCCTTTGTGGCCCAGGGGTTAAGAATCTGCCTGCCAGTGCAGGGGACATGGATCTGATCCCTGGTCTGGGAAGATCCCACATGCCGCTGAGCAACTAGCCCGTGCACCACAGCTACTGACCCAGGGCTCTAGAGCCTGCGAGTTACAGCTACTGAAGCCTGTGCACCTAGAGCCTGTGCTCCACAACAAGAGAGCAGTTCCCCACTCAGGACTGCTAGAGAGAATCGAGCACAGCAATGAAGACCCTGCCCAGACAAAAATAAATAAAATGTAAATTTTTTAAAATGATAGTGATAAATAATAAACATACTTGCTACATAAGACAAAACATTCATTTTTGTGAGAAGAATTTACAGGGCTCCAAATAAAGAATGCAACTCGATATATTAGACGTGAAAAACTTAATTTTGTTTATAAGGTTAAATCTTACACTTTGTTTCCTCTAGGGAAGTCTGGGGACTCAGGAAGAGTAGAAATGGATGGAGACTGTGCTGGGGTGGAGTGGGCACACAGTCAATATTGTAAGACCTTTAGCGGGACCCTTAGACTAGGGGTTAGAGGTCATGCTCCACCAACGGAGCATGTCCTCACCAGAGTGTGGTGAGTGTGGGGCAGAGGCCTTCTCTATGTGCTATCCAGGCCTTCAGGCCTCAGGACAGTCGGATGAGATGGGGGCCCAGGACAGCTTGGGGACTGTGTCCCACAGAGCCCCAGAGCGCTTGCCACAGATGCCCATAGGCCAGATCCAGGCCACAAAGCAGCGAACCTCTTCCCAGTCCCCACCTCCATGACCTATTAGCTGCAGAGGTCAATACAGGCGTGGTCTCCGGAGTCCTGGGCAGCTGGAGGATCTGACCCTGGCTACTAAGGTAAGAGTTCACCAGCTTCTGTCTCTCCATTCCCATTTCCACACTTGGTCCAGTGTTGACCCGTTGTCCACCCCTAGGAGGTGGCAGGAGGTTGGGTTGGTGTACAAGGATCTTATACATCATTACTTCAGGTTCGCCTCTGTGGTTGGGACCTCATGAACAAAGGCTCTGACACAAGAATTAGCCAGACCACTCCCTCAGCTTCCCTAGAAAATGGTTTTGCTGAGAGCTTTTGCGGAGCTCAGGTTTTTTGTTTGTCTTTTCTCCTTGTGTGGCCCTGCAGTAAGGCATTCTCTGCTCCAGGCTCCTGATTCTTGGTATTGTTTGGCCTCACTGTGTGTTAGGAACACAAACTTGTGATCAGTACCAAGAGGATATTCTAATCAAGAACAGAATCTCTTTTTATTCTCAATGTGTTAGCTTTGTCCCTTTTCACCCTGACATGTTCACTATCAACTATCTTTGGGGGCAGGACATTTTCTCTCATATAAATCATTTTCTTCATCAGAAAAGAATATGTGACCCTGAGATTCAATTTTTGAAATTAAATCCTTACTCTGAAAATCCCAGTTTGCCCATAGAAACACACTTTCTGGGCAGTAGCACTTTGGACTCATCCTGTGCAGAGTCCAGTTCACTCTGAAAGTTCTGTGATGTATCGTCGCCATGGTAATGTGGTAATGCACTTTCTGCATTCTGTACCAAGTGCCAGTTAGTGAGCTGAGAGGTTCACATAAGGTACAAGTAGAAGGGCTCACCTTCAAACTAGAGTTTGAAAATGGGAAACCTCAACTGCTGTTGTGGAGGTAGGTTTCTGCTGATCCCCTGAATGCTGTTCCTTCAAATGGGCTGGTTAACTTTGATGAATTTTCCTTGTCTTTTTTTTTTTTTTTTCTTTTCCCTCACTCTAATTTACCTACAGAGCTATAAATGTGTTTTATACTTTTGCTTCATTCCTTAAATTATATTTTGATTCTTTGGTCAGCTGGCTGCCTTAAATATCTTCCTAAATTTAGAATGTTTGAATATTAATTACCTGAAAATGTACACAATAATTTAAGAACAATTTCTTGAATATTCTTATGATGTGCTATAATTTAAGAACAATTTCTTGAATATCTTTATATGACAGACATTGAAACACATTGTTCGGAAGATGTTGACTCATGATATAGAAAAAACCACTACTTAAATTGTTATCCCAGAATAGTTATCTAAAAAGGTATATGTAAAACTGTTGTAGCTGGAGCTAGTCCACATGACTTTCTCTAGTTTCTTCCAACCTACAGAGGTTGTCATTGAGGAATAAGAAGAGAAACATCATCTTCTAAATCTTTACTCCAGGATTCCTCTGTTGTATTATTGGATACTTTCTGATGTGTGTTTTTGCTGATACAGAACTTTGCTACACATATTAATTTTTACTTCAAAACTGCTTTCCAAAAAAATAAAAATATACAATTTCGCAGTGCCAGTTTTGTACACATCCTAGCAGAGAACAGATGGAAAGACCTGAAGCAGGAGGTCTCCCCAACAATGGACATTACAGGAAAAGGAAATTACAGCTCAACTCTTCTAAATGTTGCTGCCCAAATATACAAATACTAGCAGTGTAAATCCAGAGACTTTTAAAAAGGAACGAAACTGGGGTTTATGGTGGGATTTCCATGGGTTGATATGGACAGGATCACTGTTTGACTGGTGCCCGGGAGTTTGGTCAGATGGGGCAGTGCTGTCGGGTTAGGGAAAGTGAAGTTGCTCAGTCATGTCTGACTCTTTGTGATGTCATGGACTGTAGCCTACCAGGCTCCTCCATCCATGGGATTTTCCAGGCAAGAGTACTGGAGTGGGATCGAACCTGGGTCCCTGAATTGTAAGCAGACACTTTACTGTCTGAGTCACCCGGGAGGTCCCAAGTCGGTTTAGTAGGATAAACATTTGGTCACTGAGGGAAGAAGAATCTTTCTGTTGATCCTCAAGGAGAATCTTGGGTTGCGGTCTCCAGGCTGTGAGTATCAAGATAATTTTCAAAAAGAATATGGGGCTCTGTTGTCTTCCACTCCAAGGTCTAGAGCATGATGAGGAATTGATGAGGTCAGAATTTTAGTGAGGACAGACTTGAACTCCTGCCCATTCTTAGCTAGCCCTTGGTCCAGGCTGCTCAAATCAGTGCTCAGATCAACTGTGAGACTTTGAGCATCACAGACTTATTTAAGCCATGAAAGCCTAGAACAGATGGCCACCTCACCTCACATTAACTGCTCATCCAGACTTAGTCAGTGGAAGGGAAACTAATTCTTGGTAAAGCCATCATGTGGCCTTTGGTTTAGAAGATTCTGAGCACTGAGCAACTTGGTGGCCAAAGAGACCACTGGCCACTTAGCAAGGTAACAGCTGCCTGTGAGATGGTTGAGTGTGTGAAGAGGCTGGGGAGGATGAAAAAGTTGGAATCCTGTGGTCTTTCTGAAGGGCTTTGCTCAGAAGAAACATGTATTTTGGATCAGGAGCTGAAATATAGAGACAAATGGTAGAAGGAGGATTTGAGTTCTTTCTGGGCTCAGGCATCTTCTCCAGGGCATCAGCTCTCATCCACAGAAAACTAGGGGGAGAGGATTTTGAGGGGGGATGAGCTCCTGGTTCAGGGGTTCAGCACAGGTCTCAAGGGTGCAAGCATCTGTGTCCTCAGGGAACCAACTACAGTCCTGTCCCAGATCCACTATTTATCATCATGTGACTGTTGGAAAGTCACTTGATCTCTCTAAATTTCAACAACCTCCAAAGTAACATATGTGTTACAGCCCCTACTTTGTCCTCCCTTCCTCCCCAACAATGCTGGGTGTCAGAGGAGGTGATAATAGATACTCTCCATGAGAAACCTTGCTTCTGTGAAAAAGCTGAAGAATACGCTTCCATTTCCACTTATTGGAGCCATCCAGATGCCCCCTTTGCCTTCAACCACTACTAAAGGTCCACCTTATTCTTGCCATCATTCAAGGTTGAACACTTACAGAGCAATTATGAAGCACCATTCCTTTACTTTTCTATTTATTCATTTGTCTATATCTATTTATTAATTTGGCTGCATCGGGTTTAGTTGTGGCACATGGGATCTTTGTTGCATCATACAGATCTTTCGTTTCAGGGCACTGACTCTCTATTTGTGGTGCTTGGGCTTAGTAGTTGCAGCCTGTGGGTTTAGTTGCTCTGAGGCATGTGGGGCCATAGTGTTCCAACCAGAAATCAAACCCCCGTCTCCTGCATTGCGAGGCTGATTCTTAACCACTGGACTGCCAGGGAATCCCTCCTTTATTTTTCTAATATTTTACCTGTATTTAATCATTCTTGGCCTCATAATACTAAAAATAGGCCATATTAACATTTCTCCTACTCAGGACAGGGAACTGAGGCAAAGAGGAAACCATATGTCTTTCCCAAATACCTGCTTCTCCTAAATGGGATTTGAATACAGTTCATCAGTCACGGTCACCATGCTCTGCTGAGCTTCTGGGTCTCAGTTAAATAGAGATATTTGCCTGAACAACCAGTCTGTTGGGTGCCAGATGCCTAGAAGGACCTCCTGGTCCTGCCTCTTGCTAGGCATCTGCTGAGGAAGGGGACTGGAGGACTGAACTGTGGGTCAATTGTTATTAGTTTCCGGGTGGTCTTCTGCCAGCAAGATGTCAACAGCTCTCTCCATTATAATGCATTTCCCAGGATGTTATCCCCGGAAGACCAGAAGGAACACTCCCAAGAGGTCAACATCCACCACCAGCTGGGTCAGGAGGTTTCGTAGTTGGCCACGAAATAGGGTGCACCCTACAACTGACACAGTTGAAGGTACCGTGGAAATTTTCTCATTCAGCTCACTTAAGAATAGTTATAGTTTATGTTTAGTGCCTCATATTTAAGAAAAAAAACTGTGAAATATTAAGCAATGTTCTTCTTTTATCTCATGTGTTTAAACTGAAACTTACTATATCTGTTGGTACTGTTTTAACTATGGGAGGAAAGCATTTTAAATTCAACATTTGCTTCATGCTTAAGAGTGGAGATGGTCTCTAGCTATGGTTTGGACACTAGCTAATTGTTTTAACATAGGCTGTGATATGTTCCTCCCTGAAGACATGTTTTAGGATTTCTTTAAATTATTAGACTTTATTTAGAACAGGATTAAATTGACATAAAAGTTATACAGATAATACAGAAAATTGCTGTATCCTATCACTTCAGTTTATGCTATAATATGATACTCACAGATAACATATATGTGGTCCATTTATTACAATTAGTGAGATAATATATTTTTAGTAATTAAAAGTCCATAGTTCACCTTAGATTCACACTTTGTATTGTTACCTTCAATGATATTTTAAATATGCACAATATTATTTATTACCATTATGGTACCATACAAAAATCTGTACACTAATGTTCACAGTGTATTATTAGCACTCAAATGATACAAACAACCCAAAGACCATCATGTGATGAATGAATAAAAGAAATATGATATATACTTAGAATGAAATATTATCCAGCCATAACAATGAATTAAGGATTGAAATATGCTGCAAAATGGATGGACCAGATAATACAAAAAATGTATTATGGTTAGTGAAATAAAGCAGGCACAGAAATAAAAATATTGCATGATTCCACTGGTTTAAAGTACATAGGATAGGCTAACTCACAGAAACTGGAAATAGAAATTATACCAAAGCCAGGAGGCAAGAAGGAAGGTGGATTATGACTTAATGGGTACAGAGGTTGTATCAGAACTAAAGAAAAAGATTTAGATGTAGATGGTGTTGATAGGTACACAGCATTGTGAGTATAGAAAATGCTACATAACTTTTTAATTCTTAAAAGTTATGAAAATAATAAATATAATGTATCTTTGACCACAATGCTCAATTGCTAAGTTGTGTCTGACTGTTTGTGAGCCCATGGGCAGCAGCACACCTGGCTTCCCTGCCCTTCACCATCTCCCCGAGTTTGCTCAAATTCTTGTCCATTAAGTGATTATGCTATCCAGACATCTCATCCTCTGTGGCCCCTCCTTTTCCTCTTTCCCTCAGCCTTTCCCAGTATCAGGGGCTTTTCCAGAGAGTCCTCTCTTCACATCAGGAGGCCAAAGTATTGAAGTTTCAGTGTCAGTCCTTCCAATGAATATTTAGGGTTGATTTCCTTTAGGATTAACTGGTGTGATCTTGCTGTCCAAGAACTCTCAAGAGTCTCTTCAGCAACAGCATTCTAAAGCATCAATTCTTTGGCACTCAGCCTTCTTTATGGTCCAGGTCTTACAACTGTACATGACTACTGAAACATAGTGTGATTTTCTGTTTACCTTTGTCAGACTGACAATTTCAAGTCAATCAGGTTCCCCTTAGTTAGAAAATTAAAAGCTCTCTGACTCATTTCTGAAATATCCATCTCCTTAGCCTTCCCCCACCCACTAGGAAGGCTGTCCAACAGATTTCAGCCCACACTGATTAACCACCCACATCCATACAGTTCTTCCATGTGTCCACCTTAACAAGGTCTTCCCGATCAGCATCACAGATATCCTGACAATCCCTCTATGTCCTCCTAGAGCTCCCTGAGGATGAGCTGGAGGAGCTATCCAATTCAAATTTGCAGGAAGAATCTCTGCCCACCTCTGTGGTAAGTGCCCCTTATTTATCTGAGATAATAGTGTTGCTTTATGACTTGACTTTTTTGCTGAATTCAGATAAGGTTTCAAAATATTCAAGACAGCTGATATAGTTTTTAATTTGATGGATGAATGTTGAGTCTTTCCTGGCAGATAACTTATTCAAAAGGACATTTTGAACAAATGACAGTGTAAATTAAAAACTGTAGTTGGGAGAAATTTCCTCCGTAGAAAATGTTCCTTCTTGAAATAAAAATTTTTAATCGCTGGTTAAAGTGGGCTGGAGAGATCTTCCAGGAAAGACTCCAGCCTTTCCCACAGGCGTCCTCTATGTTTTCTTTTGGGCTATGGACTAAACAACACTTTGAGTTGAACAAAGAAACAAACTCAAACCATTTGGTTTTATGAGAGCAAAACGAGAATGAAAGACCGGAATGCATAGTATTCAAGATGCTGGGACCCTGACACTGTTTTCTTCTCTCTATTCACAGGCATGCGGAGCAGCCTACGAACATGGTAAATATTCATGGACCGTTCCTCTGCTGAGGAACAATCTAACTGATGAAGGTGGGGTTCTCTGACTGGCTCTGGTTGGAGAGTCACCCTGATGCTGGATTCCTACAGGGGGTGAGGGCTGGGGTGCAGAGAAGAAACTGATCTCAAAGAAAGAACAATGTCTGTGTTCAGTGATCCCTGAAAACAACTCCATCATTTAGAAGATTAGGGTTTGTGTGAATCAGGGTTGGGGGCCCATGTGTGGGCCCATGTGGTGTGACTGTGAAACTCTCTCTGTGTGTGTATGATTCCTCAGGAGATGTTTCCTTCTCAGACACAACAAGACCTTACCTGCCTTTGTCACTCAGCCTAGTCATGGAGCAAGGGGGTCCCTGAATCTCTATTTATGCCTGGAGGTACTGGCAGCTCCAGAGGTCCAGACTGTGCCCATCATTTTAAGGTGGGCTCAGTGATCATGAAACCAGGGCAAACACAGGTGTATTAACAGCTAACTTTGGCAAGGTCATTAGCATGAAAGTCACCTCTGGACTCACATCTTCCTGGTCAACTCACAGTTTCTGAGAGTTGTGTGGGTTTGTGTAGACAATTTAGGTCATATCTGTTGGTGTTAGTGTTCTTGATTAAAGAAGGAAAAAAGCAGATTATCATTAGGGAGAGATTTCATTGTATTGGGTGACATAAGCCTTACATTGATTAAACCGTGTAGCACAAACTCAAGGGAAGGTGTCAAACAGACCTGACATTGGAACTTGATAGTCAGCCTACTGACCATGACTTTTGTTGTAAATCTACTGCACAGTTGGGTCAGAGACACTCAGCACTCACTTAATGGTTTCTCTCCATAATGAACTGTTCCAAAAATGTAAGACTTCTGTGAATGTGGACAGCCTCTGACTCAGTGGACATGCACACATTACTTGGAAAATGAGGACTGAAAACAACAACAACAACAACACAGGAATGATAATAGCTATTTGGAAAGGTAGGACTGAATTCAGTCATCTAACAAGAATTTGCTTTTAATCCAGAACAAAGTCTCACAGAAGACTCGGTAAGTACAGTAAGCTATAATGGTGGATCCTGGGGAGGCCATGATCTAGGAAGAAATCCAGAAGACAGGAGAAGATTTAGAAGAAACTCTAAACAGGCAGGAGGGTCATGAGTCTCTGTCATTGAAAGCTGGCATGCACTTTAGTCTTTCTTTTTTCCCCAGCTGTTAGGGTTTCACTAGATAAAAGGCATAAACTCTGTTTCATTTCTTTCCTGTTCCTGTCTTTTGCTCTCCTCCTCCTCTGGCAAAAAAGATGATTCAACAGCAGCTCAGTCCATAGTTACTAACCTCCCTTACACATACACTCCATCACATGTCTCCATCAAAAAAAAAAAAAAAAAAAAACTGCCGAGTGATTGATGAGCAGCCTTACCAGTGTTCCTATGGCTATTCTGTGTCCCTCTAGGTCCCCAGAACATCCTGGTGGTGGAAGTGCACCAGGCTTATGATGAGGAAGAGCCTCTGAAGAACCTGAAGGTAAGCTTATCTGTCTTTATTGGGATAATACTGTTGCTTCACTTTAATTTTTTTTGAGTGGAAACCAGTTATAGTAATCTGACAATGTATATTATCACTGATGTATGCAATTCCTTGTCTGGGGAAAAATTGAGGATGAGTCTATTATCAACACAGACTTGATTCTAAAGGACATTAATAAAATAACAGTATCCATTACTCTGTAGGTACTTTGCTCAGTAGAAAATTTTCCTGCCTCAAAAATAATTTTGTAATTGTTAGTCATATTGAAAGTGAGAGCTCTTACGTGAAAGAGTCCAGCCTTTTCAACAAAGGTCCTGTCTGTTTTCTTTTGGAGCCATTGACTTAAAGAGTTTTAGTCATCTAAGGACAAAAATTAGATAACAGAAGGCTTACCTAAGAGAATACATGATGCTGACACCTTTATATTGTTTCCTTCTTTCTAATCACAGACTTACGGAACAGCCTATGAACACGGTAAATATTCAGAGATTATCCCTTTGCTGAGGAACAATCTAGTTGTTGAAGGTGGGGCTGTCTTGCAGACTATATTTGAAGAGTTGCTCTAATGCTGGATTACTGCAAGGGGTGAGGCTGGGGGGTTCAGAGAAGAGACTGATCTCATGGAAAAAACATGACTGTAACTACAGTTTCTGGAAAAAAAACTCCATCATTTAGATGCTGTGGGTTTGTGTGAATCAGGTTTGGGGGACCATAAATTGGCACATGTGGTGAGATTTTGAAGCTCTGAGTGTGTGTGTTTCCTCAGTAGATACTGCCCTCAAACAGCACAAGTCAACTGTGAACTTTCTAAACACTTCTCATCACCACAGCACCCTCGCTATACATTACCTGATTCTTTCCCCAGCTCAGCCATTTCTCAAGTTTGGTTAATATTCATTTTCCTCAGTTGGAGATGGTGCTGAGAAAAATGGCCCAAGCTCTTGACCTCCTAAGTGGACAAGCCAAACAGAGAACCTAGGGGTGGTCCCAGTGTGACTACTCTGGACCCCTGACCTGCACTGACCACTCAGCCTTGAAATCCTAGTCATGGAACAAGGGGGTCCCTGTTGCATCTATATCCATGCCTGGAGGTACTAGCAACTAGAAATCCAGACCATGCCCATCATTATAAGGTGGGATCAGTGGTCATGGAACCCAGGGCAAACATAGGTGAATTAATAGCAAACTTTGGCACAGTCATTAGTTTGAAAGCACCTTGGGACTTTCATCTTCCTGGTGAACACACATATTCTGAGAGTTGTATGGCTTTGTGTAGACAATGTAGGTCATTCTGTTGGTGCTAGTTTCATTGCTGAAACAAGGAAAAAAGATTATCATCCAGGAGAGATTTCATTGCACTGGGTGACATTACCATAAGCCCTACAATGATTAAACATGGTAGAACACACTCAAAGGAAAGTTTCAAATAGATCTCACAGCAGAACTTGATAGTTAGCCCACTGACCATGCCTCTTGTTGTAAATCTCCTGCACAGCTGGGTCCGACAGGGTCAGCGTTCACCCCATGCTTCCTCTCCATAATGAACTTTCCCACTAAATGCATGACTTCTGTGATTGTGGATAGCCACTGACTCAGTGGACATGCAAACATTGTTTGGAAAATGAAGACTGGGAAAAAATATTACATGACTGATAGAAGCTATTTGGAAAGATATGATTGAATTCAGTCCTCTTAACAGAGTTTTCTTTTAATCAAGAACAAAGTCTCATAGAAGACTAGGTAAATATAATAGCTGTAACTGAATTCTGTGGAAGGAGTGGTCTAGGAAGAAATCTGCAAGAGAGGGGTGATTTACCAGTAACTCTAAACAGGCAGGAGGGTCATGGATTGCTTTCATTGAAAGCTGGCATGCATTTTGGTGTTTATTTCTTCCACATCATTTAGGGTATCACTAGTTAAAATGCAGAAGCTCTGTTACATTTCTTTCCTGCTCCTCTCCTTTGCTTTTCATCCAGAAAGAGGATGATTCAACAGTATTTCAGTCCATTGTTACTAAACTCCCTCATGCACACACTATACCCCATGTCTCCATCAAACAAACAAAAATACTGAGAGATTGGGGAGCAGTCTCACCTGTGTCCTGACGGCTGTTCTTTGTCCCTCTAGCTCCCCAGGAGGGCCTGGTGGTGAAACAGCAGCGTGAGATCTGGGTTGAGAAGCAGCCTCTGAGGGCCCCGAAGGTAAGCTCACCCAGCTGCATCTGGGATAAGGGTGTTGCTTCACTTCTTCATTCCCATTCAGTCAAATACAGTCACAGTAATCTGAGGTATACATTATCACTGATGTATGCAGTTTCTTGGCTGGTGAAATATTGAGGATAAATATATTATCAACATAGACTTGATTCAAAAGTACTCTTAAGAAAGACAGCATCAGTTACTACTGTAGGTACTTTGCTCAGTAGAAATTTTTCCTGCTTCAAAAATAATTTTCTAATTGTTGCTAAAATTGAAACTGCAGATTTTATATAAAATACTCCAGAGTTTTCAACAGGGGTCCTCTCTGTTTAATTGTGGGGGTGGGCATTGACTCGAAAAGTTTTAGTTATCTGAGGACCAAAATCAGATAACAGAAGACTGACTGCAGAGAACACATGATGCTGACAGCCTCATTCTGTTTGCTTCTCTCTAATCACAGGAATCTGGAGCAGTCTTTGAATATGGTAAGTACTCAGTGACCATCCCTCTGCTGAGAAACAATCTAGCTGATGAAGGTGGGGCTATCTTGCCAGCTCTGGTTGGAGAGGCCCCCTGATGCTGGATTCCTACATGGGGTGAGGGCTGGGAGTGCAGAGAAGAGACTGATGTCCCAGGAAAGAACAATGTCTGTGTTCTGTGGTCTCTAAAACAACTCCATCATTTAGATGCTGTGGGTTTGTGTGAATCAGGCTTGGGGGGCCATGTGGTGGGATTTTGAAGCTGTGTGTGTGTGTCTTTCCTCAGAAGATATTTCCCTCTTACACAGAATAAGTCAACTGTGAAGTTTCTAAACACTTCTCATCACCACAGCACACTGGCTATACATTACCTGATTCTTTTCTCAGCTCAACTATTTCTCAAGTTTGGTTAATATTAATTTTCTTCAGATGGAGATGGTGCTGAGAAAAATGGTGCAAGTTTTTGACCTTCTAAGTGGAAAAGCCAAACTGAGGACCTAGGGGTGATCCCAATGTGACTTCTCTGGACCCCTGACCTGCACTGATCACTCAGCCTTGAAATCCTAGTCACAGAGCAAGGGTGTCCATGCATCTGTGTCCATTCCTGGAGGTACTAGCAGGTTGAGGGATCCAGACCGTTACATTCATTATAAGGTGGGCTCAGTGGTCATGAAATCGAGGAAAACCAAAGGTGAATTAACAACCACATTTGGCTCAGTCAGTAGTATGAAAGGAGCCTCAGGACTTGCATCCTCCTGGTCAACTCTCAGATTCTGAGAGTTGTGTGGCTTTGTGTAGACAATGTAGGTCATATCTGTTGGTGCCTGTGTCATTGCTTAAACAAGGAGAAAAGCAGATTATAATTGGGGAAATATTTCATTGTACTGGGTGACATTACCACAAGCCTTGCATTGATTAAACCATGTAGCATACACTCAAAGGAAGATATCAGATAGATCTCACAGTGGAATTTGTTAGTTAGTCTAATGACTATTACTCTTGTTACAATCTCCTGAACAGCTGGATCAGAGACAGTCAGTGTTCACCCTATGTGTCCTCTCCATAATGAACTGTCCCACTAAATGTATGACTTCTGTGAGTGTGAACAGCCACTGACTCAGTGGACATGCAAACATTGTTTTCTTTTAATCAAGAAAAAAATCTCATCGAAAATTTGGTAAATTCAAGAGCTACAAATGTGGATCTTGGAGAGGCAGTGATATGGGAAAAAAATCCAGAAGACAGGGGCCATTTAAAAGATGCTCTAAAAAGGCAGCGAGGGTCATGGGTCTCTGTCATTGAAAGCTGACATGCATTTTAGTGTTTATTTTTTCCCCATCATTTAGGTTATCACTAGCTTAATGCAGAAGCTCTGTTTCATTTCTCTCCTGCTCCTCTCCTTTACTCGCCTTCAACCAGCAAAGAGGATGATTCAACAGCAGCTCGTTCCATAGTTGCTAACCTCCCTCATGCATACACTCCACCATCCCACATCCCATTAAAAAAAAAGAGAGAGAGAATCATTGAGTGATTTGGTAAGCATCCTCACCAAGTGTCTTGACATCTCAGCTACTCCATGTAGCTAGCTCCCCAGGAAGACCTGGTGGAGGAACTGTGCTTTCTATAATCAACTGTCCCACTATACATATTGCCCCTGTGAGTATGGACAGTGACTGATTCAGTGTACATGTACACACTGTGTATAAAACAAATACTGATATAAAAATATGATATTATTCATAGTGGCTGTTTTTAAATGATAAGAATTCAGTATTATCAAATCGTGTACATTTGATTGTATTTAAAACACTTGATTAGTGAATTAATAGAATAGCACACTTTGCCCAGATTTGAATTCAGTCCTCTACAGAGTTCACTTTTAATCAAGTACAAAGTCTCATAGGAAACATGATGGGTGGAGTAGCAGCAACTGTGGATCCTGGAGGAAGAGTGATCTGTAAAAATCAAGAGACCATGGTAATTTAGCAGGAGCTCAAAGTAAGCAGAAGGAGTCATGGGTCTCTTTCATTGAACACATTTTAGAGTTTTCCTTTTTATAGAATGAATATTTCTTCTTGATTAGGTTCTTCCTAGCTAGAAAACCAAAGCTCTGCTTTCATTTCCTTCCTCCTCCTCTTTACTTTCCTTCCTCCTCCAAAGAGGATCAAGTTCAGCTCATGCTTATTAACTTCCTGCATCCACACACACCACTCCATGTCCACACAAAGTGAAAACCCCCTGCATGATTCATGAGCAGCTTCACCACTGTTCTAACAGCTATTCTGTGTCCCTCTAGGTTTCATTGAGGACCTGCCAATCAACCCAGCTTGTGACAGGACCGAAGAGACTCCCTGTGTCTCCAAGGCAAGCTATTAGAATTAAGCTATGAGTCTTTGAGGGTGTTAGTTTCAGATAGAGACGATTCCCTTGATTGAGATAATGTTGAGTGAGTCTTATTACCAACTCACGATGCCTCCGTCCCCAGGATATTAAAATTGTTAGCATCCATTACGCTCTGTAAGAGTACAGATTTCTCTCTCCTGCAGCAACATTTCTTCTAGGAAAAGAATTCTGCAATTTCCAGCCTAAATTGGCTTGGAGTTCCATCCTCCAGGCACAGGTCTTGCCTTTCATCCTGAGTATGTGTGTGCTGATCTTGCTGGGTTCCCTGGACTCCACCACTGCTCCTCATCAGGTTTCCTACTGTCCCCAAATGAACCAAAGACTGTACATCTATGTGATCTTACCCTCATAGAGTCTTCTCTTCTGTACTTGCAGGTGGCCCTTCCAGGATGTGACAGTGGTATGTATTCTAGAATCATTACCTTTGGGAGAAAAAACTTTGTAGATGAGAAAGTTGGGGCTTTCTCACTGGTTTTAGTGTAGAGGCCAAACTGATTCCAAATTCCTGCTGGGAATGAGTATAGGGGTCCTGTTGATAGAAAGTAATTTACAAGAGATCAATGTGGATGATTACTGTAGTTCCAGGAAGAAGCTGTATTATGGTTAATAGTGTAGGTTTGTGTGCATGGAACTGGGTGTGTGTCCATGTGCGGTATTTTTTTTTGTGTGTGAATTTTTTGTGTTGTGTTTTCCTCAATATTTGTCACCCTAACCATCACTCTTCCTGGTGTTAACTTCCCCCTAAAATTTCCCAACACAGTGCACCATGAATGTGTATATTAAAAATTAAAGAAAGTATACATATTTACTGTATGCATTGGTTTTACAACAAGTGAACATCCTTTTCCCAGGAAGAGAAACCCCATCACTACCCAGGAAAATATTTGCAGGATTCTTTTTAATTTTTATTAAAACTTTTATTGGCTCTGCTGGGTCTTCATTGCTGTGCAGGCTTTTCTCCACTTGTAAAAAGCCAGGGAAACTCTCTAATTCTGGTTCGCAGACTTCTCACTTTGGTGGCTTCTTTTGTTGCAGAGCATGGGTTCTAGGGCTCTCAGGCTTCCATAGATTTGGCATGTGGGCTCCGTAGTTATGGCTCCTGGGCTCTAGAGCATGGGCTTGGTAGTTGTGGCAAACAGGATTAGGTCCTGCACAGCATGTGCAATCTTTCCAGGCCAAGGATTGAGCTCATATCTCCTGCATTGGTAGGTAAATTCATAACCACTAAGCCACCAGGGAAGCCCTACACGCTTCTTAATGTGCAAAACTGTGTTTCAGAATCCCACTTACTGGCTCAATCACACCTTTGTTTAATAGTAAATCTCATGTATTAATAGGTCTTATAGATTTCTTTTGGTCATGATTCATCACTCTGCCACTTCCCTCATTCAAACTCTTTCCTATTAGTGCCTCAGAATGAGTCCTCCCCCCTCACCAAAGGCCCCCAGTACCAGGCAGCCTCCTTCATTCTTCAGGGAGCCCCTGGTGGTACACACATGCCACTTCCAGTTCTAGAGGAGTCTGAGAAAGGAGGAGCCTCCAGGCATAGATGGAGGAAGTTCAGTTCAGCTTTGCCTCTTAAGCTTTGAAGTGTCCAGTCAGTCTTGTTAACTCAATGCAACTTGTTGTTCAGCACAACCCTAGAAATTTTCCATTCTGCAACTAAAATTTTATAACCACTAAACAGACATTCCCTGTGTCAACCTCTTCCCAGCTCTTGTAACCACCCTTCTACTCTATACTTCTCTGATTTTTCCTTTAGATGCCACAGGTAAATGAAATTGTTCAGTATTTGTCCTCCTGTGACTAGCTTATTTTACTCTTACCAATATCCTCCAGCTTCATTCATTGCTGCAAATGACAAGATAACATTCATTTTAAAATGCTGAATCACATTCCAGTGTATGTATACACCACATTTTCTTTCTTGATTTATCTGCCCGTGAACACTGGGCAGTTTTTCTATCTTGGTTGTTGTGTGCAATGTGGCAATGGATATGAGATTCTAGATATCCCCTCAACATTCTAGTTTTATCTCCTTTGGACATAAACTCAAATAAGTGATTGCTGGATCTTATGATAATTTTTGGACCTTAATAATTTTTGGAGGGATTTCCAAACTGTTCCATAATGGGCATGCCATTTTCCATTCCTACCAAGAGGGTACAAAAGTTGCACTTCTCCACACCCTTGCTAGCATTTGTTATTTTCTTTTTATAATACACATCCTGAAAGGTGGTTTTTTTGTTTTTTTTTTTTAACTTGGTTTCCATTTCACTGATACTTAGTGATGCTGAGAATATTTCCTATATATATTGGTCACTTCTATGTCTTCTATGAGGAAATGTCTATTGACATTTTTTGCACATTTTTTAGTCAGTTATTTGCTTTCTATTTTTCAAGTTATATTATAGTAGTTACTTATATGTTCTGGATATTGATCCTTCATTCAGATACAACGCTTGCAGATACTTCCTCTCATTCTATAGGTTGTCTTTCTATAGATGTTGAGGAGACTATTCTTTTTTTTATTTGTTTTAATTGGAGGCTAATTACTTTACAGTACTGTGGTGGTTTTTGCCATACATTGACATGAATCAGCCATGGGTGTACTTGTGTACCACGTCTTGAACCCCCCTTCAACATCCCTCCCCATCCCATTCCTCAGGATCATCCCAGTGCACCTGCCCTGAGCACTCTGTCTCATACATCAAACCTAGACTGGTGATCTATTTCACATATGATAATATACATGTTTCAATGCTATTCTCTCAAATCATCCCACCCTCACCTTCTCCCACAGAGTCCAAAAGTCTATTCTTTACATCTGTGTCTCTTTGGCTATCTTGTATATAAGGTCATTATTACCACCTTTCTAAATTCCACATATATGTGTTAATGTATTGGTGTTTTTCCTTCTGATTTGCTTCACTCTGTATAATAGGCTCCAGTTTCATCCACCTCATTAGAACTGATTCAAATGCATTCTATTTAATAAATGAGTAATACTTGATTGTGTATATGTATCACAACTTTCTGAGCCATTCATCTGCCGTTGGACATCTAGGTTGCTTCCATGTCCCAACTATTGTAAACAGTTCTGAGATGAACACTGGGGTACACGTGTCTTTCAATTCTGGTTTCCTTGGTGTGTATGCCCAGCAGTGGGATTGCTGGGTCATATGGCAGTTCTAGTTCCAGTTTTTAAAGGAATATCCACATTGTTCTCCATAATGGCTATACTAGTTTGCATTCCCACCAACAGTGTAAGAGGGTTCCCCTTTCTCCGCACCCTCTCCAGCATTTATTGCTTGTAGACTTTTTGATAGCAACCATTCTGACTAACATGAAATGGTACCTCATTGTGGTTTTGATTTGCATTTCTCTGATAATGAGTGATGTTGAGCATCTTTTCATGTGTTTGTTAGCCATCTGTATGTCTTTGGAGAAATATCTGTTTAGTTCTTTGGCCCATTTTTTGATTGGGTCATTTATTTTTCTGGAATTGAGCTGCAGGTGTCGCTTGTATATTTTTGAGATTAACTCTTTGTAAGTTGCTTCATTTGCTATTATTTTCTCCCATTCTGAAGCCAGTCTTTTCACCTTGCTTAGAGATTCCTTCATTGTGCAGAAGCTTTTAAGTTTAATTAGGTTCCATTTGTTTATTTTTGTTTTTATTTCCATTACTCAGGAAGGTGGATCATAGAGGATCCTGCTGTGATTTATGTCAGAGAGTGTTCTGCCTATGTTTGCTCTAGGAGTTTTATAGTTTCTGGTCCTACGTTTAGGTCTTTAATACATTTTGAGTTTATTTTTGTGCATGGTGTTAGAAAGTGTTCTAGTTTCATTCTTTCACAAGTGGTTGACCAGTTTTCCCAGATTCACTTGCTAAAGAGATTGTCTTTTCTCTATTGTATATTCCTGCTGCCTTTTCAAAGATAAGGTGTCCATAGGTGTTTGGATTTATCTCTGTGATTTCTATTTTGTTCCATTGATCTATATTTCTGTCTTTGTACCAGTACCATATTGTCTTGATGACTGTAGCTTTGTGGTATAGTCTGCAGTCAGGCAGGTTGATTCCTCCAGTTCCATTCTTCTTTCTCAAGATTTCTTTGGCGATTCCAGGTTTTCTGTATTTCCATACAAATTGTGAAATTATTTGTTCTAGTTCGCTGAAAAATACCATTGTTAGCTTGATAGGGATTGCATTGAATCTATAAATTGCTTTGGGTATTATACTCATTTTCACTATATCGATTCTTCCAATCCATGGACATGGTACATTTTTCCATCTATTTGTGTCATCTTTGATTTATTTCATTAGTGTTTTATAGTTTTCTATTTAAAGTCTTTTGTTTCTTTAGGTAGATTTATTCTGATGTATTTTATTCTTTTCATTGCAATGGTGAATGGAATTGTTCCCTTAATTTCTCTTTCTGTTCTCTCATTGTTAGTGTATTGGAATGCAAGGGATTTCTGTGTGTTGATTTTACATCCTGCAACTTTACTATATTCATTGATTAGCTCTTGTAATTTTCTGGTGGAGTCTTTAGGGTTTTCTATGTAGCGGATCACGTTATCTGTAAACAGTTGAGAGTTTTACTTCTTTTCCAATCTGGTTCTTTTTATTTCTTTTTCTTCTCTGATTGTTGTGGCTAAAACTTCCAAAACTATGTTTAATTGTAGTAGTGGTGAGAGTAGGCACCCTTGTCTTGTTCCTGACTTTAGGGGAAATGATTTCAATATTTCACCATTGAGGATAATGTTTGCTGTGGGTTTATCATACATGGCTTTTATTATGTTGAGGTATGCTCCTTCTCAGAGAAGGCAATGACACCCCACTCTAGTACTCTTGCCTGGAAAATCCCATAGATGGAGGAGCCTGGTGTGCTGCAGTCCATGGGGTCACAAAGACTTGGACACGACTGTGTGACTATACATTCACTTTTCACTTTCATGCATGGGAGAAGGAAATGGCAACCCACTCCAGTGTTCTTGCCTGGAGAATTCCAGGGACGGGGGAGTCTGGTGGGCCGCCGTCTATGGGGTCGCGCAGAGTCGGACACGACTGAAGCGACTTAGCAGCAGCAGCAGCATGCTCCTTCTGTGCCTGCTTTCTCGAAGGTTTTTTCATAAATGGATGTTGAATTTTGTCAAAGGCTTCCTCTGCATCTATGGAGATAATCATATGGCTTTTATCTTTCAGTTTGTTAGTGTAGTGCATCACATTGATTGATTTGTGAATGTTGAAGAACCCTTGCATCACTGGGCTAAAGCCCACTTGGTCATGGTGTATGATCTTTTTAACATGTTGTTGGATTCTCTTTGCTAGAATTTTGTTAAGGATTTTTGCATCTATGTTCATTAGTGATATTGGCCTGTAGTTTTCTTTTTTTGTGGCATCTTTGTCTGGTTTTGATATTAGGGTGATGGTGGCCTCAGAATAAGTTTGAAAGTTTACCTTCCTCTGCAGTTTTCTGGAAGAGTTTGAGTAGGATAGGTGTTAGCTCTTCTCTAAATTTTTGGTAGAATTCACCTGTGAAGCCATCTGGTCCTAGGCTTTTGTTTGTTGGAACATTTCTGATTACAGTTTTGATTTCTGTGTGTGTGATGTGTCTGTTAAGATTTTCTATTTCTTCTTGGTTCAGTTTGGAAAGTTATACTTTTCTTAGAATTTGTCCATTTCTTCCAAGTTTTCCATTTTATTGGCATAAAGTTGCTGATAGTAGTCTCTTATGATCCTTTGTATTTCTGTGTTGTCTGTTGTGACTTATCCATTTTCATTTCTAATTTTGTTGATTTGATTCTTCTCCCTTTTTTTCTTGATGAGTTTTGCTAATGGTTTGTCTATTTTATTTGTCTTCTCAAAGAATGAGCTTTTAGCTTTGTTGATTTTTGCTACAGTCTCTTTTGTTTCTTTTTCATTTATTTCTGCCCTAATTTTTGTGATTTCTTTCCTTCTACTAACCCTGGGGTTCTTTGTTGCTTCTTTTTCTAGTTGCTTTAGCTGTAGAGTTAGGTTATTTATTTGATTTTTTCTCTTCTTTCTTGAGGTAAGCTTGTATTGTTATTAACCTTCCCCTTAGCACTGCTTTTACTGAATCCCATAGGTTTTGGGTTCTTGTGTTTTCATTTTCATTCATTTCTATGCATATTTTTATTTCTTTTTTGATTTCTTCTGTGATTCGTTGGTTATTCAGAAGCATGTTGTTTAGCCTCTATATGTTTGTATTTTTAATTTGTTCCCAGTAGTTGACATCTAATCTTACTACATTGTGATCAGAAAAGATGTTTGGAATGATTTCAATTTTTTTTTTTTTTTAATTTACCAAAGCTAGATTTATGGCCAAGCATGTGATCTATCTTGGAGAATGTTCTCTGTGCACTTGAGAAAAAGGTGAAATTCATTGTTTGGGGTGAAATATCCTATAGATATCAGTTAGGTCTCACTGGTCCATTTTACCATTTAAAGTTTGTGTATCCTTGCTAATTTTCAGTTTAGTTGATCTATCATAGGAGTAAGTGGGGTAGTAAAGTCTCCCACTATTATTGTGTTACTGTTAATTTCCCCTTTCACACTTGTGAGCATTTGCCTTACATATTGTGGTGCTCCTATGTTGGGTGCATATATATTTATAAGTGTTATATTTCTTTTTGGATTGATCCTTTGATCATTATGTAGTGTCCTTCTTTGACTGTTTTCACAGCCTTTATTTCAAAGTCTATTTTATCTGATATGAGTATTTCTATTCCTGCTTTCTTTTATTCTCCATTTGCATGAAATATATTTTTCCAGATATTCACTTTCAGTCTGTATGTGTTCCTTGTTTTGAAGTAGGTCTCTTGTAGACAACATATGTAGGGGTCTTGTTTTTTTATCCATTCAGCCAGTCTTTGTCTTTTGGTTGTGGCATTCAACCCATTTACATTTTAGGTAATTGTTGATAAGTATGATCCCTTTGCAATTTACTTTGCTGTTTTGGGTTCGAGTTTATAAACCTTTTCTGTGTTTCCTTTCTAGAGAAGATCCTTTGGCATTTGTTGAAGAGCTGGTTTGGTGGTGCTGAATTCTCTCAGCTTTTGCCTGTCTGAAAAGCTTTTTATTTCTCCTTCATATTTGAAAGATATTCTTGCTGGGTACAGTAATCTAGGTTGTAGGATTTTCTTTTTCATCACTTTAAGTATGTCCTGCCATTCCCATCTGGCCTGAAGAGTTTCTATTGAAAGATAAGCTGTTATCCTTATGGGAACCCCCTTGTGTGTTATTTGTTGTTTTTCCCTTGCTGTTTTAATATTTGTTCTTTGTGTTTGATCTTCATTAATTTTGATTAAAATGTGTCTTGGGGTGTTTCACATTGGGCTTATTCTTTTTGGGGTCTCTGGATTTCTTGGATTTGGGTGGCTATTTCCTTCCCCATTTTAGGGAAGTTTTCAATGATTATCTCAAGTATTTTCTCATGGCCTTTCTCTTTGTCTTCTTATTCTGAGACTCCTATGATTTAAATGTTGGGGAGTTTGACATTGTCCCAGAAGTCTCTGAATTTGTCCTCTTTTAATTCTTTCTTTTTTTTCCTCTATGCTTTATTTATTTCCACCATTCTATCTTTCACCTCACTTATCCTATCTTCTGCCTCATTTATTCTACTGTTGTTTCCCTCCAAAGTGTTTTTGACCTCGGTTATTGAATTATTCATTATTGACTCTTTTTTATTTCTTCTAGATTCTTGTTAAACATTTCTTGTATCTTCTCAAACTTTGTCTCCAGACTATTTATCTGTAACTCCATTTTGTTATCAAGATTTTGGATCATTTTTAATGCAAAATACTATCATTATTTTGAATTCTTTTTCAGGTAGACTCCCTATCTTCTCCTCTTTTGTTCTATTTGTTGGGCATTTATCATGTTCCTTTACCTGCTGAATAGTTCTCTGTCTTTCGTCTTGTTTATACTGCTGTGTTTGTGGTGGCCTTTCTGTATGCTGGAAGTCTGTGGTTCCTCTTTATTGTGGTAGTTCCTCCCCGTGGGTGGGGTTGAATGAGTGGTTTGTCAAGGTTTCCTGGTTAGGGAAGCTTGCATTGGTGTTCTGGTGGGTGGAGCTGGATCTCTTCTCCCTGGAGTGCAATGAAGTGTCCAGTGTGAGTTTTGAGGTGTCTTGGGTTGGTTACTTTTGGCAGCCTGTATTTTAATGCTCAGGGTTATGTTCCTTTGTTGTTGGAGAATTAGCTTGGTATGTCTGGCTCTTGAACTTGTTGGTTCTTAGGTGGATTTTGGTTTCAGTGTAGGTATGGAGGCTTTGTATGAGCTCTTATTGATTAATGTTCCCTGGAGTCAGTATTTTTCTGGTATTCTCAAGTTTTGGATTTAAGTGTCCTGCCTCTGACTTTTAGTCTTATTCTTACAGTAGTCTCAATACTTCTGATCCATACAGCACTGATGATAAAGCATCTAGGTTAATGTTGAAAAGATTCTCCATAGTGAGGAACACCCAGAGAGGTTCACAGAGTTACATGGAGAAGAGAAGAGGGAGGAGGTAGATAGAAGTGACCAGAAAGAGAAGAGGGGGAATCAAAAGAGGAGAGAGCAATCTAGCCAGTAATCAATTTCCTATGTGCTCTCCAGAGTCTGGAACACTGAGAGAGGTTCATGGAGTTACAAAGAGAAGAGAAGAGGGAGGCAGGAGAAAGAGGTGGCCAGGAGGAGAGAGGGGAGTTAAAAGGAGAGAGACCAGTCTAGCCAATAGTCAGTTACCTAAGTGTTCTCCACAGCCCAGAACACCCAAAAAGATTCACAGAGTTGGGTAGAGAAGAGAAGGGGTAGGGAGGAGATAGAGGTGACCTGGGGGAGAAAAAGGATAATCAAAAGGGGAAGAAGGCAATCAAGCCAGTAATCACACTGCTAAGTAAAAATGGGTACTGAATATTGGATTCTTAAAGGTACAAAATTGATGACAAAAATCAAAAGGCAAAGATTAAAAATCTAGAGTAGATGTTAGACTCTCAAAAATACAATATTAAAAAAATCACAAAAATTATAAAAAAATGTATTTATGAAATTCGCTTTAGAAATAGGGTGTGTTTTTTTGCAAGGTAATAGGTTACAAAAATGAAAATTAAAGGAGTAATAAAGAACTTTAAAAATTTTAAAAATTGAAAAATTAAAAATGGATAATAATAAAATATATCTAGGAGATTTCTGGAGATGTTGAGGGCAGTGTGGGGTCAGTTCAGTTTCAGATAGTTCCTTGTTCACACTTATACTTCTTTAGGTGTTTAGGCCCCTTCCAATGTAGTCAGTACTAACTCTGGGGTTTTAATCCGTTGCACCTGTAACTTCCAGAGCAGTTCCCTCTTCTTTGTTAATTTTGGCTTCCTCTGTTTGCAAGCCTCTTCAGTGTCTAATTTCTGCCCTGACACAAGCGGGCGGAGGTGGCCACTTATTTAGGCTTCAAAGGTTGTTGTTGAATCACGTGAATACACCGGGATTCTTGGCCCCCGGAGGAGAAGAATTCAATCCGGGGCCAGAGACGAGGCTTGATCACTCAGAGCTTTTGTGTAATAAAGTTTTATTAAAGTATAAAGGAGATAGAGAAAGCTTCTGACATAGGCATCAGAAGGGGGCAGAAAGAGTACCCACTTGCTAGTGTTAGCAATGAAGTTATATACTCTCCAATGAATCCAAAGAATGTCTGGAGGTTGTAAAGACCTCATCAGACCTACTTCCATAATTTACATTTTAAGATAACACTGTCCTCAGGCAGGATACATACTTGTAAAGACCAGGTCTACCCCCATAATTTACATTTTAAGATAACATAAGGTTGAATCCAAAGACTGTCCTTAGGCAGGATACATTATTGTTATATAATCCTAAGGAATGTGGAGAAAGAAAAAAAGTTTGTCCTTTCTTCCTCCTTGAGAATTCCAGACCCCTCTCTCCTTGGGGACCCCTAGACTCCCTATCAACCTGCCTGGGAACTGACTCTCTCAGGCTCACTTGTTCAGTTCTGCTGTGGGAAGGGAGGAACACTGCAAACAAATAACACTGGCATGTGTGGGGAATGCTCGCAGTGTAGGGGGTCACACTGGGTTTGCCCCCACTCACGACTTGTGTGTTTTCCCAATCTACACTGCTCAGGCTCCAGGTTGCTCTGCAGAACTGTCCAAAGCCAGCCCTGGATTGCGTGCACTTCCCAGGTCTAAGCTGCTCAGGTTCAGGTTCTCAGGTACTCCACAAAGGCACAGAGTGTTGGGCCTGCGTTTAGTGCCCTTCTCAGGCCCAAGCAGTTCAGGAGACCAGGTGCTTGGTGATTGCACTCTCCTAGCTGGGTGGTGCATCTTATCACCTCCCTGGTCCCAGCCCCTCCATTTCCTGGGTGCACCGTGAGAGCACCATCTCAGGTGGGCCATGTGTCTCCTCTAGGGAGCTGATCCTGGCTGTGACCCTCCTGGTGGATGTCAGCCGTCCAGGATCCAGGAAAACTTCGTTAGTAACTGGGAGCCTTCTCACAGTTTGGTGGAGGATGCCATCTCTGGGGCCGAAATTGCCCCTCGCCTTCCAACTCTGGCTGTCACCTGGCTGCCTCTCTGCTTCCAGTGGGGGAGGGGTAGGTCCACAGCTGGCCAGCTCTCCTCTGGTATTCACTCAATCCTTTGTTCTGTGAGCGGGCCAAGCTGTGCCTCAGAGCTTTTTGCGGGAATGTTCTCACTCTCTCTCTCTCTCTCTTTTTTTTTTTTACTTCTTTTTGGCTATCCCACAGTTTTTGTTGCTATCTCACATTAGCTCCCTCAGCTTGTCCTCGGGGCATTCAGGTCCAGTCCCCACCCTATGCATCCAGCCTGTGCCTCCCTGTTCAGCCCCTGCTTGCTGCTGGCGAATGCGAGCGACTGGGCTACCTCGCGTAAACTTTGGGTTCTTTTTTTTTTTTCCCCTCCCGGTTATGTTGTCCTCCAAGATTCCAAAACTCCCCACAGGCTCGCTGGTGAGAGGGTTTCCTGGTGTTAGGAAACTTCTCCCCCTTCATGACTCCCTCCCTGGGACGGGTTTCCAACCCTAACTCTTTTTTCTCTCTTTTTGTCTTTTATATTTTGTCCTACCTCCTTTTGAAGAGAACGGGCTGCCTTTCTGGGTGCCTGGTGTCCTCCTCAAGCTTTCAGAAGTTGTTCTGTGAAATTTGCTCAGCATTCAAATGACCTTTTGATGAATTTGTGGGGGAGAAAGTGGTCTCCCCGTCCTATTCTGCCATCTTAGCAACCTCCGAGACTATCCTTTCTTCACTTGGTAATTTTAGGAACTTGGCAGAGATATTTTGGCCACACATGTGTCAGTTTATTCAAGATTTCCTCCTTATGATTCATTGGTCTCTCTGCCTGTTTTGTTGCTGGTACAACACTGTTTTGACTGTTGTGGCATTCTTATCTGTTTTGAATTCAGGAAACCTGAAATCTCCATTGTCGTTCTTTGCTCTCAAGATTGTTTTTGCTCTTAGGTTTCTTTGGATTTCATAAGGTTTAGTATTTGGGCAGTGTTTTTTTTTTCTATTTCTATAAAAGTGACATGGGATTTTGTGAGTGGTTTCAATACATATGTACATCACTTTTAGGAGTATAGGAAGGTCAACAACACTAAATATTCCAGTCTATGAGTATGTATGCCATTCCACTTACTTCTCTCTTCTTTCTTTCAACAGTGTTCTATGGTTTTCAGAGTACAAAGCTTTCATTTCCTAATGAGCCTTTTCCATTGCCTTGCTTGGGTCCTCTAGAGTCAGGTATTAGGAAGATGGGCTCATGAAGAGAGTGAATGTCCCTCCCTCCCCTCTGTACCTACTCTCTGGTTACTTGTAGCACAGGATCACTAGGTCATGACCTTCACCTCTGCCTACAAATGAGCCCCCTACTGGGAATTTTATTTTAATCTGAGTGTTCACCTTAGTATTGGAATGTCCACAAGCATTCTCCCAATACCTGGTCTGGGTTCAAATGCCCCACGTATACCTACATGTGAATGATCTTATCAGGCCATCAGATCATCTGGAATAAACAAACAAACAAACAAACAAACCAGAGCAGGCAATTAGTTGCCTTTTTCCTGGTCTTTGAAGCTCTTAGAGCTGAACTTTCCAGTGTAGTATTAGATCTGCCTATTTATAACGAACATAGTTCAAACAATAATTAACTTGTTACATTAAGAAAATCACAGAAATCACACAACTGCTTGGTCACATTAGCCATATTTCAAGTGTGTCCATAAGTGTTGGAATTTCAGCTTTGTAAACTTGAATACAAGAGCTATATTGGGCCTTAGAAGTGTAAGGTTGAATGGTAATTCTCTCCACATCTCTCTCTCATGTAAATTTTGCAACTGTGATCAACACCTTGTTGAAAAGCTCTGACTCTTTCCTCCTGTGAACTTGGAGGAAAGACCAGGGAGATGCTATGTGAGCCAAGTGGAGGAGGAGAAATGGGTGGATCAACTTGTATAACTAAATTATTGCTCTTGATTGTCTTTCTACAGAGTGCTTCCTGCAAAGTATCAGCAGCAGTGATGAGGAAGAGAATGCAGGTAGGAAACAACTCTCAGGTGGGATTTAGAGGGAGAGGGTCCCAGGACCACTCAGATTACACCAGCTTCTTTGGAGATGAAGGAAGGTGAATATAAACTGAGAAGGAAGAAGGGAATATGTTTAGAAAGGTGATTTGTCTTTTTCATATTTTAATGATGTAATAGAGCTGTGTGTCCCTGTGCTTTATTGTGCTGTGCTTATATGCTGTGCTTATCTCTTCTTGCTTTACAATTAAGAAATATCTTTTCTCACAAGACTATTCTTTCCTTGTCCTTTCGCTGCCAAATGTGAAAGCCTAGGTTCTGGTTAGTACCTGCAGGGTATTACGTATGAGGGACTTTGGCTTTATGTTTAAATTCTCCTATGATGGCCACATCCTAGTGGGCACAAAAGTCTCATAGTCACTTGACACTGGAGACCAAGTTCTTGCAGTGAGTGTCAGGTAGTGGGTGAGACATGAACGCTCTCCCTCTGCATTTTCAGGATGTGTGGCTTCCCCTCACGTTTGTCCTCACTGTTTGTTCCTTGTATGAAGGGTGCTCTCAGGGTTGGATGAGTCAAAGTACACATGCTCTGGAATCCCTGCCTGTGTTGAGTCTCCTGGAGCTCATCTCAGCACCACACCTCCCCAAGGATGCTGTGCTGAAGGTGCTTCCATGTGAGAGCAGTCCATGTCCTCCTAAAGAACAGTATGGTTTCAGATTCTAGAGACTGTGAAGGGGCTGCTGGCTTTTTTATACATTTGCTCTCATAGCCCTGATGTCCTGGGACTGACCAGACCTAGGTCAGAGGCTCAAAAGAGTAGGACTCTGGGTCACTGCTCCTCTAGAACTCACTACTCCCTCCAGAAAAAAAGCTCCAAATGGTTTTGATCACCATCTTTGCAAACTCCTCAACTCATTTACTTTTTATTTTATTATATGTTTTGCATTTGAGTTGTGCTGTTTTCCTTTATATTTTGAGTATAAGCTGCTTATCTGATGCATGGTTTGTAATTTTCTGGAGGTTATCTTTTCATCATAGTGAATGTTGAAGACACTACACTTTCCCTATTGTGCTGTCTTAGAAACCTGGTGAATTTCATTTGACCATGTATCTTTGAGTTTACTTGGGGCTCTTTATTCTGGTATTTAGGGCTATGCATCTGTTTTTATATAAGTATAATACAGCTTTGATTCTGATAATTTTGTAATGTGTTTTGAAATCAGGAGGTGAGAAACTTTGATCTTTGTTCTCAAGATTATTTTGTCTGTTTGGAGTCCTTAGTGATTCCATATATATTTTTAGATTTGTTTTTTCCATTTCTTTGAAAATGATGTTAATATTTTGACTGGTGTTGCAATGAAACTTTACTTGGCTTTGGGTAGTGTAGAAATGCCAACAGTACTAAGTCTCCAGTCTCTGAGCATGATCTGTTATTCCAATTCTGTGCACCTTGTTTCACTCTCTCAGTGGGGTGTGTAGTGTTCATTGTGCTGGTCGTGTCTCTCTGAAGGCCCTGTGTCCCTCCCTCCCTGATTTCAGAGCCAGTGGTGGAGGGATGCGCTCATGAGGAGATGCAGTGTGCCTTGCTCCTCATCTCTTCTCTGATGATGTATCAGCACAGGGGCACTGGGCCCTGTGTCCATACCTGAACACCTGCTGGGAATTCCTCTAAAATCTGGGTGTTGACATTCTGTTTCAGTGTCCTAAAGGCTCATGAGTACATGCATGCATGAGCCCAGGAAGCACATACAAGTTAATCATCAAATCAGACCAGACAAATACTTGGCAGAAGCTGTTGGGCTACACTGCACAGGCCTTAAAGCCCTGTTCTTGCCTGGACTTGAGACCTAAGAAAGATTCCAGAGTCTACAGAGATATCAGAGGGTTTAATAGATGGGATGCCATATATCTGAAGGAAAAGGGTGCTGGAAAGACACCCACTGTGGATAGCAGGGGACAGGCAGAACACAGCAGCTACTGCATTCTTCCCTTAGGGGGGGATAAAGGGCATAACAGATACAGGGGGGATTAACAGCAGATTGGCTCATTTGTTACACTGGTTGCCGTGGAAACCAGTATAGGGCAACATCCCTTTCTTAGCCCCTCAGCCTAAATACTTTTATGAGGCAGAATTCTTTTCTTTGTTAATCTATCAGCAAACAGCCATCTTGAAATGGCCAGAAAATGAACAGGGGATAAGAAGGAGAGAGGGGATAACATCGTATACATATTCATGTGTGATTAGTCACTCAGTGTGTCCAACTGTTTGTGATCCCATGGACTATATCCCACCAGGCTCCTCTGTCCATGGTATTCTCAAGGCAAGAATATTGAAGTGATTGCCATTTCCTCCTTCAGAGCATCTTCCCAACCCAGGGATAGAACCTATGTCCTTTATATTGGCAGGCAGGTTTTTACCACTGAGCTACCTGGGAAGCCCTACACTCTCCCTTGTACCAAAGTTCCCTAGTTTTCAAAAAACTGTTCTGCCAAAATCTGTCAGAAGTGTTAGAACAAGTGGTGCTTGTCTTAAGATTTGTTCAATCTTCCCTGGTGGCTCAGATTGTAAAGAATTCACCTACAGTGCAAGAGACCTGGGTTCGAACCCTGAGACAGGAAGATCCCTTGAAGAAAGAAATGACTATTCACTCCAATATTCTTGCCTGGAGAATTCCATGATAGAGGAGCCATGGGCTACAGCAAATGGGGTCACAAATTGACAAACACAACTGAGTGAATAAGCATGCACACACATATAAACCTATATAATGGCTGCTGTGTATTATAGTGTGGTAGCCACCTCCAGCTGTGACTGTTATAATTTGCTTAAAGGCATGTTTTACATGCGGAGAAGGCAATGGCACCCCACTCCAGTACTCTTGCCTGGAAAATCCCCATGGATGGAGGAGCCTGGTAGGCTGCAGTCCATGGGGTTGCTAAGAGTCGGACACGACTGAGCGACTTCACTTTCACTTTTCACTTTCACGCATTGGAGAAGGAAATGGCAACCCACTCCAGTGTTCTTGCCTGAAGAATCTCAGGGACGGGGGAGCCTGGTGGGCCGCCGTCTATGGGGTCGCGCAGAGTCGGACACGACTGAAGCGACTTAGCAGCAGCAGCAGCATGCTCCTTCTGTGCCTGCTTTCTCGAAGGTTTTTTCATAAATGGATGTTGAATTTTGTCAAAGGCTTCCTCTGCATCTATGGAGATAATCATATGGCTTTTATCTTTCAGTTTGTTAGTGTAGTGCATCACATTGATTGATTTGTGAATGTTGAAGAACCCTTGCATCACTGGGCTAAAGCCCACTTGGTCATGGTGTATGATCTTTTTAACATGTTGTTGGATTCTCTTTGCTAGAATTTTGTTAAGGATTTTTGCATCTATGTTCATTAGTGATATTGGCCTGTAGTTTTCTTTTTTTGTGGCATCTTTGTCTGGTTTTGATATTAGGGTGATGGTGGCCTCAGAATAAGTTTGAAAGTTTACCTTCCTCTGCAGTTTTCTGGAAGAGTTTGAGTAGGATAGGTGTTAGCTCTTCTCTAAATTTTTGGTAGAATTCACCTGTGAAGCCATCTGGTCCTAGGCTTTTGTTTGTTGGAACATTTCTGATTACAGTTTTGATTTCTGTGTGTGTGATGTGTCTGTTAAGATTTTCTATTTCTTCTTGGTTCAGTTTGGAAAGTTATACTTTTCTTAGAATTTGTCCATTTCTTCCAAGTTTTCCATTTTATTGGCATAAAGTTGCTGATAGTAGTCTCTTATGATCCTTTGTATTTCTGTGTTGTCTGTTGTGACTTATCCATTTTCATTTCTAATTTTGTTGATTTGATTCTTCTCCCTTTTTTTCTTGATGAGTTTTGCTAATGGTTTGTCTATTTTATTTGTCTTCTCAAAGAATGAGCTTTTAGCTTTGTTGATTTTTGCTACAGTCTCTTTTGTTTCTTTTTCATTTATTTCTGCCCTAATTTTTGTGATTTCTTTCCTTCTACTAACCCTGGGGTTCTTTGTTGCTTCTTTTTCTAGTTGCTTTAGCTGTAGAGTTAGGTTATTTATTTGATTTTTTCTCTTCTTTCTTGAGGTAAGCTTGTATTGTTATTAACCTTCCCCTTAGCACTGCTTTTACTGAATCCCATAGGTTTTGGGTTCTTGTGTTTTCATTTTCATTCATTTCTATGCATATTTTTATTTCTTTTTTGATTTCTTCTGTGATTCGTTGGTTATTCAGAAGCATGTTGTTTAGCCTCTATATGTTTGTATTTTTAATTTGTTCCCAGTAGTTGACATCTAATCTTACTACATTGTGATCAGAAAAGATGTTTGGAATGATTTCAATTTTTTTTTTTTTTTAATTTACCAAGGCTAGATTTATGGCCAAGCATGTGATCTATCTTGGAGAATGTTCTCTGTGCACTTGAGAAAAAGGTGAAATTCATTGTTTGGGGTGAAATATCCTATAGATATCAGTTAGGTCTCACTGGTCCATTTTACCATTTAAAGTTTGTGTATCCTTGCTAATTTTCAGTTTAGTTGATCTATCATAGGAGTAAGTGGGGTAGTAAAGTCTCCCACTATTATTGTGTTACTGTTAATTTCCCCTTTCACACTTGTGAGCATTTGCCTTACATATTGTGGTGCTCCTATGTTGGGTGCATATATATTTATAAGTGTTATATTTCTTTTTGGATTGATCCTTTGATCATTATGTAGTGTCCTTCTTTGACTGTTTTCACAGCCTTTATTTCAAAGTCTATTTTATCTGATATGAGTATTTCTATTCCTGCTTTCTTTTATTCTCCATTTGCATGAAATATATTTTTCCAGATATTCACTTTCAGTCTGTATGTGTTCCTTGTTTTGAAGTAGGTCTCTTGTAGACAACATATGTAGGGGTCTTGTTTTTTTATCCATTCAGCCAGTCTTTGTCTTTTGGTTGTGGCATTCAACCCATTTACATTTTAGGTAATTGTTGATAAGTATGATCCCTTTGCAATTTACTTTGCTGTTTTGGGTTCGAGTTTATAAACCTTTTCTGTGTTTCCTTTCTAGAGAAGATCCTTTGGCATTTGTTGAAGAGCTGGTTTGGTGGTGCTGAATTCTCTCAGCTTTTGCCTGTCTGAAAAGCTTTTTATTTCTCCTTCATATTTGAAAGATATTCTTGCTGGGTACAGTTATCTAGGTTGTAGGATTTTCTTTTTCATCACTTTAAGTATGTCCTGCCATTCCCATCTGGCCTGAAGAGTTTCTATTGAAAGATAAGCTGTTATCCTTATGGGAACCCCCTTGTGTGTTATTTGTTGTTTTTCCCTTGCTGTTTTAATATTTGTTCTTTGTGTTTGATCTTCATTAATTTTGATTAAAATGTGTCTTGGGGTGTTTCACATTGGGCTTATTCTTTTTGGGGTCTCTGGATTTCTTGGATTTGGGTGGCTATTTCCTTCCCCATTTTAGGGAAGTTTTCAATGATTATCTCAAGTATTTTCTCATGGCCTTTCTCTTTGTCTTCTTATTCTGAGACTCCTATGATTTAAATGTTGGGGAGTTTGACATTGTCCCAGAAGTCTCTGAATTTGTCCTCTTTTAATTCTTTCTTTTTTTTCCTCTATGCTTTATTTATTTCCACCATTCTATCTTTCACCTCACTTATCCTATCTTCTGCCTCATTTATTCTACTGTTGTTTCCCTCCAAAGTGTTTTTGACCTCGGTTATTGAATTATTCATTATTGACTCTTTTTTATTTCTTCTAGATTCTTGTTAAACATTTCTTGTATCTTCTCAAACTTTGTCTCCAGACTATTTATCTGTAACTCCATTTTGTTATCAAGATTTTGGATCATTTTTAATGCAAAATACTATCATTATTTTGAATTCTTTTTCAGGTAGACTCCCTATCTTCTCCTCTTTTGTTCTATTTGTTGGGCATTTATCATGTTCCTTTACCTGCTGAATAGTTCTCTGTCTTTCGTCTTGTTTATACTGCTGTGTTTGTGGTGGCCTTTCTGTATGCTGGAAGTCTGTGGTTCCTCTTTATTGTGGTAGTTCCTCCCCGTGGGTGGGGTTGAATGAGTGGTTTGTCAAGGTTTCCTGGTTAGGGAAGCTTGCATTGGTGTTCTGGTGGGTGGAGCTGGATCTCTTCTCCCTGGAGTGCAATGAAGTGTCCAGTGTGAGTTTTGAGGTGTCTTGGGTTGGTTACTTTTGGCAGCCTGTATTTTAATGCTCAGGGTTATGTTCCTTTGTTGTTGGAGAATTAGCTTGGTATGTCTGGCTCTTGAACTTGTTGGTTCTTAGGTGGATTTTGGTTTCAGTGTAGGTATGGAGGCTTTGTATGAGCTCTTATTGATTAATGTTCCCTGGAGTCAGTATTTTTCTGGTATTCTCAAGTTTTGGATTTAAGTGTCCTGCCTCTGACTTTTAGTCTTATTCTTACAGTAGTCTCAATACTTCTGATCCATACAGCACTGATGATAAAGCATCTAGGTTAATGTTGAAAAGATTCTCCATAGTGAGGAACACCCAGAGAGGTTCACAGAGTTACATGGAGAAGAGAAGAGGGAGGAGGTAGATAGAAGTGACCAGAAAGAGAAGAGGGGGAATCAAAAGAGGAGAGAGCAATCTAGCCAGTAATCAATTTCCTATGTGCTCTCCAGAGTCTGGAACACTGAGAGAGGTTCATGGAGTTACAAAGAGAAGAGAAGAGGGAGGCAGGAGAAAGAGGTGGCCAGGAGGAGAGAGGGGAGTTAAAAGGAGAGAGACCAGTCTAGCCAATAGTCAGTTACCTAAGTGTTCTCCACAGCCCAGAACACCCAAAAAGATTCACAGAGTTGGGTAGAGAAGAGAAGGGGTAGGGAGGAGATAGAGGTGACCTGGGGGAGAAAAAGGATAATCAAAAGGGGAAGAAGGCAATCAAGCCAGTAATCACACTGCTAAGTAAAAATGGGTACTGAATATTGGATTCTTAAAGGTACAAAATTGATGACAAAAATCAAAAGGCAAAGATTAAAAATCTAGAGTAGATGTTAGACTCTCAAAAATACAATATTAAAAAAATCACAAAAATTATAAAAAAATGTATTTATGAAATTCGCTTTAGAAATAGGGTGTGTTTTTTTGCAAGGTAATAGGTTACAAAAATGAAAATTAAAGGAGTAATAAAGAACTTTAAAAATTTTAAAAATTGAAAAATTAAAAATGGATAATAATAAAATATATCTAGGAGATTTCTGGAGATGTTGAGGGCAGTGTGGGGTCAGTTCAGTTTCAGATAGTTCCTTGTTCACACTTATACTTCTTTAGGTGTTTAGGCCCCTTCCAATGTAGTCAGTACTAACTCTGGGGTTTTAATCCGTTGCACCTGTAACTTCCAGAGCAGTTCCCTCTTCTTTGTTAATTTTGGCTTCCTCTGTTTGCAAGCCTCTTCAGTGTCTAATTTCTGCCCTGACACAAGCGGGCGGAGGTGGCCACTTATTTAGGCTTCAAAGGTTGTTGTTGAATCACGTGAATACACCGGGATTCTTGGCCCCCGGAGGAGAAGAATTCAATCCGGGGCCAGAGACGAGGCTTGATCACTCAGAGCTTTTGTGTAATAAAGTTTTATTAAAGTATAAAGGAGATAGAGAAAGCTTCTGACATAGGCATCAGAAGGGGGCAGAAAGAGTACCCACTTGCTAGTGTTAGCAATGAAGTTATATACTCTCCAATGAATCCAAAGAATGTCTGGAGGTTGTAAAGACCTCATCAGACCTACTTCCATAATTTACATTTTAAGATAACACTGTCCTCAGGCAGGATACATACTTGTAAAGACCAGGTCTACCCCCATAATTTACATTTTAAGATAACATAAGGTTGAATCCAAAGACTGTCCTTAGGCAGGATACATTATTGTTATATAATCCTAAGGAATGTGGAGAAAGAAAAAAAGTTTGTCCTTTCTTCCTCCTTGAGAATTCCAGACCCCTCTCTCCTTGGGGACCCCTAGACTCCCTATCAACCTGCCTGGGAACTGACTCTCTCAGGCTCACTTGTTCAGTTCTGCTGTGGGAAGGGAGGAACACTGCAAACAAATAACACTGGCATGTGTGGGGAATGCTCGCAGTGTAGGGGGTCACACTGGGTTTGCCCCCACTCACGACTTGTGTGTTTTCCCAATCTACACTGCTCAGGCTCCAGGTTGCTCTGCAGAACTGTCCAAAGCCAGCCCTGGATTGCGTGCACTTCCCAGGTCTAAGCTGCTCAGGTTCAGGTTCTCAGGTACTCCACAAAGGCACAGAGTGTTGGGCCTGCGTTTAGTGCCCTTCTCAGGCCCAAGCAGTTCAGGAGACCAGGTGCTTGGTGATTGCACTCTCCTAGCTGGGTGGTGCATCTTATCACCTCCCTGGTCCCAGCCCCTCCATTTCCTGGGTGCACCGTGAGAGCACCATCTCAGGTGGGCCATGTGTCTCCTCTAGGGAGCTGATCCTGGCTGTGACCCTCCTGGTGGATGTCAGCCGTCCAGGATCCAGGAAAACTTCGTTAGTAACTGGGAGCCTTCTCACAGTTTGGTGGAGGATGCCATCTCTGGGGCCGAAATTGCCCCTCGCCTTCCAACTCTGGCTGTCACCTGGCTGCCTCTCTGCTTCCAGTGGGGGAGGGGTAGGTCCACAGCTGGCCAGCTCTCCTCTGGTATTCACTCAATCCTTTGTTCTGTGAGCGGGCCAAGCTGTGCCTCAGAGCTTTTTGCGGGAATGTTCTCACTCTCTCTCTCTCTCTCTTTTTTTTTTTTTACTTCTTTTTGGCTATCCCACAGTTTTTGTTGCTATCTCACATTAGCTCCCTCAGCTTGTCCTCGGGGCATTCAGGTCCAGTCCCCACCCTATGCATCCAGCCTGTGCCTCCCTGTTCAGCCCCTGCTCGCTGCTGGCGAATGCGAGCGACTGGGCTACCTCGCGTAAACTTTGGGTTCTTTTTTTTTTTTCCCCTCCCGGTTATGTTGTCCTCCAAGATTCCAAAACTCCCCACAGGCTCGCTGGTGAGAGGGTTTCCTGGTGTTAGGAAACTTCTCCCCCTTCATGACTCCCTCCCTGGGACGGGTTTCCAACCCTAACTCTTTTTTCTCTCTTTTTGTCTTTTATATTTTGTCCTACCTCCTTTTGAAGAGAACGGGCTGCCTTTCTGGGTGCCTGGTGTCCTCCTCAAGCTTTCAGAAGTTGTTCTGTGAAATTTGCTCAGCATTCAAATGACCTTTTGATGAATTTGTGGGGGAGAAAGTGGTCTCCCCGTCCTATTCTGCCATCTTAGCAACCTCCGAGACTATCCTTTCTTCACTTGGTAATTTTAGGAACTTGGCAGAGATATTTTGGCCACACATGTGTCAGTTTATTCAAGATTTCCTCCTTATGATTCATTGGTCTCTCTGCCTGTTTTGTTGCTGGTACAACACTGTTTTGACTGTTGTGGCATTCTTATCTGTTTTGAATTCAGGAAACCTGAAATCTCCATTGTCGTTCTTTGCTCTCAAGATTGTTTTTGCTCTTAGGTTTCTTTGGATTTCATAAGGTTTAGTATTTGGGCAGTGTTTTTTTTTTCTATTTCTATAAAAGTGACATGGGATTTTGTGAGTGGTTTCAATACATATGTACATCACTTTTAGGAGTATAGGAAGGTCAACAACACTAAATATTCCAGTCTATGAGTATGTATGCCATTCCACTTACTTCTCTCTTCTTTCTTTCAACAGTGTTCTATGGTTTTCAGAGTACAAAGCTTTCATTTCCTAATGAGCCTTTTCCATTGCCTTGCTTGGGTCCTCTAGAGTCAGGTATTAGGAAGATGGGCTCATGAAGAGAGTGAATGTCCCTCCCTCCCCTCTGTACCTACTCTCTGGTTACTTGTAGCACAGGATCACTAGGTCATGACCTTCACCTCTGCCTACAAATGAGCCCCCTACTGGGAATTTTATTTTAATCTGAGTGTTCACCTTAGTATTGGAATGTCCACAAGCATTCTCCCAATACCTGGTCTGGGTTCAAATGCCCCACGTATACCTACATGTGAATGATCTTATCAGGCCATCAGATCATCTGGAATAAACAAACAAACAAACAAACAAACCAGAGCAGGCAATTAGTTGCCTTTTTCCTGGTCTTTGAAGCTCTTAGAGCTGAACTTTCCAGTGTAGTATTAGATCTGCCTATTTATAACGAACATAGTTCAAACAATAATTAACTTGTTACATTAAGAAAATCACAGAAATCACACAACTGCTTGGTCACATTAGCCATATTTCAAGTGTGTCCATAAGTGTTGGAATTTCAGCTTTGTAAACTTGAATACAAGAGCTATATTGGGCCTTAGAAGTGTAAGGTTGAATGGTAATTCTCTCCACATCTCTCTCTCATGTAAATTTTGCAACTGTGATCAACACCTTGTTGAAAAGCTCTGACTCTTTCCTCCTGTGAACTTGGAGGAAAGACCAGGGAGATGCTATGTGAGCCAAGTGGAGGAGGAGAAATGGGTGGATCAACTTGTATAACTAAATTATTGCTCTTGATTGTCTTTCTACAGAGTGCTTCCTGCAAAGTATCAGCAGCAGTGATGAGGAAGAGAATGCAGGTAGGAAACAACTCTCAGGTGGGATTTAGAGGGAGAGGGTCCCAGGACCACTCAGATTACACCAGCTTCTTTGGAGATGAAGGAAGGTGAATATAAACTGAGAAGGAAGAAGGGAATATGTTTAGAAAGGTGATTTGTCTTTTTCATATTTTAATGATGTAATAGAGCTGTGTGTCCCTGTGCTTTATTGTGCTGTGCTTATATGCTGTGCTTATCTCTTCTTGCTTTACAATTAAGAAATATCTTTTCTCACAAGACTATTCTTTCCTTGTCCTTTCGCTGCCAAATGTGAAAGCCTAGGTTCTGGTTAGTACCTGCAGGGTATTACGTATGAGGGACTTTGGCTTTATGTTTAAATTCTCCTATGATGGCCACATCCTAGTGGGCACAAAAGTCTCATAGTCACTTGACACTGGAGACCAAGTTCTTGCAGTGAGTGTCAGGTAGTGGGTGAGACATGAACGCTCTCCCTCTGCATTTTCAGGATGTGTGGCTTCCCCTCACGTTTGTCCTCACTGTTTGTTCCTTGTATGAAGGGTGCTCTCAGGGTTGGATGAGTCAAAGTACACATGCTCTGGAATCCCTGCCTGGGTTGAGTCTCCTGGAGCTCATCTCAGCACCACACCTCCCCAAGGATGCTGTGCTGAAGGTGCTTCCATGTGAGAGCAGTCCATGTCCTCCTAAAGAACAGTATGGTTTCAGATTCTAGAGACTGTGAAGTTGCTGGCTTTTTTATACATTTGCTCTCATAGCCCTGATGTCCTGGGACTGACCAGACCTAGGTCAGAGACTCAAAAGAGTAGGACTCTGGGTCACTGCTCCTCTAGAACTCACTACTCCCTCCAGAAAAAAAGCTCCAAATGGTTTTGATCACCATCTTTGCAAACTCCTCAACTCATTTACTTTTTATTTTATTATATGTTTTGCATTTGAGTTGTGCTGTTTTCCTTTATATTTTGAGTATAAGCTGCTTATCTGATGCATGGTTTGTAATTTTCTGGAGGTTATCTTTTCATCATAGTGAATGTTGAAGACACTACACTTTCCCTATTGTGCTGTCTTAGAAACCTGGTGAATTTCATTTGACCATGTATCTTTGAGTTTACTTGGGGCTCTTTATTCTGGTATTTAGGGCTATGCATCTGTTTTTATATAAGTATAATACAGCTTTGATTCTGATAATTTTGTAATGTGTTTTGAAATCAGGAGGTGAGAAACTTTGATCTTTGTTCTCAAGATTATTTTGTCTGTTTGGAGTCCTTAGTGATTCCATATATATTTTTAGATTTGTTTTTTCCATTTCTTTGAAAATGATGTTAATATTTTGACTGGTGTTGCAATGAAACTTTACTTGGCTTTGGGTAGTGTAGAAATGCCAACAGTACTAAGTCTCCAGTCTCTGAGCATGATCTGTTATTTCAATTCTGTGCACCTTGTTTCACTCTCTCAGTGGGGTGTGTAGTGTTCATTGTGCTGGTCGTGTCTCTCTGAAGGCCCTGTGTCCCTCCCTCCCTGATTTCAGAGCCAGTGGTGGAGGGATGCGCTCATGAGGAGATGCAGTGTGCCTTGCTCCTCATCTCTTCTCTGATGATGTATCAGCACAGGGGCACTGGGCCCTGTGTCCATACCTGAACACCTGCTGGGAATTCCTCTAAAATCTGGGTGTTGACATTCTGTTTCAGTGTCCTAAAGGCTCATGAGTACATGCATGCATGAGCCCAGGAAGCACATACAAGTTAATCATCAAATCAGACCAGACAAATACTTGGCAGAAGCTGTTGGGCTACACTGCACAGGCCTTAAAGCCCTGTTCTTGCCTGGACTTGAGACCTAAGAAAGATTCCAGAGTCTACAGAGATATCAGAGGGTTTAATAGATGGGATGCCATATATCTGAAGGAAAAGGGTGCTGGAAAGACACCCACTGTGGATAGCAGGGGACAGGCAGAACACAGCAGCTACTGCATTCTTCCCTTAGGGGGGGATAAAGGGCATAACAGATACAGGGGGGATTAACAGCAGATTGGCTCATTTGTTACACTGGTTGCCGTGGAAACCAGTATAGGGCAACATCCCTTTCTTAGCCCCTCAGCCTAAATACTTTTATGAGGCAGAATTCTTTTCTTTGTTAATCTATCAGCAAACAGCCATCTTGAAATGGCCAGAAAATGAACAGGGGATAAGAAGGAGAGAGGGGATAACATCGTATACATATTCATGTGTGATTAGTCACTCAGTGTGTCCAACTGTTTGTGATCCCATGGACTATATCCCACCAGGCTCCTCTGTCCATGGTATTCTCAAGGCAAGAATATTGAAGTGATTGCCATTTCCTCCTTCAGAGCATCTTCCCAACCCAGGGATAGAACCTATGTCCTTTATATTGGCAGGCAGGTTTTTACCACTGAGCTACCTGGGAAGCCCTACACTCTCCCTTGTACCAAAGTTCCCTAGTTTTCAAAAAACTGTTCTGCCAAAATCTGTCAGAAGTGTTAGAACAAGTGGTGCTTGTCTTAAGATTTGTTCAATCTTCCCTGGTGGCTCAGATTGTAAAGAATTCACCTACAGTGCAAGAGACCTGGGTTCGAACCCTGAGACAGGAAGATCCCTTGAAGAAAGAAATGACTATTCACTCCAATATTCTTGCCTGGAGAATTCCATGATAGAGGAGCCATGGGCTACAGCAAATGGGGTCACAAATTGACAAACACAACTGAGTGAATAAGCATGCACACACATATAAACCTATATAATGGCTGCTGTGTATTATAGTGTGGTAGCCACCTCCAGCTGTGACTGTTATAATTTGCTTAAAGGCATGTTTTACATGCGGAGAAGGCAATGGCACCCCACTCCAGTACTCTTGCCTGGAAAATCCCCATGGATGGAGGAGCCTGGTAGGCTGCAGTCCATGGGGTTGCTAAGAGTCGGACACGACTGAGCGACTTCACTTTCACTTTTCACTTTCACGCATTGGAGAAGGAAATGGCAACCCACTCCAGTGTTCTTGCCTGAAGAATCTCAGGGACGGGGGAGCCTGGTGGGCCGCCGTCTATGGGGTCGCGCAGAGTCGGACACGACTGAAGCGACTTAGCAGCAGCAGCAGCATGCTCCTTCTGTGCCTGCTTTCTCGAAGGTTTTTTCATAAATGGATGTTGAATTTTGTCAAAGGCTTCCTCTGCATCTATGGAGATAATCATATGGCTTTTATCTTTCAGTTTGTTAGTGTAGTGCATCACATTGATTGATTTGTGAATGTTGAAGAACCCTTGCATCACTGGGCTAAAGCCCACTTGGTCATGGTGTATGATCTTTTTAACATGTTGTTGGATTCTCTTTGCTAGAATTTTGTTAAGGATTTTTGCATCTATGTTCATTAGTGCTATTGGCCTGTAGTTTTCTTTTTTTGTGGCATCTTTGTCTGGTTTTGATATTAGGGTGATGGTGGCCTCAGAATAAGTTTGAAAGTTTACCTTCCTCTGCAGTTTTCTGGAAGAGTTTGAGTAGGATAGGTGTTAGCTCTTCTCTAAATTTTTGGTAGAATTCACCTGTGAAGCCATCTGGTCCTAGGCTTTTGTTTGTTGGAACATTTCTGATTACAGTTTTGATTTCTGTGTGTGTGATGTGTCTGTTAAGATTTTCTATTTCTTCTTGGTTCAGTTTGGAAAGTTATACTTTTCTTAGAATTTGTCCATTTCTTCCAAGTTTTCCATTTTATTGGCATAAAGTTGCTGATAGTAGTCTCTTATGATCCTTTGTATTTCTGTGTTGTCTGTTGTGACTTATCCATTTTCATTTCTAATTTTGTTGATTTGATTCTTCTCCCTTTTTTTCTTGATGAGTTTTGCTAATGGTTTGTCTATTTTATTTGTCTTCTCAAAGAATGAGCTTTTAGCTTTGTTGATTTTTGCTACAGTCTCTTTTGTTTCTTTTTCATTTATTTCTGCCCTAATTTTTGTGATTTCTTTCCTTCTACTAACCCTGGGGTTCTTTGTTGCTTCTTTTTCTAGTTGCTTTAGCTGTAGAGTTAGGTTATTTATTTGATTTTTTCTCTTCTTTCTTGAGGTAAGCTTGTATTGTTATTAACCTTCCCCTTAGCACTGCTTTTACTGAATCCCATAGGTTTTGGGTTCTTGTGTTTTCATTTTCATTCCTTTCTATGCATATTTTTATTTCTTTTTTGATTTCTTCTGTGATTCGTTGGTTATTCAGAAGCATGTTGTTTAGCCTCTATATGTTTGTATTTTTAATTTGTTCCCAGTAGTTGACATCTAATCTTACTACATTGTGATCAGAAAAGATGTTTGGAATGATTTCAATTTTTTTTTTTTTTTTAATTTACCAAGGCTAGATTTATGGCCAAGCATGTGATCTATCTTGGAGAATGTTCTCTGTGCACTTGAGAAAAAGGTGAAATTCATTGTTTGGGGTGAAATATCCTATAGATATCAGTTAGGTCTCACTGGTCCATTTTACCATTTAAAGTTTGTGTATCCTTGCTAATTTTCAGTTTAGTTGATCTATCATAGGAGTAAGTGGGGTAGTAAAGTCTCCCACTATTATTGTGTTACTGTTAATTTCCCCTTTCACACTTGTGAGCATTTGCCTTACATATTGTGGTGCTCCTATGTTGGGTGCATATATATTTATAAGTGTTATATTTCTTTTTGGATTGATCCTTTGATCATTATGTAGTGTCCTTCTTTGACTGTTTTCACAGCCTTTATTTCAAAGTCTATTTTATCTGATATGAGTATTTCTATTCCTGCTTTCTTTTATTCTCCATTTGCATGAAATATATTTT